>NC_081198.1:5378491-5725991 GCF_902713425.1 Acipenser ruthenus | reverse complement strand
GATGGTATCCATGTGCACTTCTGCCCACTGTATCTCTTAATAGGTAATGAAGGCTAATATTATGCAGGTCAACGAGGTCACATACGAGGACAGGGACACCTCTGACCTTCAGGTCACCTTCATGACAGCTGTGCATTTATTGTTATACAGTAAGCCAATTGCAGTCACACCATTGTGCATTTTTAAAAGTAATACAAGAGCAATATTGGGGTGAGTCAGGTATTCTCATTACAAAACTGCTCTCACACTTCAATAATCTTGTGTGATTTAATCATTTCTTTTATTTTTGACCTTTAAAGAACTGCAGCTGCTGTTCTTGTCTGTCATTTTATTTTTCTTAGGAAAGAAAATACAGTAACATTTCAGAACGTCTCAGCAGAGAGAAATGTCAGTTGCTATATCAGGCATACTTTCATGTGATATAATGTGCTATACTTGTTCCAAACTTCTATTATGCAAAGCCAATGTTTAGTCTTACATGCATCAGTGAAAGAATGTCAGTTATTAAAAACAATCCTGTTTTCCTCAGATATTTCCTGAGAGAACTGAAATGATGTATTGCTGTCTTATCTTCCTCTTTCCTGTCTGTTTTATTTATTTTTGTATTACTTTATGTACTGTACCTTAATGACACTGACACTCCAGATTTTTTTTTTTTAATTACAACATTGCCTGATCTCACCGTCCATTTTTGTTCATTCTGTCCCCAAAGCACCTGGTGAGGGGTACAATAAGACAGGGGGTCTGTGCTTGAAATCTCTTGGAGTCACCTCCCCCAGGACCATAATTGTGTGTCATTTATTTCATGAAAATGTGCCAACAGTTAATTGTTCTTCCTGAGGCTCGCACTCTTTACTCGCTAATATCCCATGAATTAATGATAAGACATCCCAAGCTGCTTCACTGAACGTTTGCCTGGGAAGACATGGTCATTTTGCATTTTATCTCTACATTTTTAATGTCCTCATTTAAAGACATGTTTGGAGCGTTTCAGCCCTTTAGCTATCAAGTTTCTGAATGGTGGTGATTCACCTGCTGTATAGGGACATGGGTTTTGCAAAGGGGGGAGAGGTATTCAGAAGTGATGATGAAATATTTTAAAGCTTTTTATAACAGCTATACCCTTTTTATAATGTCTAATGAAGTTCAGCATTATGGTATCCCAACATATGGTATTTGCCAACCAGGACTTTGTTCCAACCAGGTCCTTATTTACTTAATTATTTGAATGACCTCAGTTCAATTAACCAATTAAAAGACCTAGCTAAAACTAGTCTCTGGACAGCTCACTTAAATCATTAAGGACACATAACAAGGTCCTGAACTGGAATGAATCAATAGTCACAGGTTAGCACCACTGTTGTATTCCAGATAAATCTACTCTAGCTAGTACTGCAGAGGCATCCAGGGTAAAAATTATTAAAACAGGTAGGAATCCTACAGGAAACAGAAATGGTTAATATTGGAGGGGTAGTTATTATCCCAGATCTATTAATGGGCATATTAATCTCCCAATGGAAATTAGTTATCATAGATGTTATTTAATATGGTATACTGTATATTCTATACAAGGCCAGATTTAACCAGAGTGAGGTTTGACCTTGTTTTCATATTTCACTCATGTCATGTGAATGCACACATCAGTTTCTCAGTCTCCCAGGCTGGATTTGTAGAGAAATTAGTGAGATTATAAATGTCAGCGGGCCTGATGTGCACTAAATTCTGTCTGCTGAATCGATGATTAACAATGAATTATTCAACTTTAATTTTCTCATTTGTTTCAGATGTGAGTCTGAGCAGTAGTGAGATTGAATGGCTTCTTTAGCAGATAAAACAGCAATCGATCTTGCAGAGCCAAGAATGGCAGCAATCAAAAAGCCTTGCTGTTCCCAAGAAACCCCTTAGCCTGAAACTCAAGTGTTCCTGCACTGATCAGAATTACATATTTTCTCAAGAAAATTCATATAACAAAGCTTTCCAAATACTTGAAATTCTATGTGCCTTTCATTCAAGCTAATTTTGCAACAGCCATTTAATCTATAAGTTAAACCCCTACTAATTGCACAATGTACAGTATATAGTTGTTAAAAAAAGATGCCGTCTAATTGAAGTTCAGAGATCTTACATTACCCTTCCCATTTTCTTCCTGTAGGAGATGCTCTACATTGAGGAGGTGTTGCAATTACCACAGTCTCGGTTTTATTTATTTTTTCACTACCAGTGATACATAACTGGCAATTTATTTTAAGTGGTGTTGCTTATAAGGATGACCAGCAATTCATTACTTGAACTTCTAATGTGACTCAATCAGCTAGCATGGTGGATAAATCTACTTGTTTTCTGACTACTACTATTTGCATCTGACCCCAAGAGAGGACATTTTTGGGAACAAAAATAACAAGGGCATGCTCAGATTTGACTTGCAAAACAATTAAACAAAAAAAAACAAAAAACAAAAAAAAACATTTGAAGGCCAGTCGTCTAATGTGTTCAGCAGCCTAATGTATCAAATATATATTTTCTTTTTTTTTTCACTCACATAGTAATTTGAACAGGAAATCTATGTTTTACAAATCTGTGTGTTATGAACAGCAACAGCAAGCTGTATCAAATTTCAGAATCTTTCTTTAAGAAAAAGGTATTAAATGATATAATGTAATGGATTCCAGCATCTCTGAGAGAGCCAACTGAACTAATGCAGTTTTAACTTAATGCTTCTTCCAGACAATGGCCTGATGCTTTTAGAATGATGGGATAATCTAAAACTGCAATTCCTAGAATTATGTTTTAGGTAACCACTAACCCCACACACAGTAACTACGCAAAATAAAAATAAATGCAGAAATGCATAAATATCAATGGTGGTACTACTATTATGGCTTCTGATACACATTTACGATATTTTGTATTTTCTTTGATTTCATGATGTTAAGATCTAAATTATGTTCATATAGTTTTTTTGTTTTTTTTTTTATTATGTCTCAATCCTAAAATTCTAGGTGATGCAAAACTTTTGATGATAGCTGTAGGTGCTGAATCCAGGAGACACTTACTGCATACTGTATGAAGTACATGTTCTAATCGTATCAACAGATACAGTAGGCTGTCAGCTGACAGAGTTCTAACTTTGTTCTTGTTCAAGTCAGAATAGGGCATTTCTATCTTCTTTACAGAAGCTAAACATGTTGCGGATCTTAACCCAGGTCTTCCTGGGCAGCGATCCAAAGCACTGGCAGAGACTGAACTAATCGGCACCTAATTATTCAATATCCTCTCAAAGTGAACAGAGAGGGGAGCTGCAAAAGATGCTGACACAGAAGTTATTATTAACTGAGGACTTTTTCCAAGTTTCTTGCACACCGATGAGAAGACCCACACTTTCAAATACAAAACACACACACACACTCTCCCTTTCAAACAAGTCCAGGTTTCAATTCTCCCAAACCCAAACAAGGTCCATTTTGAAAGTAGGTTTGGCTCTTACAGTAAACGTTCTTATCAGCTCACCCTGCACCTTCAAGAGAATGGAAACTCTCCACTCCCATCTCTCCAGTTGTGTAACTTCATTACAAACTCAAAAAAAAGGCAATAGGAAATTGAAAGACACAATTGGAAGCATTAGTGACAGGCTTTCACTGAAACACACTGAGAGTCAAATCCTCTGAAAAATCAAGACTTTCACTGTGGTTTTTGAAAAAAAAGTTTTTTTGCCTGTTATAATGTCTTCTGGTGGATGAATCAACCGACAAAAAGCAGCCAGAACTAACGTTGTCTAAAGGGCACGTCAGCACATTTTAAGTGGCATTATGTAATCGCATTTTACTCCAATAAACATATTAGTTTCCCTTGAAGAAGCCCTCAGATGTTTATGAGGAGGAATTGACATCTCACTGGCAGGAGGAGATTATCTGGCAGCTTCCCAGAACATTCAATAGTTTGACCCCACTTCCCTTTGATCAGCTCCTTCAAAGCGAAATATTTGTTTTGGTCTTTGTTTTATTTCCTGGTGTTCACAAGCATTCTTTCAATATCTTAAGAGTTTCTAGCTTCCTACAGCTGGAAAGCAAAACAATATATATATATATATATATATATATATATATATATATATATATATATATATAAACATCTGTACCTCACTCTAATCTTTAAATCAACTCATTCAAGTGTCTACATATCTGTCTGTCTTTCTGTATGTCTGTCTGCTCGCTTTCCTTTAGTTGGCCATGAAATGTATTTCCATTGTTTGTCTCAGGTTTCACCGTCCTGCTCAAACTTTTGCTGAAAACTAGCTTGATGGGAATATTTATTGATACTTTACTGGTTACCCAGATGATCTATAAAAACAGGCTAGCAGCAACAATATGATATAAAAGTGTATTGTGTTAGTTTGAACCAACATAGCGAGTGAACCAGCATGATATTCTGACCACCATCACTTGCCCTTCTGAAACCAGTGCTGGTCCTAAAGGGTATTTCTAAGTGGGTGTTGACAGTCTACCTGTTATTCATAAATTGTACTCAATGCATTGCTAAGTGCTACATATGACCACTCCATGTGTCTGTATAAACCAGGGGCGAGCAATTCCAGTCCTAGAGGGCCGGTGTTCCTCCTGGCTTTTGTTCCAACTGTGCTCTAAATTACTTAATTAGACCAATTGGTCCAATTAAATAATTTAGGACAAAGCTGGAACAAAATCCAAGAGAGACACTTGCCAGGACCGGAATTGGCCACCTCTGGTATAAACGGTATAAACAGATGCAATCCAGCTGCTCAAGCACTATTGTGCCCTCTCACTGAGTGTTTTGAAGCAATCCTGCTCCTTATTAACCTCGCGTCAAACCGGAGTCTCAGTCCGCAGCATGGGTCATCCTGAATTAAGTAAAGCGCTCTAACAGCAAATACACACCGGGTCTGCTGGCAAATAAATGGCAGGTCTCTGTCATTGCTATTGAAGCTGAGTATGAGGAGGAGCTTGAGCGTAATGAACTGCTGGTGACATCAGCATCGTAGTGACAGCGATGAAAGTGACTCTCAGGATTAATAAATAATAATCATAGAAAACCTAATTTAAGGTAGACCTACATGTAATGTGTATTTCTTTAATGCAGTTATTATGTTATTAAAAGTTTTGATAATTTTAAAAAAGTAGGCCAGATACAAACCTCTTGGTGTATTTTAAAGTGTTTTGTTCTATTAACAATTATTTTTGATAATGATATTTATTGCTTTTATTGTTCATTGTTAAAAACATTTTCAAAGTTTGTATTATTATTATTATTATTATTATTATTATTATTATTATTATTATTATTATTATTATTATTATTACTATTATTATTATTATTATTATTATTATTAGTAGTAGTAGTAGTAGTAGTAGTAGTAGTAGTAGTAGTAGTGTTCTTGTGTCCAAACCTTTGAATCCGTAGAGTGCAACCCTGGCTCTTCAGAGCGTACACCACATCTGTAGCGGTGACGGCCTTTCTCTTGGCATCCCAATCACATTCTCCAGGAAAACCTTCAGCACCCCGTGGGTCTCTTCATACATCAGCATATATATATATATATATATATATATATATATATATATATATATATATATATATATATATATATATATATATATATATATATACATGCTGTATTAAGATATATATATAGGGGGGGCTAGCTTCACTTTGTAAGCTTTGCTGCTTAATAAATGCCAGAGCTACCTTTCCCCAGAATTCTTTTTTTCTTATTAAATGTATCAGGAATGATATAAGGATTGTTTTGGTCGCCATAGGCAACTGCCTGATGACCTAATTTGTACATCATCACGTATCCCAGAATAATTCTTAATCACACCCTGCAGTTAAAGAGGAGCTGCTGGTAGGTTCTGGGTATTATGAAGTTATGACAGCATATAAGTATGATGTGTTATATCTTTGATCAACATAGCTGGTTGCTTAACCCTAAATGGAGTGAATCATGCTGTCTGCTATGAAGACACTCTTGAAAATGAGACTGAAAACCTTGAATAAATGGATAATACATTTGAAATGAAATAGTTCCAATTCCAGTTCCAGTTCCAGGAAATTTGGTGTATTGTAACTAAACCGCTGTCTTTAAATTGTAAACCAAACTCCACCCCAATAATGTTTTTTATTATTATCTAAATTACACACTGCTTTTTAATTTTAATTTTAATTTTGTATTGATCCTTTTTTATGATTATTTTTCCATATTTAAAAGCAGAGTTTAACTGTTAATGTATTCACCTCAACTGATAATACAAATGTGTGTGTGTGGGGGGGGGGGGGGGGTCTTCTGCCAGGTACTGGGCAAAAATGAACAAATGCATATTTTCATTGTGTTGATGGAGCTCTTCAGCAGTTATCCCGGAGCTTGCTTTGCAATCACCCTCTCTTGATATTCATCTGTTCAGCATATTTTTTCCTCCTCACCTCCTTTTGTCTTTGAAATCACCTCTTTAAAGATTCATAAACTAAAGCAATTTGCATGAAAGTAAAGTCGCTGATTAGTAATATTACAATTGCCTCTGTACCACACAGCTCTGCAAACACTAAGGTTACCGACGCTTACATGAGAGCACACATCTATTTTTAATATATATATTTTCTATTATTATTTCTTATAAATGAGTGAATGAGTGTTCAATTTGTGAACACTTATGCTCATTGAAATCTTTTTTTGCACTTCCTCTATAGCAATAGAAATGGAAATGTGTGTACAGGGCACTAATCCTATAGCCCCTATAGAACCACATGGAAGCCCTTCCTGTGTACAGCTTCCCTATAAGCCAAAAAGGATACCTTGATGCATAACGATGCTACAGATCCAGAGTAGGGTGCTAGTCCTGCTTTCTAATAATGTTTTGTGAGTTTTTTATACTTACAGGGTCATGTTTTACAAATATTTTGCATTTTCAGAGAGGAATAGAATTATGTTAACAGTATAAAACTTGCAAGAAACTAATCATATATATTAGCAGCTTCTACCTGCAACACACTGTAGTAGCTTCTTGCTAGTTTTACAACATTATTGTTTGATTCCGTATGCCTTTGCATGTGCTTCAAACCAAGGCCCATAATGTGCAGCAGAACTGAATGTTTTTGCAATGTGACTAATATTATAAAGTGAAATAAATAAACAGAAGGAGGTATGCAGGGCAACTACACTTCCTTCAATAGATGATAGGATCAAGAAAAGAAAAGGCTTGTAATGGCATCTTGAGAAGACCTTACACCCTCATTATGAGGTCGGTATTTTGTATAATAACAATTTGATGGAGCCACTTAGCTTGAACTGACCTAGGCAGTTTCTCTTGCAAAATCCCAGTGCAAAGGTGTCAAATTAGGCTATGACAGGGTCAGCCCACCGCAATTAGATCCCAGGTGGATTTCATTGTTCAGTTACCCAGGCACTACTTCCCTCCATAGCTCTATTCCTGCACTCCACTGGACCTTAAGACCCATTGACGCTTTTATGTTGCATGTGTGTTTGCTCAAAGAACGAGGTGTCAAGTTGGATTGTGTTGAATATTTCAAGCAGCTCTGTATTTATTCAGTGAATCAGTGATGAGGGGGTTTGAAGTGAAGGGTAGAAAACAATAGCAAATTGGTATTTTATTTGATCTGAAACAAAAACACATTGGAAATATGAAAAAAACAGCAAGTTATCAAAAGTTCCCCAGCCATTTAAAATGGAAATATCCAAAACACAAGCCAAGTTTCAAGAAACCACTGGGGCAACTTTGCCCAGCACTAAGCAAATAGGCACAACTGTAAAACCGATGGGAGCCAAGGTTGCCCCAATTGTTACTTCTAACTTGAATCAAAAACACAAGCTAAGTTAGAAGAAACAATTGGGGCAACCTTGCCCAGCACCAAGCAAATAGGCACAACTGTAAAAGCGGTGAGGGCCAAGGATGCCCCAATTGTTTCTACTAACTTGGCTTGTGTTTTTGATGCAAGTTCAATCCACTTTTATTGTGCCTGAAAAACACAAGCCAAGTTAGTTAATGGATAATAACACACACACACACACACATCACAGGAATAGCAAAATTGTTCAACCTATATTGAGGCAATGTATTGCCTAGTGTGTTGAAAGGGTTAATATGTGAATCAGTGTAGCGTAGCAGTTATGTAGTTAGAGTGAATGACTAGTTGGGGTTCAAATCCTGTTCCAATAACCATTGTTGGGTAGAGTCAGCATAATTATTTAATGGTCTCAAACAGAGAACAAAGGAGAAAATAAAGAACTGTTTTGAACCGTAACTTTGTGTCTGTCATTGCTGGAGCACCTGTATCACCTATTCACCTGAGCACTGCAAACCACATGTTCACAGGACCACAAATAGTGTTACTCTCATCAATCAGTATCGAGAGGAAATCGTACTTGCTTGCGCCAATAGGGACCACAATGACACTGACAGGAAACCAACATTTTTCAGAGATCAAGGTCAGAATCTCAGAATGGTGAGAGAAAATCTCCAAAAAAAGTATTGTAAAATGTAAAAAATAATAAGTCCCGAGAATTCTCAGCTGGCTGATTTCATCTTTCAAAATATTGTTTGTTTTCTCAACTAATTGTGTAGCACTGAATGAAAGTATAACGCACCTTTTTTTTATATTACAGAAAAAAAGATGGTCTTTTTTTTGCAGGCAAATGTTTAATTTCAAAACAGAAATATATCATTTAATATAAATGATATACACATCACAATAAGTGTGTTCCCTAGTATATTTCCATGTTGACAAAACAAGTTAATTGTCATTAAACTCGGATGTCCTGTAATATACATATGTGTGAGTAAAATTACCTGAGGTCTGCAAGAAAAAGAAAAAGAAAAAGAAGGAGGACATTTTTTTTTTACCATGCTTTGGCGATTTATTTCTCTTACTGTATGACAGGTACTGCCTTTTTTTCTACATTTCACCTAAGAGTATTGGGAACTATAAATTAAAAGTGCAATGGTGCTTTTGGCTGATTTACTTTTGCTGAGCCAATACCCTGAAAACACGTAAACTATCCTTGCTGTATAGAGAGTGTCTGGCAGTTCTCGCTGATGAAAACTTGGCGCTAGGAACTACCGTTCCTCTCAATTTTTTTAATCGGCTTTCTTTCAACAGCAACAGCCCCTGCCACTTGTAATCATTCCATTCACTACAATCATTACAGATGGGACTCAGTTTTACAATGAGGTACAATGTGTTCTTTTTCTTTCACAGACTTTAATTGGAATGTTACTGTCAGCTCTAAAAACAGCATTTCAGAATCGACTATCAAAAGGATAACAACAGAACTTGGAGACGTGCTGCAATACATGAGAAACATTCTGCATTCAAAACAAAGTGATATTTTTAAAAATGCACATATTTTATCTTATTCATCCCACAGCCACAATCTGTCAATGCCACTGAAGTGACATCTTAACGTGGCTACACTGGGGAAATAAAGGGTTTGAAAAAAATTAAGCAAATGTGGCTGAGTTAATCATTTTTCAGGCATGTTATCACAGCAAACATTTTTCTTTAAAATAAATACATACTGCACAATTTCCATGGTGTATTCATACTTCACTGAGGAGATCTTAGCTTTACTACCACTGAGCACTGCTCTTAAACCAGAAAGTCTGAATTCTGCCCACATACATCAATGCACATCTAACCATGTCATTTATTATGCCTGCCCAGTTTTCTTGCTTGTTTTGTAAGCCACGAGCACAGTACAGAATGTTTTATTGATTATGATTTTATAACAATGTGGTTATATTTTCTCCCATTATGAAACATATATGCTGGCCTACCAAAAGATTTAAGACCTGTGCTGGGTGGTAAAGTGATAACAAAATCACATGCATGTAATTTGAATTGAAACATATTTGTATAATTTGTAACTCCATATCATACATAAATAATTCGAACACTGTCATATCAGAAAAGATACAGAGCTTAAAAAATACACAAACTTAATGCTCTAATCTCAGACAATAAAAACGCTAACATGAGGCAAGGGACCAATAAAGTGGTTTTATTAAAATAATTTAATAACTTGGTTTAACCTCCTATTCATTATAACAACTGTTAGAGTAATTATAACAACTGGCATTCAAAATAATAATACAAACAACTACCCAAAATGTACACCCCAGTTTCAACAAGGCAAGATTACAATCTACACAAGCAGCTTAAAAGCATTGTATACTATACTATTACATGTACTGTATGGTAGCAATGCACTGTACATGCAAGAAAGCACTGGTACATTATGCATCATCCAATTGTTTTGTCTTGTCATTGTTTTATCCATGTAACCCCATAGTTGACTCAGAAATACGATATTCTACATTTACCTCATGCTGGAGCCTTAACATTGTGGCCTCCAGCAATTCTTCTGAAGATCTCACAACAAAAGAAACCTTTACTAGTTTAGAACAGGAATCTTGGGGTCTGAAACAAACTAACTGGTTTTTAAATTCAAAAGCAGAATGGTTAAAACTCCAGTGCTCTGTGTTTCTTGGTATAAAAATGGCCACCTGCTATTGATTTTGTTTTGGGGATGTCATTTAATGAGTACAGAAAAAAAAGAGTAAAATGACTTTTAAAGAAAAAATGCAATGCAATTCTACCAAGTCGGAGGAGTAGAGGTCATTAAGCTAAAATTTGCATTTAAATAGAAACATTAAAATGTCTTATACTAACGGCTAATAGAGTGTTTGGTTTTTATATTACATATTTTTTATAGCAAAGTCCTCAAGCAGACTGAAGTAAATTACTGCCCTATTATTTCATTTTTAAATAAGAGTGAACAACATATTCTTTCAAACAAAATGACTTTCAGGTGGACTTCCAGAACTTGAGGGACAGTGGGAGCTGGAAGGCCAAGGGCACTAAAGCCCTTGAGACTGAACAGGAAGGTGGCTTAATGCCTTTCATGTCTAACTATGTTTGAGTATAACACTGGACTATCAATAGTTATCAATAGCAATGTCAATGGTCTGGAAACATGGAATTTCTTTGGCTAAAAAAATATTCTTATAGGCATCCCTCCTTCAAAACCCTTTGAAGGCTAATTATTAAACATTGTATTATTGTACATACTTGTGCTAATTCATACTTGTATAATGACACAAGTCATTAGCCACTCAGATTTGTCCAATGGGAGCAGGGTATTCCCAAATCCACATATGGCCTTTCCCATGCAAGTTCTAGAACTTTCACTGAAAGGAAGGAAGATATGGACACATTCTGCTTTAGGCCGGGTGATTTTTGAAGTTTAAATTCAATCAACAACGATTGATGTAGCCAATTACAAAACTGGCATCCCTAGTTAATACCTCACCAGGAGGAAATATGTCTCTTGTGCCTCTGACTGACAAAGACACCCATGCCACAATCGGCTCCTTCAATCCCTGTGAATGCCTCCCTCATGCCCTGACTGACATGTGCATTCATTCTGCCATCAGTGTCTTTAATCTGCTAGAATAAATCACTGTGCAAAAGTGTTCCTTAAAGCCCAGTAACCCTTTTCCATTGTCTTTATGGTGTACATTGTGTCAAATCACCTTAAACAAAAGTCAGGTTTTCACAAGATCATTTTCTTTCAGCTTTCTTGTTAGATCAGCTTGAAAAAAAAAAAAGTACAGTGCCATTAGGCTGTAAACTATTTTGAGAAGATCACCCAGAAAAAGACATTTGCAGCTGCTAAGCTTCATAAGCTCTCATGCCAACACTAACTAGCACGCAGACAACTGTGCAATAATAACATTTAAACTTTATTTGAAATACCTATGAAATGATTTGATACTGGCACCAAAAGCTGAAAAAAATATATATAGCATAACTACATACATAATTACAGAGCATTTACAGTGCCATTAATGCCACTTAAAGTAAAATGGTTCCAATTAAGCCAGAAATGCTCTTGAGGATAGGCAATGTAGTGTCAAGCTTACACAAGCTTTATTCAAGAGCTAAAATGTTTATTCCATGAGGGTGGCCTATAATAAGGCAAAGGAAAATGGTGACTTTATCGAACAGTCATTTGGCATCAATATCATGGAGATCCAAGACTGAAAGGCAGGGCCTGCTGTTTGTGGATCCTATAGCTTCTTCAGCCTTGCCTCTCCCAGCATGTATCTCAAGTATTTTTCTAAGATAACATTTACATGAAAGGACTTCTATAAGGACTATTTGCCCTACTAGTTGATATAATTATGACAAATCAGTCTTAATATTAATACAGTATGTGAAATTTTATAATGCATTTGCCCTAACGGCTACCATCTGCTTCTAATATGCTGACATTATGCTAAACTTCAGCGAAGGTGGTCTCTCCTCTCTCTCAGCATTATTTTCTCACTGAAAAGATTAATAACCATTAGGCTCAGGCTGAAAAAACTCCAAGCGTTGTGTTGTAATGACACGGGGTGGGGGGGGGGGGGGGGCATTGGGGTAATTAATCTTCCATGAGCATTGTTGTCACGTATATACAAGCTCTCCCCCTCAGTCTCATTAGGCCATCTGAAATAATTTTATAGTTCATTCAGACGCTTATATATTTCACTCCGAAAGCCAGCAAAGCTCTTTTCCCTGAAAAATAACCTGATGACTGCTGTAAAATACATCAAAATTCATAATTGCTGCAATACAGAGGCACTTTTATTTTTGGATCTACTATGATGAAAATGGCCCTGATATTTTACAGCACTGCTCAGGGTGGATATAGGAAAGCGTGAATTGCTGTGCTCCTAACAGCATGTCACCATTTACTTATGGACTATTTATACAGAGCTATGTTGCTTTACAAATAATATTGCATCTCAGTCAAGCACTTAGAAGCGAAAGGCAATGGACGCAGGGTTTTGAAAACTAATTTTACACACAAACCCAGACTTTAGCTGCCTGAATCAATATGAGGTCCTTGGCTAGGCACGAGAGAATGATTTGTCTCCTACCGCTGATAGCTTGTTCGCCAGAGAAAATGACATTAAATTCATCCATTAGCTATCTAAATATTTGCAGCCGCACTCCAAGGCAGAAGTGGATTTGCCCGACATGGTTTGTGCAGCGGAGGTTTTCTTTCCAAGAGGCAGTTCATTGTACAGGGAGAGACGCGAAGTGAATCTGGATTCCTTGACAGGTCGTCATTGAGCAATCGTGTTGTTTGCCATCACTGGCTGGTAATTCCTATTGATCTGAGGAGCAGCTCGCTTCCCGCAGACAAAGCAGTGGTGCTGCTTTTTTCGTTGTGCGGTACAGCTATGCCCTCAGCTTATTGATTTACCATCACATCTGACAATCTTTTAACAATTTAAAATGTATTCATATTTATCTTATATTTTATAGCTCTGAAAGGTTAAGCAGAAATCTAATCTATAAACCTCTAGGCAGCGCAGGTGTGATTTATTGCAGGGCATTAGAGACAAACTTTAACAGACAGCACATTTCAGCGTAAATGAAGTCTGTAGCAGGAGGACATATGCAACCTAGCGGGGGGGGTGGGGCAGGGGGGGGCTATTTCCATTACGTTTATTGGTTTAAATGCATGACTGGCTCTTTAGAATGACACCCTGCAACCCTTCACCAGCAACAAAAAATTAAAAAGTTTTGTTTGATCCAAAAGTTAGTTGTGACTCACTGTTCTTTTTGCTTTCATTTCTCATGGCTGCGATATGCTGATGCCATGGCAACCAGTCTCCCTTTGTGCCCAATTCCTCCCCAGAGCCTGGGTCTCATTACAAAACATTTAATTAAGCAAGGCTGGTAAACGTTACTAATGGGGAAATCAAATAAAATCATATAGACGTTTCTCTTTCTCCTTTCTGGAAAATGAACGGGCATTATGAGGGCATTATGCCCCCGCCCCCCCCCCCCCAAGCTTGTTAAGAAATCCACTTTATTACCTTCTGTGTAATTAGCATTTCTACAAATAATTGAAAACAACCTCAAATGATCTCTATTAGTATTCCAGATCATGAGTGATAATGTTTACCTGTGAAAAGGGTTCCCAAGTAGAGGCTATTTCCACAATTCAGATCTGGACATAATGCTCTCAAGTCTACTGTTCTTATCCAACAGCTGATTATACCCATTCACAGAGAGAAAACACAGTAAATGTTGGCAAGGAAATTCACCACTAAATGCTGTTGCTATCTATCTATCTATCTATCTATCTATCTATCTATCTATCTATATGTGTGTGTGTGCATGCGTGCGTGTGTGCGTGCGTGCGTGCGTGCGTGCGTGTGTGTGTGTGTGTGTGTGATAAGCACAACACAGGATACAGCAAATAACCTGTAAACACTGAATGGTGTTCTGCAACCCTTTATGACCACCCATATGTTGGTTTCACATTAGAATCCACTCCAATTCCATGCCTCTATGTTGCATGAATTGTGTGTGAAAACTAAAGTACATTCCACCTTTACTCTTTCTGTTGGTTCTAATGCAAGGCTTCTACACACCTCATCTGGCAGCTCGAAGGCACTCCTGTTAAAGCCATCTCCCAACAGGAATTAGAATCAGTAACAGTGCAAAGAGCATTGCTCCAATGAGGGTTTAAGGTGTGGATTGGCATACACTGGTTGTTATGAAGGAATGGGGCCATAATGAGAAATGGCAGCAGCAGTCGCCCAAAAGGGAAACAATGTCAGGGACTGTCTGAACAGACAAACAGCCACAGAATGACGGCCACCTCTACCAACAGAGTTTCAGAGGCACTGCAGCAAAAGGAAGAAAAAAAAAAAAGAAATAGCTTTCTTGAAATCTCATACAGTGCTGTTTATTTGTTGCAAGCACAGCTGGAAATGTCAGCGAGAGCTGGGAGCTGCTGGGTGTGTTGGTGAGGCGAATGCCAGAAATGTGCAGCATTAGCAAGGTCTCTGAAGCCGAGCCTGCCACAGGGACTGAGCGGCTGATCTTATGAACTGAAATCCCTCTCCCACTCCCAGTCCCTCACATAGCAGCCGACAGAACATCAGCGGCTGCCAGCAGCAGTGCTACAGGATCCTACTCCATTCACACTGCCGCTTTTCCAGTCCTTATGTCAGCTAGGGTTACACAATACATACAGTACCGTACTCTACAGTAGTGAGGAGATGGAGGCCAATTTGAAAGCCCAGTTTAAAGCCTTGATTCTTGCAGAAAAGGGGTCACAAACCAAGCGCCCTTCTCTGAACGGGGAGACAAAATTTTAGTTTCAAGTCAGAGAGATCCCCAGAAGCAACAGAGTGTGAGGGTATTATGAAGCTCCCTGTGCAACACTTGTAATAGCAGACAGTGCATTCATCTGGAACAAACAGCAGAATCACAATACCAACAGAATGGAGTGTAGCAGTCCGACTTAAATGTAACACGATTCAGTAAGGCATATACATTGTTACACAAAAAGTCTCCAGAGTCATTTGGAAATTGCAATTATACTGGTCCAAAATTCACTGAATTAGCCCTGAAGTTCATAGGCGTCGAGTTATATGGGCCCGTGGTGCCTGCCTAATTTTTAAAGAAGACGCGACTGCAGCATGAAAAAATGCTGAAGATATACGCCGTTGAATATCTTTTAAAAATGAGGCCCTGATCCGGCTTCATTTGAAAGGCGCCAGTATGAGTGCCTGAGGAAAAAAAAAAATCACGCAACCTCAATTCGGCGGTTAGTTTGAGGTGTGATTGTGATCTGATTTGATGATCCCATCCTACCAGCGAATCAGGTTTTAAAGGGCTTTGTAAGTACGCCCCTCTGTGTGTTCGATGTAAACAAACAAACAAACAAACAAAGCGCACCACCTTGATTCCAGAGCAGGATGAACTTGGAGTTTCATAATGAACTCGTATATTTAATGAATATTTAACAATATTCAATAACGTTACAAAATAAATAAATAAACCGTCAGTGATAAACGCAATTCTGGAGTAACGATCATATCGGGTGTGCATGTTGTGGTAAGTAAATCAATGTATTTGTTATTATATTAGTGTTATGATGATGATGATGATGTTTTAGGCAGGGAATTCCGCATTGTGTGTTTCACAGATAGTGAAGGGTACAGTATAACAGATGCAATGGGTGATGCTGCAGCTGACACTGAATAAAACAAAATACGTTTTTTTTTAATATATATATATAAACACGTGTCTAGATTACATTCCAAAGTACTGTAATCTGTTTGGAATAAATATTTTAGTAACACCCATGTAGTATGTTAAACTTGCTTTTAGGCTTGTTGCGAATGTTTTTTTTTTTATTGTTTGTTTGTTTTTTTCTCTCCTGACTCTACAAAGGCGTAATTACCGCTCGCATTCAATTGTGCACAAGCTTTTACTTAATGGTGGTAATAACGTCACGGGGAGAGGAATGGAGCGAAAATGTATGTGGGCGGTTTAATCATCCATATTTACTAGCGTGCCCAATTGGTTGTTATTTTGAGTCTTAATTGACAGCCCTGTTGTGTACCATATCATTTATTTCGTTTGTTTACAATCCTTGCTCTTTTGAAATTAAATTCTGGTTTAATCATTTAAAGTTTAAACACAGTGTTTGGGCGGCCAGAGCAGCAACAGAGAGAACTTTGTCAGTTTACCTGAAACAACTCGAACGTCGCAGAAGTAGGGGGTACTTTTTTATTTAATTTTAGGATCCATCAGCACTTGGTTGTTACTGTATTCAGCAGAGCTTTGTCGTTTATCCTCTAATATACCATTTTATAGGACAATGTACTCCAACTCAGTATGTCATACGTAAGCAATACTATATATAAAATAAAATAGATAGTATAAGTTAAGTACAACCACAATATGTTTTTCTTACGGCGGTGGTTTTATAGAGAAACTGTTCAACTTTTTGCTGTTTCCAGTCCATCTATACATTTATTTATTTTTTTAAATTTTTTAATCGGACTGCAAGTATAGGAGGCGGGACTCTGACCCCTGCTGGGCACCACCAAAAATTATACAAACCCGGCGTCTATCCTGCAGTTAAACTAAATGTTTTCTGATACAAAAAACAAGATATCACTATTCAGACATCATATTATATTTTTACATCCAATTATCCAGTTGGGTTTTTACTAGAGTAATCTAGGTAAAGTATCTTGCTCAAGGGTACAGCAGCAATGTCCCCCACCTGGGATTGAACCCACGACCCGCCGATCAAGAGTCTGGAGCCCTAACTGCTACTCTACACTACTACCTGTGTTACATACATTTTTGTATGTAATGTTACACCTTTTAGATCTTTTATCAAAATCAGCAATGGCACAGAAATCCCGAGACACAGTAGAACATGGTAATAAATGAATATTAGCAGATTCACACAACTAGCTCTTTAATGAGCACTGTAATATATAATGACTCCTCAATGCTTAAGATTGGACAGCAGATGATTCCTCTGTCTCCTTTTCCTCTCTTATGATGTAGTGTTACTGGACCACATTAAGACATTCTCTCATCAATCACAACTAAAGCTCTACTTGACGCCAACACAGTGATTTAACAAAACCAATGCAATGCTATTTTAATAATGATTCAGGTGGCTAGTGAAGAGAATTTTTTGTTTTCAATGACGACATACTGTATGAAACCCTACTATTACATTACTGACCTAAATGCACTCCATGCAAGGTATTACACTAATTGAACGCTACATTCTCAACTTTTGATCTGAAATTCAATGAGAAAAAGAAACAAGCACTGATTCTATCCATGCACTCCAATTAATGTTTGTCAAAGCAGTTTACATTTGTCGTTCAACAGGAACTATAAAGATGGCAGGAAAAAATCTAATATTGTCAACGGATTAAGTCAATAAAGGTGGAATTATCCTAATTCTAATTGCATTTCTTCTGGATATTCTAATGAGTGTAGGGGGTCGGAGCAAAACAAGCTCTTGCTATTTCTCTAAAGCTCTGTGCCACAACAATTGTCACCCTGTACTGTGAGTTAATTACAACTTAATTATTATATTAAATACTCCATTCTCAGCAACACACGCCCTTGACTCTCCAGCACATCTCATCTTGCCTGACAACCAGCCCTGGCAGCAATGCAGCATTAAAAAACACAACCCCGCTTGTCAAAGTATGATGCTTTGTTCTCCGAAACCACAGATCTCTTTGTCTGACATGTCTCTGTCTATGTGTTCCTACTGGCAGATTATTGATTCTCTGTTTTCCAGGCAGCCACACAGTGAGACTGACACCTAGCTCTGGGAATGGAGTTTAAACCCCTAGTGAGAAAACAATTGATATTTATCAGATCTGATCTACTGAAGGCTATGAAACCCCATTTACTGTGATTTCTATCGACTGGTCAGTTTTGATAACTTTGTTTGAATCTACAAATGGAATTTATTTGATGCAGTGGTTCAGCTGTAGACACCTTTAGAAGAAGGAAAAATCCTTGTACTGTTATGGCTGTTCCAACACAGTATAATGCATATGAGTCCCAGATGTCAATAATTCCCTTTTAGTTTATCTCTGAGTAATGGTGGTTTTGCGGGGCATAACAGCAAACTATATGGTGATTAATGTATGATATTATTTGGAAAATCACTCACGATTTTCATTTCCCATTCCAGAGAAAGAAACCAGTTATATACAGCGTATTTGGCCCAGGTTTTTTCTCCAGCTTATACAAAGTTTGCACCAAGGAAGGAGTGTATATACATTCTCTTAAAGAGTGCTTTGAAAAAAAACAAAAAACAAAACAGTGCCTAACATTTTATGAATAGGGCTCATAGGTCTTTTTAAAGTCTGTTTTTATTAATAAAAGTAAGATTAATATTTGTGATACTGTTCAGGATAAGCTACGAACAGGCTATGTGAACAGCTATATATATATATATATATATATATATATATATATATATATATATATATATATATTTTAAATGCAAGTTAAAGTGTGAATAGGACCCACTATTTAATCTTGCACAGGAAAACCTTGTGTATCTGATACATATTTTAATAAATAATACATATAAATATAAAGGAAATTAACCAATTGTGCTCTAACATCTTCACAGCTGCTTGGAGGCCGTGGCTATAACTGGGATTACAGGTAACATTTCTATGGATTTCCAGAATGAAATTTGCTGCCAGTCTATCTTTCACACGCAGTACACTAGAATAAAGACCAGATCTGAGAACCATGTCAGGAATATATTCATGAGGCTGCCCACAGACTGTGGAGCACAAATGTAATGTTTACAGAGAAAGAGACCCTGGTGCCAGACAGGTTGGGGGGTTAACCTTAAAATAGTACACATTTCCCCCCTGTTTATTAACAAGCTTGTTATTTGTGCAATCAGCCAGACTTTTAATGAACACTTGCCTCATCCCAGATCTGCCTTCCAGGGATTTCAAAGGCCACTAATGACTTTCGGTATCTGAGTGTAGGCTCTGTTTCCTCAGAGAAACAGCTGTGGTTATGTGTTCATTAACTTTACTTCAAGGCAACAAATCAATATTGCTTGATGACGTCTTGTGGCAGTGTGGAAGCCCTGCCGAGGCACAGGTATATATGGGGGGGGGGGGGGGGGGGGGGTATATTGGTTGGCAGGGAGGGAGTTAAAATCCTCCCTGCAAAAACAGGAATTGAATAAGTGATTAAATGATTAATTAAGGCTCCAGCCACAGGTGTATAAATAGGGTGATCCCGGTGCTAGAATGGAGAGAGTTACCGTTAATGTTGGTGTTAAGGTACGTGGTGTCTGTTTTCGTGCTCTGTGCTGTCCCGTATTGTTTACGTTTTTGGTGAGTGTTTTGTACAGGCTTTTTATTTTGGTCCTTGTACCGTTTTGTTTGTTAATGTGTTTTGTTTACTGTTTATTTTCTGTTTTATAATTAAAATGCGCATCAGCTCTTGAAACCTGCAACTCATATGAGTCTCCCTTCCTGGTCAACAACATCCGTGCCAGTGACGCTGTCCTCTCACATGTACTTGGAGACGTGGGTTCGAATCCCACTTCTGCCCTGCCACACCTTTGAGCTCTTGCCCAAGCTGCCAGCCAATAGCATGAAGAGTTCATTACTTAGTTTTAAATGACTGGTATGTCACATTTGGTTTGATTCTTTGGCTCACTAAACTGTACCCAAACCAGGGCCAGTTTACTCCTACATACACACAGTAGTGCATTGTTCCAGTAGCTTAAAATCCATTTTACCACATAGACCGCTAGGTCTGCATGGTTTTTAGACGACTGATAATGTATTCCTGTATAAGGTTCAGTCTCCAATACTTGGTACCAAAAGTGGGAACACACAGTCAAAACTTAATTGCATTTATTTCTTTAGCTGTGCAAGGTATGAGTTTGTGTAACAAATAAGTCCTAATCAGTTGACACAGTTTTACTCAATGACCACCCTACTATTCACCATCTTTATTTTTGTGAACACGTTTCAAATCTGCCGACATAACAATTTTGGAAACCAATGTGAAAAATGCTCAGGTACAATAGATTCCCGCTTTGAGAAAAGGCTGGAGAAGCAATAAAAAAAACAAAAAAACAAAAAAAAACATGTTGATTGTGGTAAAACACTGGATTACGGTAATTATGAAAAATATGTACATTTTCAACACGGTTCTTATGTTACATATCCTGATATTGACTCCAAGGTGGAGTAGGTAATTACAATGTTCTTATTTTGCATTTGAATAGCTTATATTTGATGAGAACTCAAATGTGCACATTTTTAAAAATAATTTAAAGAAGGAATGCATTCTGAATGTACAGATATTTACATTTAGTAAATAAATCATTCATGACACCCTATGTAACATGCAAAGCCCGCATTTTTAATGCAAGAATTTCAACATGCAAGAAAAAAAACACAACACCAACAGGGTATTTTAAAAGTTTTTGAAATGAATTCAGAAAAATAACACATTGAAAACGTATCTAACATAAGAGTTTCTTAATTCAGGGTACATGATGACTGCCCCAGTCATATCACAAATACCAGGGTTTTTATCAAGATTCTTAAATAAACAAGTAAAAATAATGCACTTATGTTTTTTGTGTGTGTGTAACGTACCAAACATTTTAAAACATAAAATAAGGTTTCATAATAAAGATAAACTTGAACAAATGGTACAGTGCCGATTGGTACCTAGTATTGGAGACTGCCCCATAACCTATAGTGATTTTTTGTGTATATTACAGTGTGTAATAATGGGTAACAATGCAGCATCTTGTTTTTAATTTGGAGCAGATGGCAGATGCAGCACATGCACTCAATTACACACTCAGTCAAGCACATAAAAAAAACATGTAAAACAATGCATCCCAATATGATAAGAAAAACAACAGATTCAATGACACATATTTATTAAATGCATGCATATTGCACAGCGTTTAATTTTACAGTGATAATTGTTAATCATACTGTACCAGTACAGAATTTCATACTTGTCAACTAGTAATCTTGCTCTCATGAATACAGTAGATGGAAATAAGGAAGCACAACAGCATGGCATAACCAGCACCAAAGGGTTACAGGAAGGTCACAGACTGGAACCCTTTCTACACAGCATAATGGCTTCACAGTATACTTACATCATCATTATTTATCAAACATTTCCGAACTGAAGAGTCTGCAGCACAGCACGCAAAAAAGGGAAATTGTTATTATAACTCTGTATACTGTTGTTTTATTTGTATGAAATCATCTGCATAGCTTTTAATATACTCAACTTTGTTGTACATTCCAATTGCACATGGGAAATCACAATTTTACTCAAATAAACAAGAACACAAACAGTCAATACTGTAGACTTGGCAACAATGTAGGCCAGTATATGAAAGCTTTGGATGAAACAAATTAACAAAGTAATATCTCAAGGGCCATTCTTCATACCGCAATTATACTGGGTTCCATCGTAGATTGGTCTGGGACCAGCACTTCAAGCAATCTAGTCTGGATTGTTTCAGTTCAAACCCAGATCCTTTCTTTCAAATGGAAAAGTAATCTGAAAGTGAAGCTCTGCTCACAACAAAGTGATCCATGATGGCACGCAGCACAGGCAGGCTTACCATGAAGAAAACCATATATATAGATATATATTGAAGCAATGGTAGCAGTTTAGTGGAAAGTAAAGAGTACCAGCTGCAATTTGGCCAGCTGTCACTTTTGCACAGTCAGGGCTGTGCAGCTTGGGTATTCTGCTCACTGCTTCATGCAGTATCTGTGCAGCACGATTGCCAGCATAACACTCCCTGCAAGTGAAATGGAGTCCTGACCAGGATCACACTGGTGTTTGTCATCCATCTCCTTTCCTGCACCTGAGCGCTGCTGCCCCCTGCTGTTCAGGCCTGAGCACTGCTTCCCTAGCTTTGGACGGAGGCAGTGAATATGGGCAGGGCTGGGATGCAAGACTTCTAGCAGAAATTTTTGTCATTTAATTTATTTCACTCTGCAGCCATATATCACCCACCTCACATATTTTTCACGTCCAGTTCTAAGTTTTAGACCATAAGACATTAGGACTTCAGGTGGGAAACTTAGGCCTGCTGCACAGGAAAAACATATATAGTAAGTAGCAGGAACCTGAAAACAAAGATCAAGGGACATGTGAAAATGTTATGCAATTGTTATATATATATATATATATATATATATATATATATATATATATATATATATATATATATACTAAAAAGCCTTGTTTGTTATATGTTTAATACCCACAGCAGCATAAATAAATAAATGCATACATAGATAATGAAACACCCACACTCAAACTTCTAATTTATGTTGCATCACAATGTGACATTGTAACAGGGAGATGTTACATATGTGGGTCGTCACTGAATAATACTTAATCAGACACAGAGAAGTGGGTGTTGACATGCCGCACAGACATGCAGATTTAATAACAACACAGGCCCTGACACTCGGGTACCAACAATGGTAATCCCAGCCCCGGATTTAATAAAGAAAATAAAACAAAACAAAGCTAAAAATAAAAGTTTGCCACGCAAGTGGTGAGCGCTAGTCCCACTAAAAGGAAAGTCCCGCTCCAGGAACATGCAACACTACTAACCCTCACTATACTTATCTTGGGATTAACGAGCACCGTCTTGGGTTTCGTAGTTCTCTCCATGGAACCGACGCTCTCCTCTTCGATGTCAAGAAGCGCAAGCTTTCACTCAGCCCGCCTGTGTAGCTATGGCGTTTCAGTCGCCTCGAACGTTACTGCTGCTGCCTCCTTAAACAGATGTAAGCTCCCTGGGCACGCCCCCTCAGCCAATCAGGACCTCCCAAGCAGCTCAGGGCAAGCCCTCCTGTTTACCAAAGCAGCAGTGCAGCTGAACCAGCGACAGAGTCCTCCCTGTCACAGGCATTATCAATTGTTATTGCATATTGTATTTTAATTTATTGATGCCATTTGTTTGCCTGACTCTCAGACATGCAAATAAAAGGATTAAAAATAAACTTCAGTTGAAAATAGGTTCCAACAGCAGTAAAGTTCAACAATGAGTCTTATTTACAGTGCCAGTATGCAAATAATAAATTGTATTGAAGTTCATCTAACTTGTTCACTTTTTGCTGTAACTACTAGGTTTCAAATCCTGAGTGCTTTTCTTTGTAATCACCGCCATAAATATCAAGGGAAACCATACCACCCCCAACAATATCTCGCATCATTCTGAAAATTGATAGTTTGAAGCACAGTAGCTCTTATTTAACATGTAATAAAACCAGTCATGTCCTCTACAGTTAACTTTGTCTTTGATTCACCAAATGCAAATACTAAGTGTGAAGACACCATGTAACAAATTTTTTTTTTTTTTTTTTGGTTCCTGGGTAGTAAGTGTTATTTCCTAATTGCTTATGTCTCAAAAGTATAGAAAATGGCTATTATTCCCCACAAACTTTGCTTCTGTGACCAGGACAGTGATATTTTGAAATTTACCTATTCCCAATGAGAAAATGGGCGAATTTGTGTCTTTTCGTTCACATAAAGTCAGAAAAAAACAACATATGAATCCAAATTAACATGTATTTATACTAAAGTAATACAAAAATGACTACAAAAGATTTAGAAGTGAGTAGTTTTTCGAGATTTACGATTATACTGTAAATCACTTTCACGAATCAGCCCCCAAATGTAGTCTCCCATCATGTTCTCGTTATACTGTCCTTGGTAGCGGCGTTCAAAGTCCAGTATATCCTGGTGGAAGCGCTCGCCTTGCTCCTCCGAGTACGCTACCATGTTCTCCTTGAAGTTATCAAGATGAGCATCAAGGATATGGACTTTGAGGGACATCCTACAGCCCATTGTGCTGTAGTTCTTCACCAGAGTCTCAACCAGCTCCACATAGTTTTCAGCCTTGTGATTGCCCAGGAAGCCCCGAACCACTGCGACACTGAGCTTCTTGGTGAATTCATTGCACTCCAGGATCTTCTTTATCTGTGGTCCGATGAAGACACCGGCTTTGACCTTTGCCTCAGACAGCTTAGGGAAGAAGTCTTGAAGGTACTTGAAGGCTGCCGACTCCTTATCTAGAGCGCTGACAAATTTTTTCATAAGGCCCAATTTGATGTGCCGTGGTGGCATCAGCACCTTCCGGGGGTCCACCAGTGGCTCCCACTTGACGTTGTTCCTCCCCACAGAGAACTCGGTCCGCTGTGGCCAGTCCCACCTGTGGTAGTGCACCTTGGTGTCCCTGCTGTCCCAAAGGCAAAGATAGCAGGGAAACTTGGTAAAACCGCCTTGGTGACCCATCAGGAATGCCACCATTTTGAAGTCTCCTATGACCTCCCAGCCGTACTCATCATACTTCAAGGCGTCCAGCAAGGTCTTGATGCTGTTGTAATCCTCTTTGAGGTGCACCGAGTGAGCCAGGGGAAGAGACGGGTACTTGTTACCATTATGGAGACTACATTTGGGGGCTGATTCGTGAAAGTGATTTACAGTATAATCGTAAATCTCGAAAAACTACTCACTTCTAAATCTTTTGTAGTCATTTTTGTATTATACTTTAGTATAAATACATGTTAATTTGGATTCATATGTTGTTTTTTTCTGACTTTATGTGAACGAAAAGACACAAATTCGCCTGTTTTCTCATTGGAAATAGGTAAATTTCAAAATATCACTGTCCTGGTCACAGAAGCAAAGTTTGTGGGGAATAATAGCCATTTTCTATACTTTTGAGGCATAAGCAATTAGGAAATAACACTTACTACCCAGGAACAAAAATTGTGTTACATAGTGAGATCAAATCACTGGTAAAATCAGAATAAAAGACAGAATAAACAGAATACATCTATAGAACTTGAAATGCATGTGTACAGTATGCAGGTTAGATTTCAAATGTAAGAAAAAAAGGCCCCAGAACTCTATTCAGCTGTCTCGTGCGATGACTTCATGCAATATTACTGAAATTGCTATTGGATTCAGCTTATTAGCTTGTCGCCTTGAGTTTAACTCTCACAGAGTTTGCTGCCAAATGCCCCAAATACGCTGCACAGTAATAGGTGTGCCATTGAGTGGATGGGTCTGACTGTTCAAGTGTTTTTTTTTTTTTTTCGTTTCTTTTTTTAATCAGCTTTTACAACTTTAGGGAATAATGGAAAAACATGTTCTCATTGTGAGGACCAACATCCAGAAAAAGCTACGTTGCGCAGGTAGGTGTTTTGCGATCTCACAAATTAAAACAGGGACAGTAGTGCTGGGTCTCTGTTTAGCATAGAAGTCTACCCTTTGTGACCCGTTTCTCACCATCTCTTGGTTCTTTATCAAGTTTTTTTTCTTTTATCTTCCTCCCCCTCTTGCATTTAATCCCAACCTCACTTTTTCATCATCAGTCCTTTATTGTCCTGATTTGTTTTTCTCTGCCTGCCCAGCTAGCACCCCCAGCCCCCTCCCAAATCCCATGACACACCATCACAGTGCGGAGAAGACGCCTGGGAAGCTGGCATGAATTGTGATGTTATTGCAGGCTGTGTTTGAGCCGTCACACGGTGATTGCTTGGCACAGTATCTGCTTGTAGATGCTGATGGATGTCCCAATCTAACACCTCTCAGTGGTAAGAAATCACTCAGAGACTAGAGAAGATTACACTTTACAACAGCCTTGCAAAAAATCAAGCAAAGCTACAACAGGCAAACCAGCCACACTGCTTGTGGCTTCTCTCTGAGCAGGAGGTAAACAACAACAGGATGGACACCATGACAACACGATGTACACCATGACAATAGGATGGATACCATGCCAACAGGTACCCTAGGACAGTGCACACAAACGTGGTCACATTCTGTATCCACGTTGTGGACAATGCTTTCTAAACACCATGACAAACCCCTCCTTTCTCAGCCCTTTAGAAGTGTAAGCTTGCACATAAACAAACATAGCAATACAAAATTGTACCATAACACTGTATTCTCAGCTCTCCAGGACTTTCCTCCTGCCCTCTAATGAGCTGTAAAGCACTCTATTATGAACACTCCAGCACTGTCACCTGGCACTTAAAATGGTAAACTATATCTTATTGATTCCTCACACCAAGTATGGAAGCTTTTTTTTTTTTTTTTTTGCATTGTTTTTGCAGTGTTTGTGATTTCTGAATTAATTTCAGTATCAAAATCCATGTTCTATTATAAATACATTTATTTAGAGTGCTACTTGGTGTGGTGTGAAACATAATATTTATCTTAATTAATGTATTGTTGTCGCTGTTAACTTTGCACCGTTTTCTGTTTCGGTCATCCTGGTGACGTTTTAATTTTTAAAGCACCCCTATGGTCTCAACTGATCTCTCAGAACCATGTCTAGCCCCCAAGTACATCTGATAAAATACAGTGTAACCATTAGCCTGTCTCCATGCAACACTCTACCCCAAGTAATACTATACGTGTTCTATATAGTAGTTCTTGTTGCAGGTGGACAGTTTAATGGTTACACTCTGGTGTATCAGATGTACATGGTGGGTAGACGTGATTCTGAGTCACCAGGATGTGATAGTAAACAGAAACTGATACACATTTAAAACAACAATCACTTTCCTCAACATGCATTTTGATGCCAAAATAATGCTTTAGGCACCAATTACAATTTTATATGATGGTTGCTTTTTGAATGTATTGTATACTATTTTGAGTCTGGAAGGACAATCCAAAACAATTTGTGCTGTTTTATTTTGATACATTAAATATCTCAGCCATCTGAATATTGTTTTTTTTCATAATCCATTAACCAGCATTAAAATGCAAGTTTCAGCATTGTATAAAAGTGAAAATAAAACAATGTAGTTTTTGGCAATAGGGAAAGCGCTCTCCATTCTCGTACCAACAAATGATACAATTACCTGAGGCTTTGACCTACTTTTATACACATAGACATCGCCCCTGTACAAGACGAGAAAATGCTGAATGAGATGCAAATGTTAAGCAGCTGTGAGGTACTGGCTTCTCACCAAGGCACTGGCAGGCCTTTTTATTTGTAGTTTCTAATGGCCTTTAGGTAGGAGGGTCCAATTCCAGCTAAGCGGGGGAAAGGAAGAAATTAATCCTAGCTTTGACATCCATTAAATTCCACTTTGGCATGAGTAATTATCCATCGAATGACGACAGTGAAAACCTGAGGTGAGGTTTTGATTTCATAGTCCCCACTCGATGGGCAGCATTCACTCCAGTCAGCAAAGCTACTCGACTCAAAACATCTCGGGGGAGTGGACCAACAACTGCATTCCCAAATAAGATGAAAGCTTAAACTGTAATCCTTAAGGGTCCAAAGGGCCCAAACAGTTATTCCCAGGACAGGCAGTGGAGAGTCAGTGGCTGTCAACTTAAAGGATTTGAGGCACGACTCACTCCCAAGTAAGCCAATAACGAAGACCTACAAGTCCAGAGTGACAAGAAACCACAGCCTAGAAAGCTGACATGGCCACAGGACAACACTGTATACAATCTTAAGACCAGACATTAAATGTAATTTCAGACAGGACAATCTTGTGTTAAATAACCACCTTTTTATTATAATACAAAATCTTACAGATTTCCAAAAACATTGAAACCAAACAATGGGTGAATAAAAAATAAAAATAAAATATTTGGAGCACAGCCTCATCCCTCGGAGCACCCCGGTGCTGCTTGCTAAATAACAAACAATAAAATAATAAATCTATGCAACATGTTCATCCTGGTGAACAAAAATGATTAGGCAGAGGAGCATCGTATACTCTCCCTCTCAGGACAAAGCTGGGAGTGAGGTGGTGGTGGTGGTTGAGTAGGTGGTAATTCGAAAGAACGACAAGACTGAGTTTGCGAAATAAGTATATACAACTTGCTGGTAATAGACTTGTAGATTAACCAATGAATGTACCAGGCACTTGTACTATAGATTTCCTGCCTGAAACCTTTATATTTTGACACGGAGGCACTGCAATTACCCTGTTTAAATTGTATGGTATAGTGGAAAAATGATGCATTTCATCCTGACATTAGGAACACATGACAAATATTTCTCTGGGGTTCTGATATGGTAACATGGTACTGCAATAGATTGCCAGTGTTTATAGGTTCAAGTCAATATGAAAATGTTGACTACTGTGTTACCATTCTACTTTACCAATGGCTCCTACCCTGTACCCGTACCAGTGTAGCCAGTGTAGCCAGTGAACATAGTGGCAGATATATAATATTAAAATAATACAAATATACTGTATGGTATATTTAATAACCGATTACCCCAAACAGGCATTAGTGGTCACTAAAATTAACAAACAAAAAAAAAGAAAGAAAAATTGCCTAACACAGCGAGATATTACTGAGCTTAAGTTAAAACAGTGCTGAAGAGCAGCAGCCTCGAGAGAAAAAGGGACAGATGGCACAGATTAAAACTGAAAAGAACGAAGTTCAACAAATAAGAGTATTCATTAACATTAAGTTAAATGAAGTAACACAAAGATCATTAGATAATTTGAAGTGAATTTTACTTTAATATTTAAACAGCTTAAACGTTTTCTGTCTTTCCCCAAAATAACACACAAGACTGAGAAGAGACGAAATCGTGCTGCTCATATTTATAGCCTTTGTTTTCTTGGCACATGCGCACTGATCACCGTGTTCACTAACCGTCCAAAGATCTTTGAAAGGGCAGCGCTCCATCCGGACATTTTTAAGCCAATCATAACCAGTCCTGGCTGACGGCTGGCTGCTACTGCGCATGTGCACTGACATTTCTGAGCAAGCACAGCCTGGCTTCAGCCCATTAAACAGATGGGATGAATGGCATTGTTGATTTGCCAGTGTCACGTGAGAGGGGGGAAATGAAGCGCACATCACACAGAAGAAATTAAGTGCAATTCATTAATAACAGACTGGGGGTTCGGCAAGCAAGCAAACCCCCAGTTAACTGTCTACAGCTTCCTTGTTCTTTCAAGGTTTATAATATTTTCACAAAAAAAAGCACAGGAGGTGCCAAATCTTGTGTGTAAACCCCAGTTGTCTTTCACTGCAGTAAAATTATGTCTTCAGATTTTATATTAAAATGATTTTCTACCACTCTCTGTCCCAGTTCTGATAACTTCCAGAGAAAACTGCAGTCTGCTCTAATCCCAGAATTACATTAACTTCCATAAAGTGACCTTAGTTCCAGGAGGCCATTAATGTGACATATTACTGATTAACGGGTATGCCCTTTTGAGCTACCTGGAGTTATGCCATTTGTAAATCCATTTATATTGATGTTTCTCATGCTGATAGAGAGAAGGAATAAACACATCCACAAGAGGACAGAGCATGCCCTTTATTTACTCCTGCCATCCCTGTATTTCAAAGGTTAGTCCCTATGTACCTGCCCCAACAAATCAATACCCCCTACCCATTCAGAAATGACCATACACCTTTTCTGGAAAGGCTACCAAAATAACTGCCAACTCTTGTTCCCCATATTCATTGTAACTTTTGACGTCAGTAATTGGAACTTTTTAGGTTGTATTATTTGCACTAGAATTATACAGTACATATACCGTAGTTCTGCAGTTAGTTATTTTTTTCTATTTGAATCATTAAGCTGCAAATCTTAAACTGCATAATATGTATACACCTTCTCTAGCAGAGAGTAGACCTTGGATTTAATAATACATCTGCTGTTGTTCTGTCACAGCACAATATCAATATACAGTTGGTTTTGATAGAAGATTATGCTGGGGGTGTTTTCACCTGGATTTCTGAATAGCCAGAGAACACATGTTATATATGGTAGATTTCAGTAGTGCCAGTGCATTGGTGGTGCAATACTATAATTAAAACTATTCTACATTGATGCAATAGTGGGATTCAACTGTTGAGATCCTTTAGTATTGTGAGCTGTACTGCAATGCATGTGGTGATGAAATCCCTTCTCCTGCCTTATGGTTTTCATTTTATTTTGTTACTTTGCATGTATAAAACAATTTTGAAGTTTTAATCCAATCTAGTTGAATAATGAGATGTTCCAAGAATACTAGCAGACAGAAGTGTGACATATGGTTACAGTACATGTCAGCGCCAGTCAGCTGTTGCAAATTACTATTTACAGATTAGCCACATTTGAAATTGCTGCAAAACCTTCCTACAAAATCAGAAGGTGATAAAGAAGTTTCCAAGCCATAATGCTGTATTCACAAAGCTTTAACTCCACGTGTTAAAAAAATTCAGTTTTTATGAATTAAATCAAGTTTGTTTTTCCTGAAACTGTTCTGGGCTATAGATAGTTTTGTTAAAAACAGTAATTTATAAAAACAGACTTAGAAAAAAAATATTCTTTAAACTCTGTGAATGGAGTCCATAGTGTCCTGTTAATTTACCCAATATCGAACTATGATCTTTCACTGCAACTGCCCATAACAGCTCCAGAGACCTGAAGGTCAGTGGATGTCATCCGACCACCACAAAACAAATTTACATCCAGGAACTCAACAGCGGTGGTAGGACAAAAGCTATCCCTGCAGATGTCCAGTCATGCTCATGGGGTACCTGGCCTCTGTAGCTTGGTAACGTGACAGTCCCTGATGATTTTACCTCCCCAACCCATGGAAGCATCATGGCCAATGCTTCCCGTTGAATCCCCAACCACTATCAACAACTTGGTTGGCTGAGTGTTTTTAAGCATCTGGATTACACAGTAATGTGTGCTTGTGTACATCCATCAAGGATATACCATGGCTCATTTAAAGTTGCCCATTTAAAGTAACATCTCACTATCTTCTCTCTCAGGATTTATCCCTTGTTTAAAGTATTTTATCGCTAGTTTAAAGCCAGGGTTGCAATTGATTAATCAGATATTGATCTTGGAGAGCTTGGAAGTAGGCTGGGGCTGGTAGGATAAAAGATACTCTTCACAGACACAGCTAATTGATAACCTTGTCATATCTCCCAGCTGGGGCCTCTGTGCTCCTGTTCAGTTCTGGTTAATTAGAGGCTCTTCCCCATTAGTGTACACACTACTCTCTCGAATTAATGAGTGTAGCTGTAGCATCTTCCACCGCTTAAATGAATGGAGATCCTTGTTAATGCAAAGGCTGACCTCTTGGCTGATCCCAACCTCTCTTGGAATGATAACTAGCTCTGTCTGCCTCTCTGGAAAGATTCCGTAACACAGTTCAGTTCAACCTTGTCTATATTGAGAAGCACCATTTTGGAGGCATTCAGATCAGTGGTAAAGCTGAGGAGTCAGAGACAGGATATTGTGGCTTTCAATGGAAGAATCCCCCTTGCAGGAAGAAGCAGTTAAAGTATTGCATTGTATACCATTCAGGCTGTTTTATTCCTCCCTTTGCCTTTCCCCAGCCTGTGAGGATACTGTAGCATAAGCTACAGAGTTGGGATGATCTATTATAAAGTGGTCCAGATACTGTTAAATAAACAGTAATAAACAACTAAAGGGTATTTCAACATCCTTATATGTTGAGAAGTTTCTCACTCGTTTTTATTTTTCTTTCACATAAATTGTGCAAACTGCACACTGGTGTAAAAGAACTTTGGTAATAGGCGCCAAGATGTGTTTAGTTTGAAGTTGCAAAAAAATGTAATTCAATTAAAATGGCAATTATGTGTGACTCATACAAACACTGGTATACATTACAGAAAGGGTAATTGGAAAAGGGGAATAGCAAAAAAAAATGTAACCCATCTTGGAGCTTCTGCGGGGTTAAGTACCATTGCTCCTAAATAAATACTGTATGAAATAAACACACACATCAAGGTATTGATTATTGTTCCACTGAGAGGACAGAGGCGGGCTGAGGATGGTGATTAGCCCAGGAACTGCTGACATTGCAGAGTTTGGAAAGTCCCCCTCCCTCCCTTTATCATTCTCCATTGCCCAAGGGTTCCTGTGCTTCAGTAATGACCCCTGTCCAGAAAAGCATGAAATCAGGACATCAGTGCTGCTCAGAGTGGATTGAGAAGAAGTATTAGGGGACTGCGCACTCCAGCCTAAACAATTGGTCTACACCTGGGAGGGACGCAGTTTATTCAGGGTCCCAGCACTGACCAGCAGTGAAGCACAGTGATCATTAGAGGAGACCTCACGTTGTTTTATTTTTGTGTCATTTAAATGTCTTTTTCATCTCTTGTTGTCAAATACATCAGACACAACCATTTTAAATCATTCATTCATAATATTTAGCAAGAATATCCCTTATAAAAGTTTACCATGGTTCCGATGCTTATACTATATCTGTTGTGTTGCAGGGCTTTCTCTTATCAATATCTCATTGTAGTTCACTACATGTATATATAGTGAAGGATTAACACACTCAAGTTGCAATGTTTTATTTCTACTAGCTTATAGAATAATATTGGTAATCCTACATACAGTACCATACTTTGTATGCTTTTTTTTTATTGAAGCAGGAAACTACCAAGTCTAAAAAAAAATACTCAACACACATGAAACATGAGCTCCAATGGCAGTCTAATGGTAGATACACATGTGCGTGGCATATCTATTGACTGTTTATTAACATGTAACTACACTTCAACAAATGGATAACTGCATATTAATAAAACACTTGTTTATAACCCTCAAAATAAAGCATTAACTAAACTAGAAGTATGAGAATAGGGCCCTCTGAAGAATTGTTTTAAAACTGTCCTTGATTTCAACCCTTAAAGAGAAGCTCTCTGATTTTTACTGCAGACTGGGTATACACAGCGCGGTATTAAACACTGTTTTTCTATGTGATACACATCGCACATAGGCAAACAGATATCCCTGAGTGTCTTGTTGTTTTCCTGATACCCGTTTCAGTGTCTGTTTGGGTATGAGGTGTATTGTAAATACACTGTGTTCAAGAGTGTAAACGCATCTTCCGGAGTCTGCCAAGCTGAGGAATATTTGACATTGTTCTCAGTACCTGGATGGCGTAACATTATTTGCTTACACCTCTGTATGTGTTTGAAACAATGTAAAACCGCACTTCAACTCATCGCTTTCAGTCCTTATTATTTTCAAAAGCGTTTTCACAAGCAGTGTGTGGACAGTTTGGTAAAAAAAAAAAAAGAAACCGTTTTTAACCCTAATTTGTACTTGCCGGGTAGTCTCTCCAGACTCGCACATGAGCTCCAGCTCCATTTATTTAATGAAGGGAGAACTCATTCATCTAAATGGATTAATCAATGTCTTTAATTGAGCATTGGCTGCCTAATTGATTACTTTAATTATTACTGTATCTCTCTTTTTCCTTGTAACGTGAACCTGGCCCCTTCTGGCCCTGGTATGCTGGATATACCCCAATAAAAAACAAAATCTAAAACAAATGTATATTAATGCATATAGTACAATATGATCCGGTAATATACAAAATGTATAACGTGTAATGAGATCCGTGATCAATCATATACAATATTTATGTATACAATTATTTTTAAATATAAAAATGGGCAACATACCTTACATAGGAGAACTTCTGTTGCAGTATTCTACAGAAAGATGGAGTTTATTCTAGAGTATAAGATGTGAGTGTTACACAAGAGTAATGTGTTATACAAGGGATATAACCCACGGCTGCCTAATAAAGCCTGTTATACATAGGGGTTCTATTATGAGAATAGTTGGATACTTTTCAGTATTTCACAAATATTATTTTTATCCATATTGTTTATATCCCAGATCATACACAACAACCACTGATGAAATGCATGCACCTGTGGTATGTTTTGAAGGCATTGGGTTTATCCACTGTAACAATTAAAATCAAAGACGCTTTTATTTTGTTAATGCTTTCTTTCAACATTCGCATAGCTTTCAACACGTATCATCTGTTTTTGCAGCTAACATCTTTAGTTCACAAGGAGGCTAACTTTGAGTTTTATAAAAGCCATACAGATGCATGTTATAGTAATCAGGACCCAACAGCAGAGAAGTCAGCACAGTTTGTTTTCAAATGCTTTTGTTCCTAAAATATTCTTCATCCTTGTTTTGAGTTCAAAATACTATGTTTGTGCAGAACCTAATGGAAGTGGTGCAGCTTTAATATAAACGGTAGTAATCCTAACTTGTTGCATTTTATTACATATTGTACTTTAGTAATATAATCTGCACTTACTGTAAACTTACTGTAAACTATACTGTATTTAAATACTATATATATATATATATATATATATATATATATATATATATATATATAGGCAACATAAACTTGTATTGAAGTTATTGTAATTTAAAACATTATGGCAGCATAAATTAGCAACACAGTTAGTAATTATCATAAAAGAATAAAGCCTATTAAATTAAAATTAACTCAAGGAAGAAAATTAAGTAGTAATCTTTTTATTACCTAGTGAAACAGGAACCTTGATTTCCTTTCTTTAATCAAGAAGGTACAACCTGTTACAGAATGCAGTGTTATTCTTTTACACAGTGCCTCCTGGTGCTGGAGCAATGAAACTACCAAACATTTTGTTACAACACATTGGCCTGGTCATTGTGGAGATTTTGCTTAACAATTACGAACCACTCTGCATTGGTGGTTTTGGCAAATATAATTATTTTTATTTGCTATGGGTCCATACACATTGGTTCACTTGTTACTGTCCCTTTGTTTATGTAGCTGGTTGGACACGGTTTTGCTTACAACAATTTTTGTGAAACAAAACAAAAAAAGCTCTTCCAATCAATTGGTTTTGAGAGATTTAATTCAAAGGGGTTCCAATAACAACTGATGTAAGAAAGCTATCACAAACATGCACGCAACTCAGCCGTATCAGAAGTGCTACCCACAACTTGGCTTGCTCTTGAAGAATAAAGCTGGGCTGTACACGGCTGGCTATAGTCCAATAGACCATTCTGTAAATACAGAACCTGATATACCTCTGTTGATACACCTTAACGTTAATAATAAACATGTTTTCACTTTGTAAAACAAGAAAACACATTGACTGCTTTGACGTTTGAGAGTACATGCTTAGAATATTAATATAACAAAATGGGATACAGTTTTAAACCCCCCACCTTTGTCCTATACTACTGAACTGATACATTGCGTAGTCTTGTGTTTGCTTTATAGTGCATTTTGTTGCATTCGGTTCAGATTTGTTAATCAGCACACTGAAAAATACTGAATGCTGAATTCCCTTAATCTACTGCCCTTTTTCTTTTATCCTCTTTATTAAGTACACCAAACTCAATATTTTTAATAGAGACATGTTATCATCTTGCCTATTAATTATCTTTTTTTAATGAGCCTCTCCAAAAGGGCTGGCAAATCTTAATCATGTTCTCTTTCACTTTCTTGGCTCTTTGTGCATAAGAAAGTGGGAAGAAACCCTTTTTTCCATCCCTGGGAAATGATAGAATTCAATGTCATTCTAATGACAGGCAGTAATAGAGCGAATGGTCCTGTGGCACTGTGTGCTGCCCTGCATGGCAATGAATCCTCTCATTGTAAACTCAATGACACTTTATTGCTGTAATCAACGGCAGTCATCAAATGCATTCAAATTCATTCTACATTGCAGTGGGGAACCTTGTTGTGAGGAAATGAGGTGCTGACAAATGAAGCAGAATTAAACGACACATGACCTGCTCATCACCTCACCCCTCAACACCACACACACACATACACAGTAACACACATTTAATAAGTTTCTACAGCTATGGCCAAAAGTTTTGCATAACCTATAATTTTAGGACTGAGGCATCATTTAATATACAGTATATATATATATATATATATATATATATATATATATATATATATATATATATACAAATCAACATAATTTAGATCTTTTATTTAACTCATGTAATCAAAGAAACTATAACATTATATCACAAAAGTCTACTAGAAGCCATGATATTAGTACATTATTTCATGTTAGTTTTAAAAATGTAACATTTTCCATTTTTTTGGTTAGTTTTTCATGGAAAACTACAAGCGGTGTGTAATTCAATATGTTAACATAACATTGTTCAGCAGGTTTCATTTGACTTTATGATGCAAAATGTGTTAATTCTATAAGGTCATCCATAACCTTTGGCCATAGCTGATACTCTGAAATCCTGCAATCAAAGTAATTAACACATAATAATGCCACTGGAACTGGGGCCGAAGATCTATTCCTTTTTTGAGATTTACAATTCCTCACCACCACACATAGCCAGCCAGGTAAACAACAAAATATCTATATAGAAAAGATGAGAATTATAAAGGTGGGTGGGGGGGGGGGGGGGGGTCTCAAACACAGTAATCCAAAAAGCAAAGGTGTAGTCATCGCCTACACATGAGACACAAATGGAGTTGTGATGATTGCCCATGCTTTCAGCCTCAAAAAGCATGCGCAATTTAAGTTATTTAGTTTTTATAATACGCCATCAAGTTATTTCTGACTGCTGTATAACACCAGGTGTGTTACGAACACCAGCCTTTGAAAGGAAATGCTTTGTGATGTATTGCTGATGCAGAACACTAAGCTGAAAAGCATCTGTCTGCAGAGGCACCTGAAGCTCTGCTTCTAAGGATACTGAAAATACTTCCATGCATTCTTGTTTGGACAGGATTCTTTCATCCAAGACAACTGCACTTAAATCGCAATCACATTGCAGTAAGATGGTATAATCAACAGCGGAGTGTAGGCAACTGCACTGGAACTGCATTTTAATAAGGGAGAACTTAGAAGTGCCGATGGGTTGCTAGGTGATCTGGATTCCACTTAGTCTCTTTCAGTGTTTTCTGGTATTTTGCGTTTGTGTTCAAACATTAAAGTAAAATGTAAAAAAAAAAATCTTTAAGGGGGCAGTTTGGTTTGTGAAGTCTGAAGTAATTAAAAACAAACATATATGTGGATTTTGTATATGTATTTTGGGTATGGTACCTGTATTTTAGGCTATCTGGTCATTGTTGAAATTTAGTGGTTTGAACATGTGCTGTTGTCTGTCGTCTGTTGTAATGTTTGCTTAAACGTTTTTGAGCATGTTACATCTAAGGAGTGTTCAAATGTAGACTTACTGTAATTCCCCTCCTTCCACAAATCCCATATTCATCCTGTAGTTCAGTCCCTAACCTCTTCTGAGCTAAGACTGCTAATAAGAGACATGTTAAATTATACAATTTGTTTATGGAAAATTATACAGCAAATTGCCTAGCTAGACCAATTAGAATATCATTAAAATAGGAATACACACTTTTACATTGGGCATCCCCACTTTCCTCTATTTGTAATTTCTCAGCTTCCATCATGTGTATCCCATAGCAACAGTACCATCAAGATGGGACAAAAAAGATGATTGGCAGGAAAACTAGCAAGGCCTGGTAGTTTGTAATTGGACAACAAATGGTGATGTCATCCATCCCAATGCTGGCAGCATGTGAGTGTGCAAAGAGGAGATTTAAGGGACATTTTTCAGCAGTTGTCCACCAAATTGTACTTCTTGATTTCAGACTGTACTGCATCCAGCAGAAATATGAAGTGCTGTACCATACTTCTGACTGTATTCACAATGCTGGTATAGCAGTGTAGGAACTTAGCAGTGCCACGTACTTGTTTCTGCAAGAGTAGCCACAGACCTGTAGAGATAATGACACTGAGCGAGCTGTAATGGCTTGCCAGAAATAATGACACTGAACAGATAAAAAGATAAAGTGCATTTCTTTGCTTAGAGTGGATTTGAATATACAAGGCATATCCTTCAATTAGCTTCAGATGTCATTTGAAATCCATTATGAGTTTTTTTCACAGCTAATTAACCTTTTACGCCCCTCTTGTCCCGCCGGCGGAACACGGAACTGCACGTAAATATTATATTTCATAACTCATTTTTAATATTATTACAAAAGCAAAAGAGAAAAAAGCTGACTCGATATCAAAATCGTTGTTTTCCTACCGTCAAACAGCGAAGGAATTTTTCGAATCCGTCATTTCACCGCTGAGATATCCCATTCACAATGTGTCTAGTACCCCCATGCATTCAAAACAAAAGCAATCGACTAGCTTGCATTTTGCTGCTGTGGTCTTACAACCTTCATGACGATGAAATCTCCCTGATCACGTGGTAGGGGAGGTCACAAGCGTTCCATTCATGCCTTTACTGTGTTTGTAACCCAATACATCACAGAGTAATTGATGTGCAAACAAACACGCCCACCTCTTGAATGAGATAAGGGAAAAAAAAAAAAAAAAAAAAAAAAAAAACCTTTCAAAGGCAAATGCTTGTGGCAATGGCTAGCCTGTGAGGTGCCAGAAGATAACATCCCTTTTAGAACTTAGTATATCAATTGACATAAAGATTTACACAATGTTTATTTTTGGAGAGGTTTGGGGACCCTTGGGCTTAGCTTTGTAAAAACTCCTGTAGAATTTGATCCCTTTGTTCAAACAGTTCCAAATTTTTACCCAGTATATTAGACATGTTGGTGAAGCACTGGAAAAAAATCTGGCTCTTTTCATATGCTACAAGTTGAAAAAATGACTATAGAACATAAAAAAATGAAAAGCGTTTGTTGTTTTTTTATGTGTTTTTTCTGGATATCTCCTTCCAGTGTGGTACTGAGTAAGACTTTTATCACACCTGAGGTTTTAGTCTTGATGCCCAAGGGGTTACCTTGAATTCAAGCCCTGAACCATGCCTGTGCTGTCTATACTTTGGAAGATATTGTGATTTATTTAAGGGCACAGCCCCCCAGGCGGAAATTGTCTGTGAGGGGCTGGGGTTTTAACAGGTTAAACAGTTCCTAAGAAATTCCGCTCAGCAAAGACAAATGGTCATTATCAAAAACTATTTAAGTACCAGTCAGAAACTGCAGACTGTTGATAAAAGCAATATCACAATGGGGGAAAATAAACTAAAAAGACAGCATAGGTGTGAAAATAAAAAAACACAGACACAGGTTACTTATTTCAGTATTACTGAAGCAATGGAGCAAAGAGCTTGTCAAATAATCAAAGCAATTACAAACTACAGTGATAAATATATAACTGTGGATGCCACTGTGCCTCTCTTCAGGGTATTCTCCTGAATAAAACAATACACAACAATGTACAGTATGAACAAGTAAGACTTTTATATTAAAAAAAGGTTTTAGATGTGTCCTAATCTGATTTATTCTATATAATTAGCTTTTTTTATTTGCATTTTAATAATGTAAATAAACAGTAATTCCGTGCATATAAGTAAATACAAGTTACTCACCTCATTACCAAGAAACAGGCAAACGTTAATTACCTCACTTCCAAGGTACCATGCAGAGGAACCTACGCTTTGACGATTAAGGTATTCATTATAATTTGATTAAATCACCTTCACACTCTGAAGGAAGTTAATACATTAAGCTGCTCCTTGACTAATAATAGATTGCGGTGTAACTTCTTACCTCTATCTCTGGAGAGCATCCAAGACATGAACACTGCTACAGGACCTTATTCCTGCCTCCCACCCAATCTTTGGTGGAGCATAAGCTAGGTTTCAATATGCAGGTTTTAATATTAACGACACTGAATTTATGGTGTTAGTAGTATGTGTTCGAAGATGCTGGAGCACTGCCTACATGTGTGTATTTAATGATAATGAGATAATGATAAATGAAAGTTGGACCTACTTGGCTACGGTGATCTGCAAGGTTTATTAAAACATATGTTTTAATATTAGGAGCTGTTACTGTGCAATATCAAGGTCACTTCTGCTGCAACATGATGAAACAGGAAAATCAATCAATTAACCAAACTGTCTATGAATCAATAAGGAAAAGTACAGGTTGTTTGGTTATGGTTGGAAAGGTAAATGAAAAAAAAAATAGAAGAAAAAAAATGAAAAATACACACTTAAAGTTTCACAGCTCTGCAACCCCACAGAGGCCCTGAGATCAGAGAGCTTTAGAAAAGCTTCGTTATGGCAGGCAGATCAAAACAAAGCTGTTAAAAATTACACTGCCTGGTAGTCTTTTGGATTGCAACAAAAACAATATCGACTTTTCACATCTAATTACGTTTCACCTCGTCCTACCACGGGCCCTGTCTCAGGGGTAAGAAGGGAGGATCATGAAGTGGTTTGTGCCAGGTGAGACAAACTATCGAGCTGTGAGATCTAAAGAAGCCAGGAACAAATAGAAGCCTTGTCAGCAGAGTTCTTCACAAGAGATACAGACGGAGCATTGAGAGATCGATTATCTACTTCTTGCTGATGCAACTAGAGTGTCTTTAGTAAAAGTCTGAACCATTACAAATAAAATATGCTTTAATGGGCTACAGGGAGCTAAGCAAATCTATTGACAGACATTTTTAAATTGGTATGGAATCGGGAAGGAACAGAAGAAACATGTATTTATTTATGCTAGTCTGCACAATCCAACATATTGTAGAAATAAATAAATAAATAAATAAATAAATAAATAAAGTATTGGTTTTTGACACAACACCAGAAGTGGAGCATTATAACATGCCTTATCAAAGAGGCTGACTGCTCTTTACCGTTTGGACAGTCATTTTGCAGTTTTCCCATGTTCTACATTTCTCATAGTTTGCAATGCATTACCAAATCCCTTTACTACACTGTGCTATTCATTACCGTGACATCAATTTGGCTTTTTATACTGTGTGTAAGAATTGAATGGAAGACTTTACCTTGAGAGATGATAAGCCTAAATGGGCATTATTCCTGTCCTGATTGATATTTTGAAAAGCCGTGCCCTGTCTCTGATTATATCATTAACAGAATTATTTACGTATATGTACGTAAACTGTATGTCAGATATAAATATAAATGGTTCATAAAGATCTTTTTATTTTATTGTGTTACATGTTCTCAGGTGTTGCTACAACTTTTTACTTAAGGTGAGTGTATTTATTTAATTTTTTTTTGACCACTTTTTTAAACTTGCATTCCCTGCCTCAAGATGGCTTCCCATGTACCCACATGGACCTCTCAGAACTACATTTCCCATCATCCTCCTGCTCACATATGTAACTGAGATGGATTTACCAGTGAAGGGACAACAACAGTGGAGACTCAGTCAGACATTCAAAGATTTTCCTTTGAGTGTATTTGAAATATTGTCTGTTCTATTTCTTTTTAGAACCTGTTTGTGTGTTGTTTTCTTTTGTTTTGAGAAAACATGAAAATACATGTGGGGGAACCAGATGAGTCCTCCGTGTTTCAGGGTAAAATTTCGTTTTGTGGTTTGGTTCTCATTTACCAAAAGTTTAATCTAATCATATGATGAGTCAAAGGGGTTTCGGTCTGCAATTCAGCCTCCAGACAGTAGAAGGTCAATCCAATCAATCCAAGGCTTTCCTCACCCAGATCACATGACTATGACATAAGTCACCTTTATGGGGGCGCCATCTTGGTGAGGAGTGGAAGCGCGAGTATATAAATCCCTGCCACTTGAGTCATGTGACAGTTAAGAACACATGGGATGGCTGGGCTTGGGGTGCGCTGCTGTGCTCAGGGTTGGTCCTTGAAACACAGGGAGGAGGGATTCTTTTTTTATGTGCAAGTCCAAACTGTTTGTTTTTGTTTTTGTTTCCCGCACAACAATCCCCTCACAGTATTATTTTTTCTGTTTTGCAAATAAAACCTCCTTTGTTTTCACTTGCAACACTGCCTGGACTTTTTGTTATTTGCACCCATCATACCACAAATCAATACAAATTTTAATGAGTGTAGGCTTTTCCACAACATATCTCTGCCGCAGGGAAGTACAGTAGGTAGTCTTGGTCAGACTGCAGTAGCAAAGATGAATCTTGTACCTTCCATCTCCTGGTGCTAGAACTGGATTCTGGTGAGTTCTTTAGTGGGACTGGTAGTGGAAAGATGCCACATAAAATTGTCTTGTCTTTCCTTAAGAGCCCATCAGCCTTAACCTTGGTGGATGATGATGGAATTCCCCCTACATTGGATATATACAGTAGTGTGCAAATGTATTACAACACCTCAAGATTACAACAATTTATTTATTGAGCATCATGTAAAGTTTTGGCACTGACTCTGTCAAATGATGTTAATTTTCTCTTTTTTGGCATTTTTATGGTAACACTTAAACAGGTATCACCAAACTATGTTAGCTATACAGGACTCTATTTAGCAATGAAGTCATCCTTTGTATACCTACCTGTATGAAAACCTCAGGGCATGAGAATTTCAATGTCCTGTCAGTAATCAGTGATATTGAAACAATAGTGCAATTGAAACAATGTGTGAAAATGTTAGACCACTTTGTGCTTTAATTAGGCATCTTAAACAACTTCTAAAAAGTCTCATGCAACTCATGCATCAACCGTTTGTGGTAATGTGTTCCTACAGATCCAAAGCTCCTAATACAATACAAGGAGCTTCCAAGTACAAACGTTGATCTTATTAGTGGCTACAGTATGTCACACAGTTTCTTCCTTGTTTGCTAGATGCTTTGACTTCTGGAAGTGAAGGGGTTAAACTGATGAAGAGTGAACTGCAGTAAATCTCTTCTCCTCACACATCTGTTCCCTCAATTATCAGTTACCTGAAAACCAGCCGTGGCAAAACATGTGCAGCCCAATTAAGTAAAACAACCTCCCTGTTAACTCGATAAATTAGTGTTATTGCAATGAACCGATGCCAAAACCACATGTGGAGTTAAATGAATACATGGATTGTAATTTGTAATGACTTAAAGGTTTAGTAAGCACTCCCCTGCTGCTGCAGGGTTATCACTACAGCAAGAGAGGTCTTTCACACTTGTTCCAATAAGTTGTTTGTCTTTGAATTATAAACAGACCTTTTAATATGTTTATGTATAAGTTCTGTCGATACTTATGAGTACCTTATGCTGCAATATCTTTGCAATGCTCAAGAGTTCATCTCTGAATGAAACATATTTACTTTCGGTAATGGTATGTGCTCCTGCCAAGTTAGAATGATTGGGTGAGCAACTACCATGATTCGATACAGGGCCAAACTTGACCGGAAAACGAGTTTTTCACCACAGTTATCATATTAAATCATGTTTCTGTACAGATCTAGACACTCTAACACAACATGCAAAAGTAATTGTATTATTCATTCATTGTTAAAAAAGCAACACATATAGTAAATAAAGTTGGATCTTCATACAACTCAATCTTTATATGGTTGATCCCTTTATTCCAATTTGGCAGTTTTTTTGTTTATTTTTTATTTAGTTTTTTATATGAAACGTTTTTAGTCAGTTTTAGTTAACTACAGCCTTAGCTAGAGAAGTTCCCTCTGTCTGTTCCCAAAAGTATGTATTTTTCACAGCGTTTAATGCCGTGGTACTTACAGTATTGCCATGCAATAAAAGTTGAAATAAATGATTTCCATTGAAAAGCTCAAAAAGGATGAATGGTTTTGTTAAAGGAGGGAACCTTTGCATTTACCCAATTTTACAGGTGGGTGAGCTTGTGAATGTGTATTAGGGCACACACAGAATAGATTGTGTGTCCCGTAAGGTACATGTTTTTGTCTAATCAAAAACAAACAGAAATCAATATTGTTTCTCCCCCAGCAGTTTCAGTGGAGAGATGGTAATGAATGAAGTAAAATATGTTGCTCCCAGACTGCCGTTTACTGCATGTATTAAATCAGATCCCCTGGATAAAGTTCCAGTTGGTTGGCTGTCCCTTTGTAGAGCAGACAATGACTGTTTTAGGACACAAAATAGAGTTGCCATTCAGAGACAGATATAGAGACTAGGCTGCCATGTAAAATCAATAACACTATCTTTTTTTTTTTCTTAGATGGATTTTGTGATTAAACTTTAATGAATTAAGTGAATTACAACACATACCATGGGAGCTCCTTCTGGTTTCGGGGGACCATTGGGTTTGACTTTCATTTATTGTTTTACTTTTGTATGGATATCATACAGAGTAACCTAAATAAAATGTTTGGGAGGACAGTACTTTAAAAAGAGTTTTAAACATGCATGACTTCAAATAGAAAATTAAACTATCCTTATAAAAGTTGCCTATAGTAAAGGAATAGCAAAGTGTAATAACGCATAGTGAAAGAATGGTAACGCATAGTAAATGTAGCATTGTAAAGACCAGCAAGGAATATGCAAAAACATAGCAAACCAGGGGAAACATAGGAAAATCATGGTAAAACTGCAAAAATACAGTGCATAGATATTGTAGCCAACTTTTATAAGGGTGGCAGCGTTCGATCAACTATGTCAGCCACAAATTCAGAATGGATTTCACAGAATAGTACTTTATTTTAAGCTATATTATTCACAATCTAATTACCAAGTTACTCCAAATCAGTGTTTATGCAATACACATAAAACATGCTCATTTTAAAACTAAATTAATTATGAACAGGGACATGAGTTACCATAAACAGACACATGGTTGCTAGTATGAATAAGTGTTGGTTAATTATGTTTTAGTTTATATGAGTGTAATGTGCATCAAAGATTGCCATAGGATATCATGTGCAATGGCCAAACTAACTAGACAAAGATTAGTTCAGGATCTATGAATTCAGGTAGAACCAAACCTGCATTCAGCTTCTTCAATCCTAGCACAGAGACAGCATACTGTATATCTAAGCAATTGCTTTTCTCATTAGAATTCTCCAAAACACAACTGGTAAAACATTTAAATACAGGAGAGACAAAATCCTTCTAGAAGGTACTTAAACGTGGAATACAGTTTCTTAATCCTTAACAATCTTTTAATAATTGGACCACCTAATAATTGGATCATCTACTGTAACTGACATTTTGAAGTGTACATTTCCACTTGCATCCCACCCTTAAGGTGGAACATTATGAATATCCAATTAAGAGCACAGATTAGACATGTCACTTAGCTAAATTAAGTCTGCTTCCACCGCTTCCTGTTAAACTTGGGGCAAACCATCACCAAGCAACGGAGTCAGCAGAGTAAATTTAGACAGATTGTTCTATGAAACATGGGAATGGAGATTTCTCGTTATCCTGTATGGACAATATCTTATCATTGCTTTCTTTTTTTATTTACATTTCTTGTGAATATCCAAGCAATCAGATAATACTGTCTACTGTATATACTTCAGCACTGTGCTTTTTTATATGTTTTACCTTGGGATTTAAGTACTGTATTAATATTAACCTCTTTCCATCAGTTTTTTCTTCTATTTATTGAGTGTGCATCAGGAATGATGTGCTTTTGATACTGGACACATGGTTAACTTACTACCACTGTCACAAAACTCGGTGCCGTAAGCAAGTGGAGGAGGCATTGTAGATGTTATTGTTGATTGGTGGTTAAGGGGTTGACAAAGCTGGTAAATAAAACCCCACCCACTGCTTCTGCACACTTGTGACACCTGCTGGCATGAGGGAATCTGCAGAGGTACTGTGACAAAACCACTGTTCCGTCAGTCTGTCCACGGGGAACTCTCAAACCAGTGTGAGGGCTCCACACAACACTGAGAAACATGTCACTGGAACCCGAGCCTGCTAAAATGAGTTTCTCTCATGGGAATAATGGGATCTACAGACAGGGAATCTGGGATCATGTCTCTGTTTCTAAAGGGACAGATGGGAGCTGTCAAGGGCTGTACGGAGCTACGTGGCAACATCAATATTAACAGACAGATCTAATCTCAGATAACTGCTGTAACCTTTAATCATGACAGCCAGATTTATCTCTTTGTCTCCCTCTCCTTGCTGAAGTCAGCTGAAGGTTGTGAAGCAGAACCAAGCGCTATAATCCTCCCCATTAAAACCAACAGACCAGTGACGATTCACACCCTAATAGAATTAGTCTTCCGATTCCATGTTGTCAATGGGCTCATTTCCTAATTTCTCACCCCCTCCGAATCTAGCCCAATTCTCACTCCACTCTGTTTAAACCATTGAACACCCTAATGTAATACCTGACTATACCATATGTATTACAGCAGCTGTCTCATAAACCACAAAAAAAGATTCAAATGTAAGGTGAGCAAGGCTTCACTTTTTTATTATATTCAGATTGGTATATATTATGAGGCATGGTGACAGTGCTGTAAACCTGGGAGCGTTAATGGTCATGGAGGAGCTACCAGTTACTGTGTATTTTAATTTTAACACTGTAATCAAACTTTGCAATGACATAGACATAGACATAGACATAATAATAATAATAATAATAATAATAATAATAATAATAATAATAATAATAATAATAATAATAATAATGTATAGGAAGCCCTGAGCCCGAGGGGAACCATCTACCCACACTCATAGTTCCAGGGGAATGCATATCCACTGTGCAGGACTGAGATGGATGTTTTCAATAAGAATATGAAAGGCTTGCTGACATACCCCACGCATCCCTGGGGACTGTTGTAAGTGTTCGTGCTCACTTCGCAGAGCCCTGTCTCACTGCCTCACAACTGATGTATTCCATGTAATGCACGATGTTCCCAGTAATTTATGACAATGTATTTAAATAGCCTCCATATATCTTGCAGTACAGGATAATGCATTTCCCTGGTACCTATAGGAGACCAGCGTGGATGGCTGTTAATAATTTATGTGTCGTTAGTTACTTTAACAGTTACCTGTATTTTTATTTCTTCTAAAATGCTTCCACAGGATTGTAAAGAAATGATGCTTTTTATGCACTGTTCAGCAGCTCTGAATCATTGTCCTTCGGCTACCGGTACCATGTATAAATATTTTTATTCCCACCCCTATAACAATGGATAGAGCATCATTAAATTAAATATAAATAAGAAATTGAGCATTTGTGTCAATGCTAACTTCTCAAGGAACATAAACGTGCAAGCATATTAATGAGCTTGAATCCCCTGTGAGATTGCTTACTTACACATGTTGTATCCCCTTATACACCATTTCTACTCAATCTGAGTATATCATTGGCATGAATGATCCATTAGTCATTTCTATAGCAATAACAGCAATTTTGGAATTCAAATAGACCCATTGTTTTACTTCCATGTTTCAATAATAATGTTATTATTATTATTATTATTATTATTATTATTATTATTATTATTATTATTATATATCAAGGCATTGATGACTATGATTCCCAACTTCAAATCTGGTAAATCTTGCATAAATGATGTATGAAAGGACCTCCCCTGTAACAGGTTCAGTAAACTGGGCGGACTGTGCCTTCTGGGTTGACTTTGCTTCACTCCATTTCCTGGAAGAAGTTATAAATAATTATTAGGTCTTCATATGAGGTTAAAGGTAAACCTAGGCTTTGGGCATTGGGATACATTTGTATATGGAGCTGACTGGTTTGATAAAAGTACCGTAAACTTGTTCATGATGCCTAGATTGACTTGTTGTATTGTGACAGCATTGTTGGCCAATGTCAAATCCAGTGTGACACTGATGTTAAATGAAAGCTTTATTTTACAGACCTAAAATTGATAGAATGTACAGCCAGAAGCAGAAATTACACTGTTCAAAGGATACGGCTGTCAAAAAGCGGGGGGAAAACTGGTGACTACAAAATACTGTGGAATCTTAAATAAAACCTATCAGCAAAAAACTTTAAAAAAGATTCAAACAAAGTCAAGGTACTGATATGGAATTCTACTGTCATACATCTGCAAACTGTGGCACAACTATCAAACACGACAACATCATTAATCAGATACATTTATAATGCAATGAAGTGTATTCTTGTGGAGAAAAGTAACCACAGCTGGGAATAGTTATTTGGATCTGATCTGTACAGGGACGTATCTAAACACATTCACCTTTTTAAATGTATTAACCCTGCTGGTGTTCCCAAGGGGATGACTGGAGTCCTTTATAACATTTCCAAAGATACTAAGATGAAAAGAGCAGGGTTATACATGACGGTATATTAAGATTTGTTGCTGCTCAGGTCAAGTAAATTAGCCCATTTGTCTTTGTCTGATAAATGAATCCTGTTGAGAGTGGCCTGGGTCCATGATTTGACGTTGCACCACATAGCAGGGCTTTATACCAATCAGACAGTTTTCCTTTAATTATGCACATTATGATGTCCATAATTAAATCTTTATTAAGTAACTTTGTCCGATTGCCTCGTCTATGCCTGGGGAGATGATGTACTCTCCCAATAGAAGTATAGAAGTTAACTTACAACCCTGTATAAATATCACTTCAGCCAAATGACAATATTGGTAGCTCTCTTGTAGTGTAAGGTAAACAGATACAGTGTATAGATAGGATTCTTTGTAAAATGGAGCCACAGCTCCTCACTGCCATGCAGAAAGAAAGCCTTGATGCTGTCTCCAGAGCAGCTGAATCTTTTGAAATGATTTCTCCATGCCATTGACTAGACCTTGAGATAACACTCTACCATCTTTAATACAAATGAAAGCCTTTCCCCCTGGCAGCGCCGTGACAGGGAATGTTTTCTTCTTCTCGCTGATAACTTGATAATGGACTGCCACCCTAACTTCATTATGTTGTGCTGGCTTTTATTTTTTTCTGTACAGATCTCAGACTTCCTCTTAATTATTGATTTCAAGAGGCTTCTCTCAGCAATTCCTTATTATTATTATTATTATTATTATTAATAATAATAATAATAATAATAATAATAATAATAATAATAATAATAATAATAATAATAATTCAAAAGTACAATGTGGAATGTGGAATGGTCATAAACATGTAAAGCTGTGGTTTGTGCAAATGGTGTATATTATTGAATAACCTAATAAAAGATGAACTATTAATATGTGTTAAATCATGCAGGGCAGGTGTTAATGGAATATCTCCAGCCCCTTGCCATTACCTGGCCTCTCAATTGCCCTTGGAGCGTGAGGTTACCTAAAGGCTGCTATTTTGTGAGCGATAACCTTAACCCAGATAAGATTTTAATACAGCTGTGTAATCCCCCTCTACTGTTGATTATGCCATTGATTTTCCAGTCGCAGTTCAGACACTATAATAACAATGTGTAATTTATCGGAGTCGCAGGTTCTATTACTATAAGCTTGCTGGAACCAGGCAAAGGGGCTGCAATTAAGGCCAATCAATGGAAGAATAATTAACAAGATTTACACCACTAACCTTAATGCGGTCTGCAGTTCCTACATCAAACTCTCAAAGGCCAGAAAAAAAGATTGAGCCATCTATTCTGTGTACTCAGTATGTCCCAGTGGGGATGCTGGATATTAGCCAGGTATTACTACACAACCACCCACAAACCCACACACCCACACACACACCCACACCCCACACACCCCCCACACACACCCACACCCACCCACACCCACACCCACACCCCGACACACACCCCACACCCACACCCAATACCTCATACCTCATACTGGTATTTTTTCATAGCACATAGCGCCAAGATGTGACCACATTTTGTAATTGCTGCATTAAATCTTTATTTTCTGCACTTTCCGTTTCTAACCTTCAACCAAATGCTCGCCCTTCATGGTATTTAACACAGACAAATAAAACTAGCATATCCTCTTGTGTGAATCCTCCAGGTTTTCATTTTTTCATTTTTGAGATTTTATTTTATTATTTTTTATTCAATAGCAGATGGAGCAACATGATTGCACAGTCAGCCCTTTGATTTGCATTTATACAGAAGTACTGCTAAAATGCAAATCTGCTTCTGTGAATGGAGGTCTGATGGAGTTATATACCAAGGGCTGATAGCTAGTCTCGCCGGGCCCCAGTTGTGTTTCATTGATTGGTGTTTATAAAACCATTTAAATACAGCACCCGGCTCCTTCCTCTGTGCTCAGTCTCCAGTGGCTCAGCTAGATTTCCTGATAATATTTATAAGCCAGCCTTATTGTGGTCTAATGCCTCTCCCTTTCAGAGCATTCACAGCAGTTGTGATAAACACTTCATCGGCACCCTGAAAGACACAAAGGCTTCAATCTTGAGAGACATTTGTTGCCCCCTGCAGTTAATAAACTCAAATGTTTTCACCAGCTTTCCATCAGAACAACTGTACAAGCCAACTGGCAAAATCAGTAGATCTAAATTACTTTAAGATTTCAAATCTTGACTGATGAACAACAAAATTCTACAACAAAAAAAACAAAAACCTTTGAGCAGCATAAACATGTACTGTTGAAGTAGATGTGAGAAATCACAGAAATTCCTCAATATTACAAATAAAGTACAAATTGTGTGTATTAATCCACATTTTCTTCTGACATTTTTAGTGTTAGGTCAGTCTGTTTATTTTTTTTTTCGGAATTCCCTCTCCCCTGGGCCTGACATCCCATCATCTATATATATATAGTGCATGAAATGCGACCCAGTGCTCATTATGATGCAAAGCTACAGAGCTCAATATTGAGTGGTTTAGATGTAGGATGAAATGTATGCAAATCTGAAATTTAAGTATTTAAGTGCTCAAGGGCTTATTAAGGTATTGGGCGATAATCCAGAACTGAGCTCTTTAAATAATATGTTAGCTCTTCTCTGTTTGTGAAAGTGTTGATCAAATCAAGCATTACATACAAATATCATGGTTTCCATCTGTGTGTGAAAACTTACATTGAAATATATATATATATATATATATATATATACACAGTCACCTCCAAAATTATTGTCACCCATGATAAAGATGAGCAAAAAAGGCTGTATAAAATAAACAACACAGGTAATGAACTATATTTTATGCTCAAATATATGGGAAAACCATATATCAGGTAATGGGTACAAAACAATAGCTAAAAAACTAAATATACCACTTACCACTATTAGGGCAATAATTAAGAAGTTCAAAACCACTGGAACAGTGGTAAACTTGCCTGGTAGAGGACGCAAGTGTATCTTGCCCCCACGCACAGTGAGGCAGATGGCTCGGGAGGCAAAGGGAAATCCAAGGGCCACAGTTGGAGAATTACAGAACTTGGTTGCATCTTGGGGTCACCAAGTCTCCAAATCTACAATTAGACAGCACCTCCATGCCAATAGGCTATTTGGAAGGGTTGTCAGAAAAAAGCCTTTATTGAGAGCAACCAACAAACGTAAGCGCCTGGAGTTTGCTAAACGGCATTGGCACTTCGATTGGAACCGGGTACTATGGTCAGATGAGACGAAAATAGAGCTCTTTGGCCACGCACACCAGCGGTGGGTTTGCGTTGAAAGAAGGATGTGTGTGCAGAAAAGAACCTCATACCTACTGTAAAATATGGTGGTGGATCTTTGATGTCATGGGGCTGTTTTGCTTCCACTGGTCCTGGGGCTTGTTAAGGTCAACGTTTAATGAGATTGTGTTCTCCAATCTCATTAAACATTATAGAAAAAGACTAGAAAAAGTGCACAAAGTACTGAAAACAAGGGTGCCAATAATTGTGACACTTCATTTTTTTTGGAAATAAATGTATAATTTAAGAAATGTGTAATTTTGGTTGATTCCATTGAATCATTAATAAAGTCAAATATATTCCACATGTTGGAAAATTACAAATTAGCTCAGTACTGGTATTATTTATTTTATATAGTCTTTTTTGCTCATCTTTATCAAGGGTGCCAATATGTGTGTGTGTATATATATATATTAGTACACTTGTTTTTATGCTGTCCCGTTAAACATTTAATTTGCTTGTTGAGTGGAGAGGTCAGGAAAACAATCTCTTTTGTTTTGTTTTTCACAAAAGCTGACAGGGGAGAAAAATGAGTGCGCTTTAATGACCGATAAATGTAAATGTAGCCTTTTAAAGTTAAAGTTTTCAAGTTAACACATCAGGACTGCATTTTGTCTATGTCTTTTTTTTGGCTGAAAGCCATTCAGAATGCAATTGCTCGCTCCTGGAAATGGCAGCGACTGGGTCTGATGTGGTTACAGTGCTACATGGACTGTGTATCACAGGTCCGCATTCTTCAGACAGACAGACAGACAGACAGAAGCTAAGCAAGACGGACACTGCACATCTCTGTAAATTCAAAAAGCATATCTGAGGTTTCTAAGATAATATATTAAAAGGTATTATACATTTTCACATAAGAAAAATAAATAGAATAATAGCTATTGAGGGCCTTATTTACAATACTTTTTGAGTCACGCTTTTAAGAGTGTGTATATATGTGCTGTAAAAGCTGAGGATGGCGGATTCTATCCTATAGTATCCTGTCGCAAGAGAATGCCACCAACAGAATACTAATTAAGGAGAGGGCAGAGTACAGCTCCCAGTGGGGTTTGGAAAAGGTCTGTCCCATTACAGGCTTCTCCACATGCAGCTTCAACCACTTCTCCGCTGATAAGAGAAAATCACTATCTTCAGTGGGTTCAGAGTTCCATTGTTGCTGTCAGTTCTATTCCATGTCACTTTTGCCACGCTGCTTTCCCTTCTGATGAGGGGGTGAAGGGTGAAAGTTATCAAGTACGGTACAAGTGTGCTAATTAACTAATAAGTGATATTCCTCATGAAAAAGCAACTTTAAAAACAACATAGAAGAGTACAGTTTACTGTTATCGTTTAGAGTTTATTACATTTATAAATGCAATAGTGTTACGGGTGACCAAATTGACTACTGCACATTTCACTTCTTGATTGATTGATTTACATTGTTTGCTATATGTTTGCTGTGATTAATTACAATGTTCAGTTTTTGCTTTGTGTGTTGATTATATTGTTGTATGTATTATTAGTACACAGGTTATCAAATGGTAGAAATGATTGACATTCTGAGGAATTTAATTACATCACCTGTTACCCATTACAATACTAAACGACTAACTGCTCTATAAAAGGTGTGTAGACTGCGCAGTGCACAGGAGAGCAGGGCAGATTCTGTTGCTGGAGGAACCAGACCAGACCAGACCAGACCAGACCAGACCAGACCAGACCAGACCAGACCAGACCAGACCAGACCAGACCAGACCAGACCAGGAAGTAGATGAGAGCCGTGGCTTGAGGAACCTGGAAAAGTTTGACAAACAGAACCAAGTTGTAATACTTGAACCCTGTCTAGCTTGCAGATAAGTGCACAGGGCTAGAATAATCTTGTTCAGTGTGCAATTGGAAACCATTCTATTAGACAGTACAACACACATATTGACATTACTACTATAAAGGAATTCTGAAGTGTGTCTGATAACATTTTACTGCCAATTGTTTTAGGAAGAATTGCTGTGTTGGATTATGTGTATAGTTTTAGTTGGAATTGTACTATGTGAATTGTGTTTATAAAGATCACTTGGCTATTGATTGTAATAAAAATTGAAGCTTGCTCATCTGCGTTGTGGTCCTTGGACATTCATCTGGTGGGTAGGGGTTGGTGTCACGGAATTCTAAAAGAACCTGTGAAGTGGAAAATGGGAGGGTTAAGTTTTGTACACATAGTTAATCGTATTACTTGGTTTATTTTTACCTGGTCAGCTCTCTACCAGTTTGGTGCGTTAAAGCACATGACAATAGGATAACACTTCACTTGATAACTGGCTGTTTTGACAAAACATATGGTAAGCAGCTGTTTAGAGGTCCTGGTCCTGTGTGTGGGAAAATTGGCAAGTCTACAAATTATATATTGTATATCTCATAAAATGTTGTAATTGATCCCAAGCTAATTTCAAATTTTGCTCTAAAAGTAGATGTTATACATTTGATTTGTTATAATGAGGCGTCCAACACTTTTGCCAAGTGAGGCATGTACTTGTAAATGTAAGTTGTTGTGTGTGGGGTTTATTTATTTATTTTGCAAACGCTTGACTCTAGTAGTCTGGGTCAACATGAATTTCCAGGTTGTCCTCTCCCTAATGGAAGCAAACCCAATGAGAAATTTCTTACCTGTTTAAAAGGTTAACTGCCACTAGTGGCTTTAGCACAATGAGCTCTGACAGGGGAAATGAATACGATGCGAGAACTGGCTGCAGAACAGTAATTGTTTAAAATGATATGAAGGAAAGTTATCAGCTGCCATAGACTTTCATAAAAAGATCTTACAGTAAAATGTCTTTTCATGTAATCTAGACTCCTTGCCATTTGCAGCTTTACTACTTGGTGTGGAGGGGGAAGAGAACTAAAATCTGATTTATTTTTCATTTTATATTAATTCAATTGTGTATAAAGTACTCTGCAATTTCACTTCTGCGATGTCTTAATATAATCCAAGCAGTCATTCTGTTCCATACTCTATGCCTGCGAAGTACTTGCAGCACTTTTAAATGAGATGAGCATTATTGTACATAATGGTAGTATGTTGTTGACTTCCTTTAGAGATGCCATTTGATTTTACAGCCAACCCTTAATCATGGGGTGGCTAGCAAGTCAAACAGGAACCTTTAAAATCCCACCCTGGTATTGAAGTTATAGGAAGGTTGTCTGCGCTACAATAAGTACTGGTAAATGATGGACACAGTATGTGGACCATTCACTTCTTAAATATTGTTTTAAACATAGCTCTTATCTTTTGATTTTTTTGAATGCAGTACTTTTTATACCACAATTACTTGTCACCTGAGTAAAATATATAATTGTTTCACATTTAGAAAAAAAAAACATAGGTTCTCTCTCCACAGCTAAGTGACAAATGTTTTTGCCAGGATAAACCACATAGACCAAGGACTAACTTTTCATTTTTAAAAAGGATGGCTCCATGTTTTCATGTATTTATTATTTTAAATTGGTGCAGTACTAATAATAGAAGTTAAATGTGACAAAGTGATTTTAGATCTGGCCACCATTGGTAAATTATTACATTAATTATGAACATGCGTCTGCAATGTTGAAAGCAGCAGTGAGAATGGATCTACAGGAAACTAAACAGCATCCCCCTGACATCACATGAGTTCTGAAGTTTGTTTTTGTTTATTTTTGTTTTTAATCTGGCTTCCAGTTAACAGGTGCTGGCAACAGCCGAGATGCCAATGGCTTTCCTAAATGCGCTGAAAAAAGTCGCAACATGTTCATTAGTTTAATTAGCCGCCCTGGGAGTTAGCCCACCAGGGCTAGTGATAACCAAAACATACAAAAAGCGAGGCCCATTTTTTCTCCAAGCATAGATCAGCATGGACTGCGAGACAGGGAGCTGACAAATGGGTCCCCTGACAGCTGATGTTGCTCTCAGTGACTATAGTCTGCTGGGGAGCCAGCAAAACTAATTAGGCCTGACTGCAATTATCACAATGAGGACACTAGCACAGTTAAACTTGGAGGAATATTGCCATAAACATGACAATTTTTTTTTTTTTTTTTAAAGAAAACAATAATTAACTCATTGATCAATCACGGCCACACAAAAAAGAAGCAATTACTGAATTGTATTTAAACCCCAAGGGGCTGTTGAAGCATTTAGAAGAAAGATACTGTATAATGCTACAGTATTGGAGCAGAACTTTCATTATTGCCTATATTGTACTACACCAACAGAAATGTAATAATACTAATAATATTGACCCTGTCTTGACAGTATATTATTAGCTTATGCTTTTGTTTTTGTCCTTTTAATATGCATTTCTGTATGACCCCCTTCTCCCCTACCTTCCATTAGCTGGCTAATCTCCAGTCCATTACCTTACAAAGGCAGCCCCCTCACATTCTCTGTTAGGGGGTGAGAGGTTAATACAGGCTCCATGCTTTTCCTTGCCTTTCAAGGAGATTGATCATTTTAGTTGCACATTAGTCCAATTTGCAATTATGTTTATGTTGGACTGAAACTCATTTCACACTGGCACCAACAAGATTGATGCATCTTCAATCAGAGCAAGGGTTTGTATCTCAATGCCAAACCACTAAGCCACCCAGCTCCCAAGTTATATCAATGATGTAAATAAGTAAGAAAAACAGCATCTTCCACATACTGTTGGTCATTATTCTTTTTATTGCATACATAATTCCTCAGCATGAAGCAGCATGTGGTACAAATGACCTAGATACAACCTGAACCTGTTTCAAACATAGAAACGAAGAAAGTGGGATTAGAGTCCTAGAGTACATGGGAAACCTTCGTAAACCACGATAGTGGATAGAAAGTGAAATAAATGAAGGTATAAAATGATGAGTGGTATAAATAATATAGGTGACAGGCTGATATTGTAATCCCACTTCAGAGAAACATAATAAAATGCGGCAAACATTTTCTGTTGTACAGTAGGTTACTGGCTCTGACAATAGTAATGGAATAAAAATCTGTTATCAGTCCTGGTTAGAGTTTTAAGTTAAACAATTTTCTGGCATTTTGTTGTTGTTGTTGTTATTATTATTATTATTATTATTATTATTATTATTATTATTATTAGAAGAAGAAGAAGAAACAATTAAAGCAATTTCAGCCAATCAAAACATCAGTTTTCAGAAACTCAACAACCCACCCAAAGTGCTCCAGACATACTGTATATTGAGACACTGTAAATGTGAACTTATATTCTTATCTTACCCTGCTTGCACTGATGCAAATTTAACTATTATATTTAATGGTCACACTGGATTTTTTTATTTTTTTTATTTTTTTATCTCTGGTGTTTTGAAGGAGACATGACTAATTATAAAAATAAATAAATTAATAATATCATATTACATATTGGCAGTTATCAGCACATTTCTCAAACATATCAAGATACACAAGAGGTTTATGAGAATTACATATTCGGTCTTAAAAAACACTTACATCATAATTTGTCAAATCTTATTGAACTGTATGTCAAACTGTGTAAGAAATATATATATATTTTTTTTATTTATATTTATATAGCGCCTTTGACCAAGGCGCTTTACAATTATTAGACTAAGCGGTACAATCAAGAGAAATGGCGGAAGGAAAAAGGTACGTTTATTGGGCAGGGGTGAGGAAATAAAGAGTGGTGCTACTGTGAGAACAGAGGCTAGGGCAGGGTTGGGCAAGCAAGCAGGGTCCTGACTGGGGGTTAGGGGCTAGGGCACGCAGTGGGATAGGCTAGGGTGAAAAGATGTGTTTTAAGGGAGGAGCGAAAACTGCGTAGTGTAGGTGACTGTTTTATATGGAGTGGGAGTTTATTCCAATGAAGGGGAGCCAGGAGGGAGAAGGAACGGAAAAGGGATTGGGCACAGGACGAGGGTGGGACCGAAAGGGACAACAGAGTTTGAGAGCGTAATATATTTCAGCATTTATCAGCATTGTCCAAACTATATTATCATTATCATCATCATTATCTTTGTAGTTATTTATAGGCTTTAGTGACAACAATAAGGTTCTACTATGGGTTAAAACTGTCCGTAATTACAAAAGAATAATCTGTGAATAGACAGCACCTTCAGTCAGGACCTTGCTCAGCCTCTCCTTTTTTCTTATGTATTGCTATTATCTGTCCCCCAGCCAGATAAAAACTAACAATCTGTCACCGTTAGGAGCAGCCAGTAAAGTAGGGGCCAGTATGATTGTTACAAACTGAACCCAAAGCATGAAATCAATAAGTGCGTGTTTCTGTCATCACACAACAAGGCTTATTAGCTGCGACACACAATACATCTGAGAAGCCCTTTTTCAATTTCCTGCCTCAATAAGCACCCCCTTGCTTCAGGACCCTTTTCCCTGGAAATGTTTTGTTTAACAAACCCCTGTCAAGGCAAGCTCATTACCCACTGCCCGCTTCTCAAGGGAAGGGGATGTGCTGTTTCCATTCCACGACAAATATTAATTTTCTATTTCTCAAAGTTGATTTAAATCCCTGAAGATTAATACTGATTTATCATCCAGCTGCCTTTTTTTTCTCTGCAGGTTTTGTCAGTTTATATTCATTCAATGATTCAATATTAGCAACATACTAGGCAGCCTTTAAAAAAAAAATCAAATTCTTAGGCCTTTCAGACTGCATTTGGGTATAATATGATAAACTGTTGTGTTTTTACATATTTTACACATATTTACAAGATTACAAGGAACCTAAAAACAGGACTCCTCAGGATTCCAGCAATGATCTGCACCAAATAAAAATGACCTAGCACAACAAAAGTCCTCAGTTGAGCCACACTTAATTACACGCCCAACTTTCTGGTCATGGTGGGATCCAAATATCTGCTGCATAGAAAGGAAGAAGACTGGATACCTTGACTAGCATAACCAGCTACTGAACCAACATGACCAAACACAAACAACAAGCTCTGACCAGAATGAAACGAACAATGGCTAACAGGGTAATGTATGTACCTGATACAGTATCTGGTCTGAGGGATATTAACTGAATGTGATTTCCATCACTTCTGTGCATTTTTGTGTGAAAGAAATTCTGATTGGGTCTGACAGCCCAATATACCGCTGACACCCCCTCACTTTGAGGCCCTGACTTTCACTGTGCTTTCATTTTACATTTGCAATACACTTAACATTTTATCCACGGTATAAAACATACCACTGTAGAGGTATTCAGTAAAAGTGAATGTGCAGCAAGCATACAACAGTTAATAATAGCAAATACCAGTACCACCAATTGGCCCAATTTCAGTTAGAAACCTGCAATTACTAGCTTTCAGCTTGTTTTTAAATGTCACTCAGTTAGATAGCTTGACTAGAAGCTATGGAAAATATATTCTGTTGAAGAATTGGTTTTGCACTCTTTCCCTTGATTATTTCAGAAGCTGTATCATTATGCACCACCATGCAGCCTCTTTGTTTTTACACATTGCTTTACCATACGTATCCCTTACCAAAGCAGAGGACAAATTAGTATTCTTTCAACTTGTTTAGGAAGACCACACCATATCTTATTTGAGTGACTACCAAGTTGGTCAGTGATTTATTTGATGACTAACTGCCTTTCAAGTTGTGCAAAGATTGCTTCTCGTCTCGTTTCCCCTTCAGAAGGTTGCTTCTACTCCTTGTGAATGACCAAAATTACAATTTTCCCCATTTGTAATATACATTGAGTTTATAGTCCTTCTGCTTGCAATATAGTGCTTCTCATACGATCTATTGGATGGCTGCATATACAATTTACTCTCAGTTGGGAATAAATCCATATATTACAGTACAGCATGAGCTCAGAAGAAAAGCTGACACTGCAGTGCCTGAGTGTGTGAAACACATACTTTGTAATTATTTTAGACTGGACTGCAGGTTGAGCACATACTGCAGGCTTGTAACATTTTTTTCTACATTTACAGAATTATGTTCTGCAAATGTTCATGTTTAAAGTTCCTAATTATGAAGGGAAATCAATGACATATAAGTGTCCCTGCTATGTATTAAAAAGACCACAAGAGACCCATCAGCAGAGAACATCAAGTTCTTACTTTCTACTTAAACTCATCATTAGCAGCATAGCAGGGGCTCTCTGCTGAGGTTAGTGAACATCTTTCAACTGGTAACCCAGTGTGGGTGGCTAGACCTACCCAGTCCCTGTGTAAGCTACTCAATCCAGACCCGCCACGCCCAGCAGGACTAAACCTCCTGGAGGGGAACACCAAACAAATGCATTTTTAAAGAGATAGATGATTTTAGAGGGTGGGGGAATCGAATGCTTGCATTCCCCACATTCATCCACTCTGCAGCAGCTCAGTTCAGCAGCTGTGAATCCAGTACTGTCAGCTCCATTACAAACCTCCTGGGAGAACAGGGATAATATAATTTCTGTATGTAACGGCTATGAAGGGAATCACAATGTGGTGAGAATTACTAGGGGATTAGATTTGCTTAACAGTGTAGTAAAGTGGCTTTTCCTACACAGCTCTTTCACTATCTTTACTGTTGCACAGCACAAAGGAAGGTGCATGCAGTTATAGTAGTCTTGCAACAGCTGAAACATACCCAGTACATCATTAGGTTAAACATAAGACAGTCATTAAAACTTTAAGGAAACCTACAGCAGTAGAGAGAAGCAAACTCGTTTTTACCAGGACCAAAACCTTACTGGAGAAGACGCTAGTGCCATCAGCAGTCGGTGCTGAGCATGGTGCATGTACAGTATGTGTAATATTTCAAATATAAAATAATATTTAATAAAAGCTCCTCCGTTTCTTAAGTACAGCAACTCCCTTCCTTTCACGCTGAAGGTTTTCCAGGCTCATAATGAAGCTCTCGACACTTGTTTTAAAAACACATCTTTTGTGGTTTCATGGTAATACCAGTGCGCTTTGTGTCAAATACTATTCGGGGTAAGGGATAGAGGAACCATGAAAGAATGAGTGGTCATCATAAGCCACAGAGAGGCTGATACTTCTGATAGTTTACCAAGCCTTTTCATAACTATTAGAACCTTTTGCAGTGATGATGTCTGCTAGTCACTACACTTACCAATAAAGGGTATTGAAGGATAAAAGCAGCTTCTCTCTCTCTCCCTCTGAATGTCAGTGCTTGAGATGGGTGCGGAATGGTATCTGGATCACCAAGAAGGCATGCTTTCAGCTCTAATGACAACCCCACTACACAATCAGTATTATGGATTTTCCCAGGAAATGGAGATGCTATTTTATGGTTTTCTTTTTGGATGGGGGTGCTGAAAGCCTGGGGTCTCTTATACAATATACGGGCTGAAGGTAATCATCTGTATTGGTAGTGTGCTCTAATCAAGTATCCAAGGGCAGCAATGTGGAGTAGTGGTTAGGGCTCTGGATTCCTGACCGGAGGGTTGTGGGTTCAATCCCCAGTGGGGGACACTGCTGTTGTACCCTTGAGCAAGGTACTTTACCTAGATTGCTCCAGTAAAAACCCAACTGTATAAATGGGTAATTGTATGTAAAAATAATGTGATATCTGTATAAAGTGAAATAATGTATAATCTTGTAACAATTGTAAGTCGCCCTGGATAAGGGCGTCTGCTAAGAAATAAATAATAATAATAATAAAAGACAGGTCCTAGTGTAATTGGGAGGGAGATATCTCCAAATGTAAATTGACCTTCTGTACAGAAAGTGGTCGTATTGGTGACCTGGCTAATAAGAAAGGAGTCTGCTAAATAGGATTTCATTTTTTTGTATAGCTCATTAACAAAAATAAACAGGAAAAAAAAATGTGTTTCCTTCCTCAGTTCTGGTTCATTATGTCAAAAACATGTTTCTCAGAATCATTAATTAATAAAATGCTGTGGATTTTATCAGTAACTTTCCACTTTTTTTTTTTTTCAAAAGCAGCACGACTTGATAAATGGTTTGTTTATATTTCCGCACAAACAGAAACAGAGATTTCTTCTAATGTTTCCGCTCTGGGTATTCGCTTAGATTTCATTAACAGCATTGTATTGGTAAACGTAAGGACATCGACATAGCTGACTGATAACATCCAATGTTTTTCATTAGCAGTAATATTAAAATCAATGGTATGCCAGATCTTTAAGTAGGAAAGTTAAGTCTAATCTCCTCTTTACCTCTGCTGCCTGAGATATCGATGCTCTGAGTCTCTTGTTTGTCTGGTTTTTCTTTTCAAATTCCTCCACACTGGTTTCCATGGGAACATTAGCACAGTATTGGAAGTCTTTCAAAGATGGATGGATATATGATGTGATACAGAGGTCAACTGAAATTTCAGCTCCATTTATTATGTTCATTACTCATTCCTAAAAAAGGGATTTGCACACTAATTATTTTTTTTAAAAAAAACAACAGTTTTTAAAAATAGTCAGAGTGCACAGAAAACAGCAACTCTAGCAGCATGCAGTCAGTATGAAGTCCTATTACACCACATATTGCGTTGATTCTGTTTGAATCTAGTGATGTTTTCAACAAAGCAACTTCCATACAGTATGAATTAATTGTATGCTACAGCTAAATATTACAAGATATTGTCTACACAACGCAGCGTTGAATCGTACTCGAGACAGGGGGTAGTCAATATTCCTGTACCGTGTACTATTTCTGAGGCTTGTTGTAAAATGGTGGATCATGGAGCGACGTGATCAGATGCCGAAATCAAGGAACATTGATATCTGGAGCCATGAAATCAGTCAAGGAGAACTTCAGAGTTCAAATGCATTAGTAAAACCTCATCTAGAATATTGTGTTCAGTTCTGGTCACTTTGCTACAAAAAGGATATTGCTGCTCTAGAAAGAGCGCAAAGAAGAGCGACCAGAATTACTCTTGGTTTAAAAAGCATGTCATATGCCGGCAGGCTCAAAGAATTGAATCTATTCAGTCGTGAACAAAGAAGACTACGTGGTGTTGATTTAAGCATTAAAAATTTAAAAGTTATTGACAATGTTGACCCAGGGGACTTTTTCGACCTGAAAAAAGAAACAAGGACCAGGGGTCATAAATAGAGATTAGATAAAGTGGCATTCAGAACAGAAAATAGAAAGCACTTTTTTACACAGAGAATTGTGGGAGTCTGAAACCAAACCAGTTTCCACGACTGGATATACTGTTTAGTCTTGCTGTAGAAATTGGGGTCCCCCAGAGTGGTTCTTTTGGGGCCTTTAATGTGTAAATTTCACGCTGTCCACTCCTTACATTCCAATAAACAATGTAAACACTGTATACAGCCTGTATAATGTGACTCTTATTTAGAAGCTATAGGGGACACCAGTTTCCACAGCTGCCTGCAATATACAGCATGTACAGCTGTGAAAAACTGGTTCAATCAATTGGTTTCTTAATACAAGTCACATTATAGACTATGCAGTGTTTATAAATGCCAGCTTGAAATACATATGCATAAACATGTTTCTCTTTGACAAATTGTTTTACCCTGACATACACATATAAGTGATTCCAAACATTGCAGTGTGATAGCAAATTTACAAAGATATTTGTACTCATTATGAAAGAGCACGTATTATACAAGCATGTGTTTACAGGCTTGCCAGCTTTGCGCTTATTTAGAAAGCGCACATATTACAATAAAAATAAAGTTTGCATTGCAGCAGCCTTGTCGATTTAACACTATAACTTTTACTCTGGGTGCTTTTGAACTTACTATTTATATGTTATGTTGTGTAGTTTTGGTGCATTATTAAAAATTTAGAGAGTTCGCTCTGTGTTTGTTTCAGGAGCTGAGGTTCAATAGCACGCGCTGCGCGTTACCGCAGGAGCTGCTAAATCGCCGTGAACCCGCTTTGACAAAATCAACAGAGCACGTGTAGTGACGCAAAAGATAGCTCTGCACATGCGCATAATGAGCAGGGGACATTGAATTCAACGGGAACATATTTTGATATTCCAGGTGTAGTGTCAACCCATTACAAAACATAACCTGTTTTTTAAAGTCATTTTCAGCTGAAGAAACAACGTACAGACCTTGTACCCCTTTGCTGTGTGTTTGTCCATCCGTACCTTTGTTTGTCATGCGCAGTAGAATTTGATGACATTTTAGAAAACGTAACACAGGAAGAGCAACTGGTTAAAAAAAAAAATTGAAACGTACTCATCGGTCATCTGAAGTCGGGATCAGTTTAATGAACTTTCAACCCGGGACAAAGTCCAGTACAGTATTTGTTTTAAATTCTTACATGTAACCCACTTCTTCCGTTTCAGTTTAGCACATACACTGTGTTGGGTTGTGCTGGGTTTATTTAAGAAAATGCCCCCGTTAAAGTTTTGTGCCAACCTCTCTTGGCTTTTCAACGAGCTGCCCGAGTTTACACAGCGGTTCCAATCTGCAGCCGCAGCTGGGTTCAGAGCTGTGGAGGCGGCATGGCTGTACGACGCAGACCTGCTGGAGCTTCAGAAAGCCAAGAAAGAGTCAGGAGTAGAGGTAGTTCTCATTAACACACCGCCAGGTAAGAAATCGTGGAGATGAAACACACTCAACTAGCCTACGTGAACATTTCGCATGTAACTTTTTTTCCACCCCTTGTATAGTGTTAGCAAGATTTCTTCCTAACTAACTTTTTGCCTCACACTCTTTCTTTACGGTACCGATACATCAGTTTATACTTTACAGCAGGCTGCAATTATACTTTTTAGCAGCAAGCATGGTATAACCTGTTACTGATATACACATGTATATCTATCTCCATATATTAATAGCAGAAAAACAGTTAAAGCATTTTACACGATCAGTACGGAAGCAGTGCTCTCCCTGCTCAAGAAGTGAGGGATCGGCGCCCCCTGCCGATCCCGCAGGACTTACACCCCTGCACAAAAACGGTATCTTGCTTTTCTGGCCAAACAGTTTTTGAAATAAAAGTAACGTCCCGCTATTTTGATGGAAGTACTCTCTGTTTTCACAGACTGTGTTACATAATTCTACCCTCACTCGACCCACTCTTTCGAATGCAAGTGTGAGGGAAAAGTGCGGTTAAAAAATGTCTTACTTAAGATGAAATGACCCGTTAGGATGTTCTTGGGAAGTGTAGGACACTAGTTAATTATTGGTCCCAAATGGATTTAAAAGCATTCATTCAGTGGCAGTAAATGCTAACTCCTGCAGAGCCATTTATTTCAATTAAACAGCGATGACGTTTTAGCTGCCAGTCAATCTGTTTTCTCCATATGGTTTGCCCATGTTATTGTTGCAACCAAACCTAATCAAGGCAATGTATTTTTTTTAAAGGCGCAAGAGACATTTAACTGATGTGTTTCTGTTGTAAAGGTGATTTAGGGAATGGAGATTGTGGACTCGGGGCCGTCCCTGGCAGAGAAGCGGATTTTCGAAGAGGCCTGGAGCTTGCAGTGAAGTATGCTAAAGCCCTGGACTGCAGCAGGTAAAACACATTGCTTTGCTTTGGGATTCTGAGAGAGCGAGGAGCCAGTACTCAGGGCAGCAGTATATGGTGGGTTGTGTAATTGTCATTTACAGAGAATTACAGGGATACGATTGAGTATTCACCCCAAATTGCCAAAGAAAACAGCAGCACCGCTCGCATTCCATGTTTCCAGATGTTTAAAATATTTTACTGCTGTAAACTAAACTGTGCTGTTTACACAGAGACATTTATTGAGTGTTCCACATTCACAAACAAGCAATCTCAGGGACTACTCACACTCAAACAGTAAAGTCAGCATTCAGAAATTGTGTAGTTAAACTCCACATAGATTTAAAAAAAAAAAAACAATCTTCCACTATAGTAAGCGACACAATTTAGTAAAATAATGGGCAGCAGTGTGGAGTAGTGGTTAGGGCTCTGGGCTCTTAACTGGAGGGTCGTGGGTTCAATCCCCGGTCGAGGACACTGCTGTTGTACCCTTGAGCAAGGTACTTTACCTATATTGCTCCAGTAAAAACCCAACTGTATAAATGGGTAATTGTATGTAAAAATAATGTGATATCTTGTAACATTTCTGCTAAGAAATAAATAATAATAATAATACACTGAATTTGTTGCCTGTTAAAGTAAACTGAATCTGAAATTCCTCATAATGCTGGTAGAGGAAGCGTTTTTAGAAAAGTAGTTTATGAATAATAGGATAGGAAAGCACTATCTTAACTGAGCCACCAACCACTATCTGTGTTAATAAGTCAACAATGAGTTATTTAAGCTATTATATTTACTATACATTTAGTTTTATTGTAATCAGCGGAACAGTTCACCAGTACTGTGTAGGCGATGCTATTTTTTTTTTAGACTCACGAGCTTAATTAGTCACAAACTAGATTCATTAGACAACTCATAGAGGTCTCAGCCTTACAGTATGTGTCTAATCATATATAAGCCCATAGGAAAGTTAAAGCTGGAATGGCTCCAGCTGTGCAGTTACATAGACTTCCGTACCTTGGTCTCAGTGTTCTTGTCTGTTTGACCCCCAGGATCCACTTAATGGCCGGGCGGATTCCTATGGGGCTGGACCGGGCTGCTGCAGCAGAGATGGAGGCCACTTTTATTGAAAACCTGACGTACGCCGCTAATGTGTTGTTAAAGGTGAAGGTGGCTGATGAAAGTAAAATACACGATTTGCTGGGGAGGGATTAGGGATAATATCACTGAAGTGGATTGAATGCATTAACCACACAGTGAATGTCCCCTTTGTCTTGTTCTCAGGAGGGGATTCTAGGGCTGGTGGAGCCTATCAATACCAGGATAACAGATCCCCGATATTTCCTGAACACGCCACACCAAGGTAATGTGCCAAAACTGCTTGTATTTTTGCTTTCGGGGGGCCCAGGTTGCATCTGTGAGAGATATGCAGTACACTGGTTGCCTCTAACAGATTGCACTGTAGATTGTGAGAGTTATACTGTATCAATCTGTCTTTCAAAAACCATTGTCCAGGGGCACTGCAGCATTTCATTAGTTAAGGCTCAAGCAGGCTGTTCACTAGCAATGGGGATGGACAACTAACTGATCCCTTTTGTGTTTTTTAGTTTTTTGTTGACCAAGCAATATTTGTAGCTGGTTAATAATGAATAAATCATGTCTGGGCATTGAACCTATGAACTTCAGAAGTTTACTAATTGCGTTCTCAGCTTATATACCCATTAATGCGTTTCTTTAATTATTATTTCATTCCCAGCTGTTGATATTTTGCAGAAAGTTGGCAGCCCAAACCTAAAATTGCAAATGGTGAGTCGTGAGTAATTTTTTCCCTGTAATTTTAGCTCTACATTAGCTGTATTAAAAGTATTAATTGAGCAATTTGAGTACAGCCAGGCATTTCAAATGAAGAAAAATACTTATTGTAGTTTTTAACTGTAGTTCTAGCAGTGTACTTCTGTAAATTTACACTCACCGACACAATTGACATTGTGTTTTGTTGCAGGACATCTTTCACTGGCAGATAATGGATGGGAATCTTACACAAAACATCAAAACCTACTTCCCACTCATAGGCAAGTGGCTTTGTGTTTTTTATTTACTCTATGCACAAACTCAGATACAGGATGTAGAGATTGGAACTGTGTGCAGACCCACTGAGCTGGAGAGGAGTGCCTTGATCTGACAGATAAGCTTGTGCTGGAATCGGTGTGTATTTGTAAGAGTGGAGGCAAGGTCAGACAGCATGCTGTCCTGTAACATTATAGTGAGATTTGATACCTTTAGCACTGTGGGTGCTATAGTATATCAACAGAAAAACCTTGTCCAATTGCTGTGACCTGCACTTATTGTAATGTGTGGTCATTATATGAACTACCCTTTTCATTTTTCATTGTGAAGCGTATTTGTTAGGTTTTTTTTTTTTTGCCCGTTCTGTGATACTGTGTAATAGATCCCATCAATACATTAGGTAACTTAACAGCCAAATTGACACTTCAATTCCTCTTATTCTTCACGGATAGGTCACATTCAGATTGCACAGGTCCCTGATCGGAATGAGCCTGACAGCCAGGGAGAAGTGAACTTCCAGTATCTGTTCAGCCTGCTGGAGGAGATGGGGTACCAGGGTTATGTTGGCTGTGAATACAGACCCCTTGGTGAGTTACTGAGTGACTATCTTGCTGAGATTGATCGGTGAATCCTGATACACAAGCATTACGCAGCGACGATGCATAAGCAATAAGCAGCTACAGCAGCTGTTGGTTTGTGACTGATGACTGCAATATATCACTGCTATGAATACATGTTGCATCACATTTTTACCTCATAACAAAATAGTCTTATCATTATTGAGCATGATGTTATACATCCTGCTAAAAAGTCATTAAGGCATCTATATGACGTAGATTTTGATGATGATTCATTTGGTATTGTTATATCATGATGTGCTGATGCACTCCAGTTGCATCACAACTGGCAATGATCCTACTCCAGTGTAATATCTGAATAAAGAATCTATCTTGGTCCTTTACTACAATCTTGTGGCTCAGGACTAAATCCCCCAGAAACTGGTGAATCCAGTATACAATACATGAGCTGTGATCCTGACAGCACACGTGAATGAGTTCAACAGGAGGCAGCTGTGCAAGAGTAGAAGCTAAGCTGTAATAATTAAACACGCACAGACATAATATTTACATCTTAAATAGTTTAAAGGGCTTGCTCAAAATGGATTAAACACTGGGCTTCTTCAGAAAGCTGTAGACCTACTTGGACACTCACTCCTTGTGACAATTTAGTATTACCCTCCCCAATTCTTGTTTTTTCAACCCATTCCCATTAGTCATTTTAACAACTCTTCACTCTGCACTGATGTCATAGTAACTCAATAAGGTGGGATCAGAGCAGCCTTCATAGCTTGCTCTGATGTCAGCAATGTATGTACAAATGCCTGCCCCATCCCCCATCATAGGTACACATTAATTATAATATTCTGGCTCCTTCCTCTCTAGCCTTAACATCCAACTTCAATCCGCTCCATTTTCTCCCTCTCCTGCAGCTCGGTAATTGAAATTAAGAATGCATAGTGGAGATCCGAGCCGAGCCGCTGTGATAAACACAAGGCAGGAAGGGGACTGAAGCGAGCGCGCCTAATGAGACCTTTGCTATTCAGAGCCAGCCATGTAGCCCTCAACTGTACAAATTCAATTTCCGCCTCCTTCCCCTCAGGAAATCTTAAGTACTGTTTAAAGGAATGGGTGGTTTCTTTTTATCTGTGTTCATCCAGGCACCTCTTCTGGTTGCAGGTAACACAGAAGACGGGCTTGGCTGGTTGAGAGAGTACTGGAACAGCCACAAGTGAAGGGGAAGAGTTCTGTTTGACGTACCTGGACACCAAACTCAGTCCTATGATTCATCCTTTACTAGAAACTAAACAGTGATGCCATTATGGGCAGATGTAGCAGAGCAGAGCCACAAGTTATTTACACTTTGATTTATCAGCACCTGAAGAATGATTAATCTGCTTCTGCCTTGTCTGTCATAGCTGGAGTTTTAGCATTAGGTGATTCGTTGTACATTATTAACTTCTACACATTTATTAGTCATGTTGAAGGAATCAGTAATGACTCTTGAGAGAGGTCACAGATACCCAAAATAGACATGAATGACCACAGTAGTGAAACTATGGGATAGATATACATTGAGGTTACTAATGTCCTCAAGATATCCTTGTAACATTGGTAATGCTTCTGATAGCCGCAGAAGTGATACAACAGTGATTTCACAGGAATGATGTATCGTTGATAAGGAGTAATAACACTGATGTCACAGATGGTGAGGAAGACGGCTTCCATAAGGAAGGAAACCTTGACCTCGAGATACAGGCCCATGATATAGCTGCATGCTGTTAAACCCAGGGGCAGGCAGTGACCGGTAGAGGCTATCTGTAGCTGCTCCAGTCCTGCTGTTCGCCGCAGATTATTCTGTTATTCGATCGGGGATTGGGGTCCCCAGGATGGAACAAAAATGGATCAATTCAGCCATTAACACCCCTGAAGGTGCACTGCTGTGGTGACTAGCATTCTAAGTTGTGCTACACCTTGTAAACAAGATACCATGATTAGTTGTTTCCCGTCAAATGGAATAAAACACAATGTGTACCTAAAGGTCTTTCTATTCTTATTTGATTTTTTATAGCGAGTGTGGACGTGTATATAAAATAGTGTTCTATTCCGAAGGAGTGTGGCATTCCCCAAATATCGGGGCCCTGCGTTTGACTTTGTAAGAATTTTCTGAGTATGCAGAACCGTTACAATGTAGATACAAGAAATACTGAAATGAAAGCTTATGGTGTAGTGATTTCATGCTCAAAGTACAATCCTTTTAATAGAAAATACAGAGCTCTGTTAGCTGTCCATTATCTGATGGACAGCCTCATACTCATCCTATTCAGGGGGTGTGTGTCTATTGTAGCACAGTCTCAGTTATTCTATAACAAAATATTAAATCTGCATTTATTTGTAATTGCTCAATAATTTTACAAAGCTGCATTCGATAACAAAATTAATTTCCTTTTAAATAGTTTAATAGCTGGACATAGTGGGGTCAGTGCAAACTTCACACCTTATAAAATAAATGACAATGGCACTGCTAAGCACTACCCCCTGCTGGTACAAAATTGGTACTGCTTGGCCTATGGTAACATTAATATGGTCAGGCCTGCCTGTCTATCTGTTAAGATACAGATGCAACTGAGAACTTTAAAACAAAACAAAAAAAAACCTTGTTATTTAATAGATTGTAAAGTGTATTTATTTATATATACATAATATACATGTAAAACATATGTCCAGCCACATTTATCTTAAATCACCCAAATCAGAAGTTTATTTTCAAATAAATTTGCATTTAAGTACATAAATAGATGTTTTCTTTTTTACATGCCCAGTGTTGACAACTTTAAAGTAAATAATAATGATGATTTAAAAAAAAATAAAACATATGTTACTTCAACAGTGCCATGCTTTGATTAAATCAAACACTCTGGTCAAAACAATTATTTATCACAGTTTGTAGTCTTAACACATGTTAGGAAAACCTGTTTCCTTCTTTATGAATTAGTGTGAGTCATGGGAAATTTTGATTACAACAACTATGACAAACTGCAAAATGGTGTAGGTGTGTGTTCTGCATCAGTCATGGAAGAACACTACAGTGGCAGGACAAGAATTGCAACTAAGGCACATCTAGAGAGTGGGCCCTGTCTCTGACACCCCCCCTGAATACTGAACACCAGAGTTAGCAACGCCACAGACTGAATCAAATCAGCAATTTAATAGGGTTTTCAAAGATTCAACTCCAAGGTCAGTACAATAATAATGTCTCTTCCAAATTGAATTGTTAAACACAGGCACTTTTGGAATGAAGAGTTGTTCGCGGTCTGGAAATTAGGTAACGAAGCGCTGAAGTGTTAAACAGTATGAAAAATTATTAAAATCAAAGGCTCTTAACGGAACTATTGGAATCCTTCCCATTTTTCCAAACTACTTCCATATCAATGGATTTTGTTGCTTAAGGCGACAGGTCTAGAATCCTACTATGAAACCAATTTTAATGTATATGAAGATTGGGACGTATAATGCTATATATTTTTTTGGCACCCCGCTACTTACTCTTTAACTCCAGTTGTGATTCTCGCTGAGAGGAAACATCAGCTTTATCGAAGAATGTTAACCATTTGACTGTCAACCCTCTCAATCCTAGTTAACTATGTTCTAGTTACTCTGTACAATGTGGAGGCTTGAAGGATACAGAGCTGAGCTGAAAGCTGCATTCTAAATGTTCAGAACTGGCAGAAAACCTCTACAAAGATATGAAACTTTCAGCATCAGAAGACAACACAGTTTATTGTGCTGAATAACCTGGTCAGGAGAAACATGGTGAGTGCCTTGTGCTACAATTGGCATGGAAATGATTACGTTTATATAAGGCAGTTTGCATTGGTGCTTCTAGAACAGCCTTATTAAGCAGCATTCGGTCTGTATTATGGACCCCGTCCCAACAGTAGGTTGCACCAGTTTCCATAGCAGTATTGTCTAAAAATTGAAGCAATCTATATTACAGATCAGACTCTACAGTAGCCCTGTCCAGAGATTGAAGCAGGCTGTATTGATGACCGACTGCAGATGGTGGTACATGGAGACCAGCTGTGGCAATGGGATGTTGCTAGTTTGAGGCTGGGCCGGCAATGGCTCTCTGAAAAACACCTTAAAACTCTGAAAAAGAAAATAGCAACCAAGCAAAATTTTGAAACACACTTAAAATCAACAGTAAAGTCCACAAATACACTGAACAAAAATATAAACGCAACATGCAACAATTTCAAAGATTTTACTGAGTTACAGTACATATAAGGAAATCAGTCAATTGAAATAAATTCATTAGGCCCTAATCTATGGATTTCACATGACTGGGAATACAGATATGCATCTGTTGGTCACAGATACCTTACAAAGAAAAGGTAGAGGCGTGTATCAGAAAACCAGTCAGTATCTGGTGTGACCACCATTTGCCTCATGCAGCGTGACACATCTCCTTCGCATAGAGTTGATTAGGCTGTTGACTGTGGCCTGTGGAATGTTGTCCCACTGCTCTTCAATGGCTGTGCGAAGTTGCTGGATATTGGCGGGAACTGGAACACGCTGTCGTACACATCGATCCAGAGCATCCCAAACATGCTCAATGGGTGACATGTCTGGTGAGTATGCAGGCCATACTCACCAGACATTATATGGGTTTCCATTACCCACTATCCTGAGCCTACTGGGTAATGGAAACCCATATAAGCATCTAGTGTCTACTGTATGCATGTTACTACCTTTGGCGCTGAGGAGATTCTGATAAAAGGACATTTCATGTCAATGGAACAGCCTGTTATCCCTGATACAGCACCCTGCACAAGACCTTCTCTCCAGAAACTAATGTAATATCCCTACACACCACATGCAGGAAGTACTACAACAAGGAATGCAACACACCCCCAATTTGAAGAATACATCATCTAAAATCGAAAAGAGCACATTCTTTTTATCTTAACAGTAAAATCTCTCATGTTTCAGGGATTGAAATGCAATGTCATTAATGGTTTTAGTAGGTGTTTAACTGGACCAACCTAAGCTAATAAACACCACATCTGTTTAAACTCATGTATATGCATTCAAGTTCATAGTAAAAATGCCTCTTTGATTGTTTTTTATAGCTTTGTTCTACGCTCTATAATTGCACTGATTTCAGAAATAGTGTTTAGTGTTTACCAGTTGAGCGTCGATATCGCCCACAGAACGGCTCTGCACAGCGTCCAGCAGCTCCTCCAACTCAGTGAAGGTCCACTTGCTCAGTTTCAGTTTGTCCGAGGCCAGGTGCTCCCCACGGAAGAACCTTCGCCAGTGTCCCCTCGCCTGCTGCCCGCTTTCTCAGGATGTGGTTCCGTGCAGAGGTCACCTCCGAGGCCAGAAGAGGGAAGAGAGGAGAGGTATAGAACAGTCCAGGTGTCATCATCACTTGCGGCCCACCTGAGTAAAACTCGCTTGAGTTGTCCCCCACCACCCACAAGTCCAGCTCTGCCTCCCTAGACCCGTCCCTCTCTGCACACTCCCTGGGAGGCTTGCTTCCCAGCTCTGTGTGCTCTCTGTAAATCTGAGGCAGCTTCTTGAAGGTTCTTAGGCTCTGGCAAGCCAATTACCTAATTTGTGCTGTTCAATCTATAATTTTAGGAATTGTAAACAAAATGGCATTCATAAAAAAAAAACACACACAAAAAATTCTTCAACACTGATTTTTTTATTTGGAATTCTATTTATTCTGGATTTAAATATTAGTAATGACGAGTGTTTTACTGATCTCATAAGTGCGATCAAACCTGGACTGAAATACTCAAAACTTTATAAAAAATAACTATCAAAATAACAATAGTACAGCTACAATGCCACAATAGACTGTCAGTGAAATACAGTATTAAGAACAAAGAAATTCATTATAAAAAATTAACAAGAAAACACACACGTGGTATTGAAATAATATTTCATAAACATTCAGGGAATATCCAACATTTATTTATTTATTTAATAAAATCGTAGTATTATACCCTTTCAACGTAGCGCCGTAGCAGAACCGCCAAAATAGTAGCTGCTATGGCCAAGTCGTAGCAGTTGGCATCTTTGGAGGTTGGCAGTCAGCTCCTCCTGAATTTGTCTGCGGAACACAGGGTCGAACAGCAGGGGGGTGGCACAGTAATGGACCAAGCGTGACGACTGCTTCAGGGTGTCCAGGTCAGCAGCCTACACAACAACAAAGCACTGCTGCTTGGAAAGCTATTGCATGACTCCTGTAGAATACAGTATGCACACTTAAAGAAATGCATTACACCAAGCAAACTAATCTGAATCTGGATTCAGCTTCTGATAACTGTGGCAAGTTTCCTTTCAGACTTTGGCTGGTATTGACCATCAGCTTTACAAAGTGGCACTACTGATGCCTGCAAAAGGTAGTTTGCAGGAATTACAGGCGGGACTCCTTTTCAAGAAAATTATTTTACGTATTTTCAGTGGGGAATATACAATCCGGCTTGTTAATGGCTCGCAATCAGGTATTCAGAAATGATGGCACTTAAACAATTATTTTTTGTCTACAGACAAGCATACTTGAGAATACAAATCAGGCTAAGGTATAACATATAAGAGAAGTGCCATGTATCTCTTGAGAATGTGTTCAGCACTTTGTGGGATGCTCAAGACTGCTGCCTGCATTAAAAGGTACTCACTGTGATGGGCATGTTGGACTGAGCTGATCTCTGCTGCAACATCACAAACAGGTTCTCAATCTTCAGCTGCTTTTCCATTTCTAACAAAAGAAAAACTAAACAAAATAACCTTTTAATAATGTAATTTTGTATTCCTTGGTCTTTAATTTACTTCCTCAGACCCTTTCCAATTCTAATCCTCCTCCCTTTTTTTTTTACCAAACTTTATCTCCTTTTACAGTCATCTCTCTCCTTGGCTGTTCTTGCTTTCCCCCCTCTGTGGAGAAACATATTCCTAGCGCCTTCTCACTCTCCTTTTTGAGGACTGCCCTTGATCAACCTTCTCCTTACCCTTGACTTCCCGTAGCAGTGCGAGTACTCCCTGGAGTGTCATGCACTGGTACACTATTTCCAGTGTGGCATTATCCCAAGTGACTCCCTCTTCTCCTTACCCCTGCGCTCCATGGCCTTGATCTCCAACCGCTGGGCCCCATGTCGGGCAACTGTGTCCATGTTCCCTGCTGAGTCCTGCTCAGTCATGATGGGTATCCCCACGGTGATGTCCCTCAAAGCCTCGTCAAAGAGGACCAGCTGTGGGGGGAAGTGGAGCGGGGGCAGGCCTCGTCCTGAGCTGCTGAGCCGGCTCTGGTCCTTGCTAAGGGGAGGAGTAGGGCTCCACAGCAGCGAGTCGGCCTACAGTGTCAAGCTCAGAAAGGGATTGGGCTCCTATTGAGAAATCACAGAGGAACATAAATCTAATGTAAAGAATCGCCTCCACAGTATCGGTCATTAATCAACATCACAAAAACCACAACACACCACAAAACTGCTTGGGAGATTCTTCCTTTAAAGAGTAGACCAAATTTCTGACATTCAGGAAAGGTTGGCTGATGAGTCTAACAATGAATTGAATTTAAGGGGGCTGTTTGATACAAGGATCTTAGAGCAACACTGGGTCCCTCATCAACCCTGCCCTATCCAGTGGTGTTCACTGCTAGAACTAGAAAGTTTGCTGGCATCAGCATCCAACCTCATATCTACAGCAGCTGCTTTACTTCGTGGGTACATGTGAGCTCGGTCTGCCTTCTGTACATTTTCCTTTAGGGTAAATGATTAAAAAGAGAGCAGATAGTGGTTTTTTTTCTTCTTTATTCTTCACAATGACATTCTACGCTGCAGGCAATAACACATCCCATCAACCATCATTCACACCTCTAAAATAGGCCTGCCTTTAGGAAAGGTATGCAGGTAAAAATCAGGGATTTGAAAACCAGGTTAGGATATATTTTTAAATAGTAAGTGAAAAGGTAGGTCTGAAGGCTTGGCAGGTGAGGTACCCTGGTTCCCAAGTGTTGGCTCAGATTGAGTGAGCTGCCTATATTGGAAACCCAAGTTCAAATTCACTTAGATTATCCCATACATCAATGCATTAGCCTGACTTGATAGGTACTGCATTACACTGATTAACATGTTTCACTATGAATCTCAGATACAGGAGAGCGAGTCTGAACCATATTCCTATCTCTGCAGGAGTGGGATCTCCCATAAATTGTAATAAATGTAATTGTTCACTCTTTGAGTATCTACCAAGGATACATCCAGCACACAAACTGCTCATGTGCCATTTACTAGGAGAAGTCTTTGTTCCTGTTTCTGCACAAACATACAGATTTCTGATACTGGTCATGCCATTCAAAAGGTATGTACACGGATACCCAGAGGCAACAGTGGAATGTGTAAAAATCTTTCTGTTCCCAAACAGTTTGGGAAAAGAATGAAGTAAGAAATATTTCACCATGCTAGGGCCTTCCTCTTGTATCAAATAGAATTATAGATATGAAGAGAAAGACATGGAAACAGTGAAGAATATTTCACAAGGAGAGCAGAGTGCAAAGAACAATAAAGTGTATACAAAAGGAACACCACAAGTAGAAATAGGCAGTATTTCCACCAAAAATGTTAATTTATTTTGTAGAGCAAGATATGCCATGGTGGTCCTTCACCTTTAAATAGGTTCAGCTGAATATGTAAAAAAAAATTATATATATATAACAGGTCCATGCTGCGTTTGGCTGGAAATGCTCACAAACCATCCTTAATGGAATCCCACGGCACTTGACAGCTGCTTGTCACTGTCACTTCTGTCACTCAGTGCTGCGGGAGAGGCCTTGTCTATGTCACACAGATGCCCTGCCACCAGGAAACCTGCAGGTTGCTGCCCTCTCCCTTGACCTTACGTTCTTAAGGTGGACCTCTCATGGGGACTGAAAGCCACAGACAAATGAACAAAACGAACAATTCAAAATAAGACAATTTCTAGCTGGAACAGAGTGTGCAGGCTGCCTACCTCCTCTTCTAGTTGGGTGATACACTTCCTGTGGGATCAAAAAGAACCAGCTCTTAGCACTAAACCACAATACCTCTGTACAAAACTAATAGTCAAGCAAACTAAACAAATGGGACAATAAAATGTGAAAGCTAATAGTTGCTCATCACCAAAGATGCTTACAAAAATAACATTTTTAAAATAACTCTAAATGTACTAAAATGTCTACTTTTTAGCATTTTTTTGCTTAACCCTTTAAGGACTGGGATCGTGTTAACACGATCATACTAAAGTGGGCTTCTAGGGCCGCGATCGTGTAAACACAATAAAAAAAGCACTGGGGGAGCATCCCACTGAAAAATGCCTGGTCCTGAAAGGGTTAACAGAAGCCTATACAGTACTTCATATGCAAGCTCTAATCCTCATCTTCAGCATTAATACTTATGGCTTATTTATCTACTATGGAATGTTTGATTGTGAGGCCTCCAAAGGTTGGATTTTGTTGTTCAGAATTAGATATTAAAAGAATGTTGTGAGTGCATTGTGGGTAAATGTGTCAGGCTCTCAATTCACCCCTGTTCTTTACTTGCCCACGGTCAGCCTGCCCTGTGGGGAGTGGTATCTGGTGTTCCCTGCCCCTATTCCAGACCCTGTGAAGGAAGTGAGGACCTCTGTGAGGCTGCTTGCCTCTGCGCCTGTTCCATTTCCGCAGCAGCTGCTCTCTCCTGGCTCCAGGGCTGCTTCACATTCTCGGTTTTCTGTCGTTGACGGGTTGTTCGGCTGTCTTCTGCCCGATCCCAGATAATGTCGTCTGTTGTCTTAGGAGACCCCAGCTCTGAGGGTTCTGGCTTACTCTGCAGGACACTGGCATTTTTATTATGGTTCTTTTACCCTTGAACCTCCAACAGCAGCAGCACAACCAGGAGCAATGCTGCAAGGTATTATTGCACTAATTATTATAACTTTAAGGAGACTGCTCTCTAATGCAGAAAATTCAATTCAAGTTCCTGCTGAGGATTCAAGTCGGTGATGCAAGGACTGACAGGCAGTGGCTGTGAGGGAACCTGTCATTGTCACAACTCAACTGCAGGTATCATTGATAGAAATTAGAGCAGCACCCCAATAGACATTACCCCTGACTCCCTGTAAACTTACCAGAATGTCCCAGAAGCTCTGCTGTTTTACGTCATCCTTTACGGGAGTTTAATCATGCAAATAATGTAAGTTTATCGAAGTGACACTCTTCCCCTACCATTGGTGCTATCGCTGTGGTCAGTTGCTATGATTGGACAATACGATTCCACGCAGAGGGGATTGGGTAGCATCCTGAACTCCATGATGACATCACAAAGGGCATGGCGCAGAGCACTCTGCAACTTATCAGTAAGTTGCAGGGGGCTGACATTCCCCTGCTCCCAGACATCGAAACGAACCCAAGTCCAAGAGCCTGTGAAGGGAGAGTAAACTGAGTGAGACAGCAGGTAATGCACTGCACTTGCCAAAAAACTGGACAAAACATTAATCTTCATGATGAATGGTAATGTATGGGAAATGAACAGGAAGGGTATTTAAAAAAAAAAGAAATGTATATGCAATTAATGCTTTGGTTTTCATCTGTTGCACCAAGGTAATATCCAATGGAGTCAGATTGCTAATCAAGTTTAGTAGGACTGACTGGTCCTTGCCCTCAAGCTACCCTAGTTTCTTTATGCAGTTCCCAGCATCTGAATGTACTTGCTTTTTAATACTCATACTACAAAATGCAAGGTTCGTAAAAAATTACTGGTCCACACTGTTGAATACATCTTTTTTTTTATCCACTTAGCATGTAAAGCATTGGCAGCCTAAGGGGCAGAACAGCAATTAGGTACTGTATACCACTCTGTTTAGGGGGAGAGCTAAAGACGAGTCCATCAGTCAGTTTGAAAGACACATGGCTAATTGTGACTATTACTTGCTAGTATAAGAAAAATAGGTTTTCCAAGGAACTTGATTTTAGAGGACGATTATATTGATCTACACAGCAGTGGATCAAAATACCGCTGCTGTCAAAACCATTAAAACAGAAAACCTCTATTCGTAGCTCAGTGATAACAAGGGAACATGCCAAGTTATTTGAATATTTCTGTATGTTCTGCGGCCCCCAGAAACCATCTCACAGTCCCCCCAGGGCTCCCAGATTGGGAACCACTTCCCTACGACATAGGAAAGCATAGAATAGGTATTGCTGATGATGGAATATGTGAAGTATTTTTAACCACAAACAAAAACTGCAGGATTCATGACTGAGTGAGTGCAATGTTTTATGACGCGTATCTTTTATTAGATACGATTCTTGGTTCATAAGTTATTAAGGAACATTGAGTGTTATGATGGATTTATAACATTGGTACATAAAAAGGCCCTTATTTTAATAAATCTACATTCGTTGGATAAATTGAAAATAACCCCAGAAATGAAAGTTTACCCAAAGCACCCCTTCCTTTTCCAGACACTAACTAGCAGGACAGAGAGAGTATTTGTCTATCTTCCAAACCCTGTGTAACCAAACAGTTTGGACAATCTAGAAGGATTGGAAGGTCTAGAAATATTGGGATTCCAACACTTTCCCCCATGTAAAAAATGCTGCACAATATTTTTGTAGAACAAAAAGGTAAATTACATTTTAAGACTTCACTGCGAAAAGCTACATAATTGAAAGCCATGGGTGAGGGGAAAGTGATTTAATAAAGAGTTGCTTTTGTAAAAACGGTCAGTAAACATGCTTCTGAAAACAAAATGAATCTCCATGAGGAAAATAAAACTAGGCTTCCAAAACAACCAAAATACCATAGCCTACAAAATTGAAAGAACAAAACCAGCTAAAGAAATGGAAATAAAAGAATCAGCACCAAGCCAAGTAACTACCAGCACAGACAGAAGGAAGCTAAAATGGGGAGGGAAGTCTAATTGTGGGAAGTGACAAGCGCCTAAGAAATTACAGATGATACCTTCGAACTGGGAGGGTGGGAAGAGATGTTGCACGAGGTCAGACATGGTACCTATGTCAACAGAAGAACATTTTGGAGAGAATCCATACCCTGAAAATAATCAACGACTGATTAAACAAACCTACCAAACAAAGTCTTTCCTCCTAAGGAACCATCACAATTTAAAATGGGACCCTTGCTGCACGGTCATTTGGAATTGAAATACCCATGCCAGGGCTCTAACGGAGGAAACCCCACTACATATCTGTAGATCTGCTGTATTCATTTTCTACCAGTACTACCAGTAATCTGATGATTAAACCAAATCTCTTCAACTCTGTTATTTCAGGAAAATAAATGTGAGCTTAATGAGAACAGACACACTTTGTGCTAATGGAATGAATATGGGCAGCTCTGAATGATAGTTTAGAATATATTTTTGCAGAGATCATTTTTAATAATTTTTTTGAAGACATTCAAATCAGACTTGATTATTTCTTATTTTTTTTAGTCATGAGATTTAATTAAACACAATATACCAATCCTGCTCCACAAAATCCTTGGGTTAAGAAGCTTTTTTTTTTTTTTATTACATTCAAATCTCAAATAAATACTAAAATCAACAGTATAACTCTATTGCAGTGGTATATTATATTGTATGCCTTGCATTACACTGTAAACCAGACTCACAAAAGAGACGTATTTGTCAAAACACTGTACATAGGTGGAATTCATCAGTGAAACAGTCCATGCCGAAAGAATATAGCAGTGATGATCATTACCAGATAACCACAAAACCAAATCATTGGATTGCATTAGTACAAAATGACTGGATGCTGCGAGACAGAAAACAGTAGCTGAACTTTACCGAGTGTCACATTCAGAGCAGTGAAACTAACTGGTCCCAGAGAGCCACACTGACAGCATACAAACACAATGGGACTCAGTAATTGGTGATGAGAAGGTCACAAATCTCTAGTCTGATGTCAGCAACACGTAACTGTAAGACTGATGCAGACATACAGGTTGAACATCCTAACTGAAAGGATATACGTCTTAAATTGTGCTATCTACCCCTCCCCCCCCTTACAGAGACTAGGGTGTGTGAACTATGCATCAGCTGCAGAGTCACTTACAATTACGTCTCACCCGAGCACAAGGAGGTTAAGTGACTTGCTCAGGATCACACAATGAGTCAGTGGCTGAGGTGGGATTTGAACCGGGGACCTCCTGGTTACAAGCCCTTTTCTTTAACCACTGGACCACACAGCCTCCTTTATATATATATTTTTATATATAAAAAAAAATACACACAACTGCTTCCATGTGACAGAAATAGAATGAGGGCGACAAGTACAGGGAACAGAGTAAATGTGAAAAGGGTAAAGTCAACGTGAATAGATTAACCATTTCCACTGTTTTTACAGTGTTTTCCAGTGTTTATTGGCTATTTACCAATTTAATTTTTTTTTGTATCGGGGGTGTTTTATCGGGTTGTATCGGTTAAAACCAAAAATCAGAAGCTTTCATTTTAATTAAACCTCCTTGCACTTTGAATTCTTGTTGTCTGCCTTTCATTGATCACTGCATCACTCCTGCACCTGCACACTGCAAGCCACTTTGCCACAATCCACCAATACCCAATACCCAATACAGTTCGTGTTTGGGAGTGGTTTGCTTTTAAAAAGGAGATGTGTTCTGAATATGATCAAAACAAACATTCAAGATAACAAGGCACGTGTCACACAGCAGCTGGGAGGCTGCCCTTGGAGACAACGTCAAATACTGCTCAAAAAGCTTCACTTCCCCAGAGCAACATGATTACAGGACCGCCTTTATAATATTATCAATGGGCTATCCCGTAGAAATACTGAATTAATTAATAATGAATATCATATTGTACAACAGAAGTCAGGTGTGCCTAATTAGAAAGAGAAAGATTTACCTCAAGGCTATGCTTGGGCTTTGCCTGTCTAGGGATTGCTCAGAGCAATTTGAATTCCATTAAGAACCCCCCACTCCCCTAGTTTCTTTTGAAGTGCTTGGGGCTGCAATGGCAGATGTGTGAAAAGCTGTTACCTTTCCCCCCTGTTCCATGGCCTCCAGGCTTGTTATAAAGGTAGATATCAGAATCGGGCAAACCGCTGCTATGAAGAAAATAGTGCTGGAAAAAATAAAAAACATACATTCAGGGATCAACTTATTTTAACAAGGATTTTTACAGCACATATGCCAGGTCAAGCATACAGTATAAAAACACATTAATGACTGACATACAGTATGTGAAACTACTTCTAGTAACAAATGGCTAAATTATAAGCAACTATTTAATCCAATTTAAACAGTTAAGAAAAGTAAACTTACTTGGGGGATCAATACTAACATTTACTGGAAAAAAAATATTGCATGGCTCCCAAATAAGATTGTTTTTTAACTTTGAATATATTTACATCAATATAATTTGCTGAAAAAAATCCAATGTCAAAACGAATTAATGTGCTAATGAATGGCAAATGTCAAGTTTCATTAAGATATAGCTGCAAGTCTCCTGTCAACTTATAGCTTGTTCCCACTAAACTTTGACTCTGGTGACATGCTAGTACTGGCATAGGGTAAAATCTGTTCTAATATTCCATTATGGAGTGGCTTTGTTTTCCTTGTGCTACTGACTTGAAGTCAGTCAGTATAATGCTTGTGGGCTGGTCCCCTCAACATGTCGGGACCCTTAGCCCTGCTCATCTCCAGTACCTTAAAGTGGTGCTCCATGTTGCTTTCAGTGTACTTGGGGATGTGCAGGAAGATCAGCAGGTTTTGCCGGAGGTAGTGAGCCACAGCCTGTAGCCAAGGCAGGGAGTATTGCGGGAGGGTGAACTCGACCACTTCAGTAGCTGGGGAGCCAGGAGGCTGGATGAACTGGGTGAGAAAAATACCAAGAATTGTATTTTTATACATTTTTTCTCCCTTCTCCTATTATGGCAGCAGTGGGCATCAGTGGCAATGCCAGTATGTGTCCATCCAGGGTCAAAAGCAGTTAAGTGGTGTGTCTTTACCATTAAGAACCAAAGTTGCATGGTCTGTTTAAAAAAACTTCTTATCTGCCTAGTAAATCAAGCTATACAATTATCTTTTTTTGTTGTCTTGTTGCTTGTTGTAAGAAATGAGCAACGTTTAAAAAAATGTTGGCTGCTGCCTATGACTTGTAATGTTATTTACTTAGATAACTCACTTAATTGCAAGCAGGTTGTCATTGCATTTCAAGTTTATTGCTGTTGCCCTGAATACAAAATGAATATTTGAACAGGGTTCTTTTCAGGATACTCACACAATAAATGACTATAAATGATCCCCAGGAACCAGTGTAAACAAAATAAATGCTTTTTAAATTCTTACAACAGAAAACCTATTGAAATTCAGTATGCCACTGTGCTTACAAAGGAAATTTATATATATTTATATTTAATTTATTATTATTATTATTACTATTATTATTTTTTAAACAGCAGCTTGCTTGGATTTAAACTGCAGCAGGACCCTTTACCTCCATGTCCGCAGGTGTCAGTTAGTTTGCAATTCCTGACTAAGATCACAGTGATAATGTCAAGCGTCGCCTCGTCCAAACGCTTTCGAAGAACCTTCAACAGCTCGTCTGTGATCTCTGGTCCTGTGTGTGGGTGTGTGTGGGTGTGTGAGTGCAAGTCAGTGTGTGTGTGTGTGTGAGGGGGGGGGGGGGGATGAAAGAAAGAAAAAAAAGGGAGTAGAAGTGTAAGACATTACAGAATACTCACTGTTTGTGTAAGCAGCTAATTGCATAACAGAGAAGATTCACAGGATATATGTAATTTTTTATTGGGGAGATTTGATTCAATAATGTGCCATAATACACTTTCACTGTTTTGGTGAGTTTTGCTGGAGTAAGATTGCCCCCTAGTATGCCTCCAGTGGTATTACACCATAAGCATTTAAATAAGTATGCACATTGCAGACTGTGCTTAAATTCAACCAACAATTGACGACTGGATTACACATGTGGCAGAGAAATGCTAATGCAGATTTGTTACCTACTTTAGTTTCTCTCTTTTGACAAATCACCGCCTGTTTCTCAATGTGTTGACCCTTCCCTTTTACTTCAGACCCTATTTCTAAATGCAATGAGATAAAGGTACTAACCCTTCTTTTCTCACTCTCCCCCGGTCCCTGACTTATAAGTCTCCCCCATCACAAGCCAGTGTCAATTCATTTCTCTCTGCCTCACTCACTGCGTTCGGGCCCTTTCTGTTTGAATGCTCCCCTCGTCCCTGTCCCGTCGTGGCTCCCTCACTCACCAGCCTGCTCCACTCCGTGCACCATCAGCAGGATGTGTTTGTACACCTGTCCCACGGGCCTGGACCCCTTCACACTCCTGGGGGAGATCATCTCCAGGGAGAATCGGGAGCACTGAGTCACGACAGGTGAAAACAAAGGATACGTTTTGTGCCTCATTTGACTCCTTCATTTTGTTTTTTAAATTCTCATTCCCAGCATGGAGTGCCATTTAACAGGGAACTGAAAAGGCACATCTGCATATATCTAGAGGCTAAATATTTTTATGATTTGTTAAAGACTAACACATTAGGTACAGGCTCAGCCCAGTAGTTACCTACAGGGCAATATAAAGCATGCACATAAAAAAAAAGGATAACAATTACATCATTCCATGATGTCAGTGTAACAAATATATTAAGCCTTCATTAATCAAACCAAGCCAGAACTAAAATCCACTAGATTCTGTCCAAACAAACATAACGGCAGCAAAATGATTCAGTTAGCTTAAGTTTTTATATCCAATGTTTGTTTTTTTTAAATTACAGCTGCTGCAAGCCATATGTAAATTACATTTACCTATATAATTATGCTTTTAAATATTGGTAAACATATGTATGTATATACAGATAGACGGACGACGTCTCCACTCAATCTCTGATATTTGGTTGAGTCCCCCCATAGGGAGAATAATATCAAAACAGAGATAAAAGTCCTCCGTAGGACTAAAGAAGATGAGCATAAAATTAAGAGGGTTTCCACAGTGGGATAAGTGGGAAAACTAGACAGACATTGTAAATTGCTTGTGAAACGCAAGACTGATATAATGCAATGCAATGCTTGGACTCCTCACCCATCCAAGAATATTAAAACCATTTTCACTAACTAAAGCTGAAGCAGGGTGCAGGAAAGTGCGACTGTGTTACCGAGAGATCTTCTGAGTAGAGGGGCTCCTGGCTGCGTGTCAGAGCCAGCGAGCGAGACGAAGGTGGGGGGTTGCCATCCAACTCTGAAAACTTCCCACTGAACGCCGTTTCCGACAACCTGTTGGAAATAAACTAACAATATACTTTTGTGCAATTAAGGCTGAACATCAGAGTTTCAGACATGTATGTTATGCTGCTTGTAAACATATAGTTAAGAGAAAATGTTTTTCAATTCAGGAGCCTGAACTGATTTATTTATTTCCATAGGAGAGTGGTGTTCTGCATATGAAGTGAAGATCAAAGGAAAAATAAAAACAACAACAACACTTGATCAGTATTAATCCTCACCTGAGGTAGAAAACAGATTTGGTAGTGAGCTCATGGTACACACACACACACACACACTTATGATTACTGTTATTCCTGGTTTAGTATACAGTATTATGAATTATACATTCATATATATCTGAAAAATAACACATGAAAAGAAGAGACAAATAGATCTAAATCACAGCACAGAAACTCCGATGCTTTATCTTATTCTCAAAGGAGTGAATCAGGCCTGAACACATGGTAGAACAGGAAGTGCAAACATTGGCGAGCTTGCCATCTGCATGCAAATTACTTTAATTGCATAATTAAACAGAGACCACCTTAGGGACTAGAGCCTCAATAAATCTGTACTTTGTCATTCAATAAAAGGTCTTTTGGTCAAGATTAATAATATAATAATAATAATTTTTTTAAAAATTGCTAATTGTTTTCATTATGTGTTATGTTTCTATGGGTTTTAACAAAGGGTTTCAGCTATGTGCATTTAGCTTCCAGCAGTAAAACCAAATAACAAGACCCTGTATGTGTGTAGACCTTTCTGTTTGGGATGGGCAGTCTCTTAAATCCCAGCTTTAGAGCACTGTGCCGTACCTCGACTGATGCCCATGTTGGGGCCCATTTTGAGTCGTGGATGAATGTAAATGATGGTGCTCCACACATCCTCGCAGGCAAAGTGACCTGGGATGAACTGCATAGTGGCTGCCAGGTAATCTCTATGCTGGTAACTCTCGTCCGCTGAATAATCTGCAATAAAAGGGTTTACCAAAAATTATTTTTGCAAAAAAAAAATGTATATCATCATCTACATATAAGCAGTACATCTTGTGACATGTCTGAATCACGTATATACTTATAGAGTTACTAATACTTTATAAAAAGGTAGTTCTTTGGACAGAAATCTCTAAATAGTGTCTTTAGTTGAACAGATCCTTGTGTATTTTGACCAGGAGATCTCTCCCATCACTGAGTACTGAGCAATCACTCTCAACCAATTCCAACTATGCTACATATAAAATATAATTAAATTAATTTACAAGATTAAGCTAAACATCTGGAAAAGTTGTTTTTTCTGTCTTGGTTTTCTGTAAAGACTATACTGCCGTGTTAAAATATTGATTCATTAGGCTGTCAGCACTGTGGAGATAGAAACTGGACTGTAAATAAGGACATCAGGCGGGTTTGTCACTAACTAACGTATCTTAACTCAGTCAAGCTAATGGCTGCAGATGCAAGGAAATGCTTGACTGCTTTTTTATTATGCCTTTGCACAATGCTGCTGAAAATTAACACAGACATACGGATGTCTGCAAACAGATTGAAATCGCTGCTAATCACAATTATGTCTCATCAGTGCATTATGAGCCGATTTAAAACGGGAGCCACCGCTGACTCACCGTCAGCGGTGGCTGTTTGCTTCCTGTAGGTGTCTTCCTCACTCTCTGCCACCAGCAAAGAGTTACAGACGTGCCTGTCATGGAGATCTTGAAGCAGCAAGCGCTTGAGAGGGAAGGAAGCACCAGAGAGGTCAGAAGTATTCCTTTCAGGCATCCTGCTTTAGGACCAAGTCAATCCAAAAACACTAGAGTGTACTGATTTTAAATGCGAGTTACCTCATCACATCTAAAAACCAAGTCCTGTACCTTGTGTATCTTTTTATTAAAACTAAAATGTGGGATATTTAATGACCTATTCACAAAGAAGCCAGGGCTACATTTTGGTCATTAAGGAGAGTAGGGAAGGGAGTGTTTCTAATGTACCTGGTTCACAACACGGCAGATCTCCCCAATCTTTCTCACAACCATCTGGTGTAGCTGGAGATACTGGGGCACCTCATCGTCATCCTTCCCTGAATTTAGAGAGCTGTAAAAGAGCAAGGAACAGATACACTTGAGATTTATAAAGATATTTTTTTGCAAAAGGATAGTAGGTACTGAACATAACAAGTACAGCTTATTAATAATTAATATTGCTTGGATGTATTGAACATATAAAAAAGACAATAATGTTCTGATGTGATCTTATTGTAAATATTAGGAAGCGTAACAAACATTTATCATATTTCTGATTCCCCTGATAACATTAGGTGCTGCATCTATAAAGCTGTCTCAGTGATTGTAATTTTTAATGCAATTTTTTTTTTTTTTCAATGTAAATAAAAATGTCTGCATTAGTTTGGGGAGGGGACTACAACAAGAGCAGGGTCTTGAAAAGATCCAGGCACTACAGAAACAGAAAGGTGGTACAATATATTATATACAGCAGTGCAGTTCTTCACTAAATGTTAAAAAAAAAAGCAAACAAAATTCACACTCAAAAATGTGGTCTTGACTGTACACTGCTTGACTTTCAGTGGCAGAATAAAATCCAAACCCATTCCCACCACTCACCAGATCAGCCTTGAGTGTGGGGCGAATGACTTGGTCGAGGTTGCTAAGGAACCAGGCTAACCTGACGTTCCGGGGATCCGATACTCCTTTTTCATCAGCAGGTAAACCTGCCCTGCCTTCTCCACCTGTCGGACAGGACACATATACCGAAGTATTACAGTGATTATGATCAGACAAGCTTTGGAAGTTTAGTATTCTCTACATGCAGCAAAGCACAGTGTTTTAAAGTCCACTAAAGCAGAACATATATAACACCTTGAGCATTGACTTTCCAAATACACACTTTTCAAAAAAAAAGAAAAGGTAACTGAAACAGTTTTATTTCTCTAGCTGTATAGTGTCTATAATAAGTAGCGCTTGAAGTTTTGGGGGTTATTTTTAAACTTATTTTATAGCCGATTCCGTTTCCTCATTAAACTCAAAAAAGCTGTCAATTAAAAAAAACAATGTAACTTGTTTTAACTTCATATCTTGAGCCTGATTCTGTTTCTCGGTTTTTTTTTTTTTATATTAAAGAGACGTGACAAATTACGTGATCCAATTGCTGTCCACAGCCACCACTGCCTGAAGTTGGTGTCACAGAGCTGTCGTTGTGATAGAAAAACAGGTTCTGTTGCTATCATATAATAATAATAATAATAATAATAATAATAATAATAATAATAATAATAATAATAATATAGTGATTCATATATTGCAACGTGTTTTTTAAATATACACTGTGTTGCTGTATGGCCTGGGTATGTAATATAAAGCGTGCTGCAATCGAAGCTAGGGAAAGAAATAGCCTGATCTGAGCTTGCTATATTAATATAAAACACCACACGTAATGCGCACCCAATGATTTCAACACTTTCTCCTGTTTGCACAGACCGATATGCTTAACTTGTATACACGTTTTAAAATTAATCAAACACAATTTTAATCAATATTTTTATTTATTTATTTAACCTCACTGTCCTGTCCCTATGCCATCCCTGAGAAGGTCTTTGTGTACCCCTACTCAGGAGACTGAAATAGTGCGTGTTTATTTCGCTACAACGTTATGTTTATTTGGGAAAAGCTGCAGCATGACCCGGAAGCAACCACCTCTTTGCGACTCCCCCCCCCCCCCCTCAAAAAAATAACCGGATATATTTTAGCTTAGGTTACTCTTTCCTCATGCTCTGAACTCTGTTGTCGTTTTTAGTAATGTGTGCTAAAATACATACATACATACATAAATAAATAAATAAATAAATAAATAAATTCGAGATATTTTATCGTTCAGGTAATTAAATTAAATAACGCGCCACATTGAAAATATAAGAACTTTTACGTTCTTCCATTTTTCAGTTCGTTTCCACAGATGATATTAATGGTACTGTATTTATAGAAACCTCAGATACACGATACTGTGTTATTCACTGTTGACAGTGAAGATCCATTTTTAGTCACACGCTAACACTGGCGTGGGCGTGGGCGTGGGTTACGCCATCCATCCCAGAGTAACCCACTCTTGGTATATTTAAGTTCTGGCCCTGGGAGTTTCCGGATCCGTTGAAAATAGAATTATCTTACTCCTCTCCGGAGTGGCTTTCTGGCCATATTTTTAAAAGCAAGAAAATGCAGGTAAGTTCTACTAGTCTAGAGTGGTAATAAACTGCCCTTTACGGAATACCAGTAGTGTTGTATTTGTATTGCAAGTTTCTCGTATGAACCTCCGACGTCTAACTAGTATTACCGTTGCTAGTTTTATTTCAATGGCACTTTAAGCCATGCATTCACAGTGATAAATATAAAGTATTTAACATTAGACATTGAGGTCAGTATTCACGATACTAGAACCAGAACATGGAGCAGTAAATGAACGTTTTTGTTTGTTTGTTTTGTTTTGTTTTTAGGAGTTGGTTGGTATATTGAATATGATTATTAGTATTTAGAATTCAGAATTATTTGCCTTTTATTTCCCTGTGCAGCAGCGAGAAGAGAAGCAGCTGGAGGCCTCCATAGACGCTCTCATCAACCGAGTTGCACACCTAAAAAACTCGCTGCACAGTTTTATTTTTAAACTGGAGAACGAGTACGACAGACTGACATGGTGGGTGAGTCAGGATTTTGTATGTGACTGATGGTTGCAGGTTATAGTACAGTACTAGCAAATGAGAAGGTGGTTGTGTTTGTGGTCGGTCGAATACAAACACAGATGCGTTACAACTGACGTACACAGCGAGAAAGGATCCAGATAGGGTCCGCTATCAGGGTTGGATTAACATTACAATTCTGTTCAGGATTTAGGCACCCGTTGTTGACATTAGTTTGTCTTGATTTAGTGAAATAAACAGTTTATTGAAATTAACTCAGATTTAATGACATATGTATTGGAAATTCTGGCATTGAAAATATGTGCTGCATAAAATAACCCCATATGACTGTTCAAGATGACTGATTGCAAGAGTCTGACTTCTGTAGAAGTCATAGTTTAGGATTTTGATGTATTTGTTTTAGAAATTGAAGTGTTGATCTATACTCCCTTTGCTAGTGTCTAGTCTTTCAATGTAAGTTTTTATATGTGTTTTCCCTGTTCCCAGGCCCTCTGTGCTTGATAACTTTGCCCTGTTATCGGGTCAGCTTAGCACCATCAATAAGCTCATGAGAAGTGAGAAGACTCCTGCCTTCCGGAACCAGGTCATCATCCCTTTGCTGCTGTCTCCAGACAGAGATGAAGAGCTAGCAGTAAGAGGGAATCTGTTATATTTGAAACAACATTGCATTGTACTATGGTACTGTTTTAAAGCTGCTGCATTAAAGGTGGTGATTTAGGCTTCGTTGTCATTGAAAAAGCTGGCTCACAAACAGATTCTTTCAAATGATGGATTACTTACTTTAGGTAAAGCAGTCCTAAAATTAATTCAAATCGGGACTGTGAGACAAGCTTTAAAGAAATAGCCAGGCTATTTTAAATCTCTTAACATACCTATTAAAGAAAAACAAGATGTCTGTGGCAGCATACACACAAATAAGAAATGGCAGCAAAGAGTGTTTTATACGTTACATTAGTACAGTTCTGATACCAGAGTAAAATAAATGATTTTTTTTAAATGATTTTTTTCTCCCCACCTAGAAACTGACAGAGCAGCGTGTTCCTGTTTTCAGTCATGAGATCGTCCCAGATCACCTGCGCACAAAGCCTGACCCCGAGGTGGAGGAGCAGGAGAAGCAGCTGAGTACCGAAGCAGCCCGTATCGGACCGGATGTGGCACAGGTAAGGGTCTGCACAGGTAAGGGTCTGCACAGGTAAGGGTCTGCACAGGTAAGGGTCTGCACAGGTAAGGGTCTGCACAGCCAGTATTACTATGAACATGTCGGGGGCTATGCAGGGGTTTTAGCAGTGTGCTAAGCTTTTACCCACTAATAATTAACTACCTTGAGAAACCTGTGCAGCTTCCTATCTGAGAGTCACTGTCAGTCCTTGCTTTTACTGACAGGTGTGCACAGCAATTGGATTTTCTAGAAGGCAAATTTGAAATTCTCTAAAGACAGTTATGTGCTGAAACAAAGGTTGGGTATGCAGACCCACTCTCACACACACACACATACACACTTCTAGCGGGCTTTCCTGTGCTGCTGGTGCCTGCATGTGCAGCTATACACTTGTGTTCTTTGATCATTGCTTTGTTTCTTCATTTTACAGAAACAGATCCAGACTCTTAATAAATTGTGTTCAAACCTTTTGGAAAAGCTGAATAATCCTCGTGAGGACCGTGAAGCTGAAAGCTCAGGTATGTTTCAGTACTCAGAACAGTTTTGTGACCGCCTGATTTTCTCCTCAGTATTCAGCATTCAATATTCTGCTCTTTCTGTTTCAGCTATGCGCCAGAACAAGCCAACGTTTAATCCTGCGGATACAAATGCACTGGTGGCAGCGGTAGTGTGTGGCAAGGGGTTGTCAAATCACAGACCTCAAGGACCGGGAGGGACAGTTCCGCCTGGAGGAGGTCCCATGCTGTCTGGGGGCCCCAATCTGCAGCAAGTCACCATGCAAAGGTCTACCAACCAGCAAGCAGCCATGGGTGGGCAGGGCCCCCCTCAACAGCCAGGTGAGTTCTGCTCATGGGTCTTAACTGTTCTGTGCAGTTTTAATATGTTTTGTCAAAAGTATGTACAAGAGCAACTCGCTAAAGGGATTTCATCATATGGGATTTATGCTGTGGGCACAAACCTGAATATACAGTATCCCTCCTATTTCTTTGTAAAGAACATTGCTAGGAATGACCCTTTTGGTTGATGCTTGGAATATTGACCAGGTGATTTTTAGTGCAGGTTTGCATATGTGGAGAAGTGCTTGTATAATTGTGAAGAAACTTTGGTTTAAACATTATTTATTGACCATGCATGTGTTTGCTTCCACAGCATAAACTGTTTTACCAATCTTTACATTCTCTGCAGGGAAAATGCCCAGCAGCATAAAGACAAACATCAAGTCAGCTTCGATGCATCCCTACCAGCGCTGAGCCATCTCTGTGCATTAGCTGAGACGCTGTGCCTGCCTAAAGAAAAAGGAAAAGCACCTTGCGTAACTATCTACAAAGCGCAGTTCTTTTATTAGTATAACCTTCTATAGCAGGCAGTGATCAGGTTAGCTCCATCCCACAGTCCAGCTGTCACGAAACATTTTAAACCAGACACTGATTATGAACTGCACACTTGTGTAAATACATTTTCCGTGCTCCTGCAAATGCCCTTCGCTGTGTGAAAAGCAGATGATTTCTGGTGGTGAATACCATATAATTTTTTTTCTTTTATTCTAGTGCAGCAAAAACTTAACGCCAACATGTGTATCACAAATATAACGGTTTTAATTACTGTTTATGAACTGCTAATACAAGGATGTTAAACAGTGTTATAGATGTACCGAAAGGCCATAACCAAGTAATAGAATGACAGTTGTGATTGTTTGTTTAATTTTGCATACTATTACAACATACCTCTCAACACAAGTTTATGAAATCTATCAGTATTTATCCTAGATTGTAATTTCTTAATCCTGCTTTTTATCATTATTCAAAAAGCCCTGAAATTTAAATGCAAAAGGTACAAAATGCTGGAAGGTTGACCTCTTGTGGTGGAAATAAAGTACTATACTTTTAGACCTTGATATAAGCAATTGTTCCCCTCTGGTGGACAAACCTGATATTGCATCACCTCATTTTAACAATAGGAATGATTTGGGTTTAGGTTTCACAATATATTCGGTTGACCAAGCTTTGTGTCGTTTTGAGTAACAGTATCACTTTTTATTCAACTGATTTCTTCCAGACTTTAGCTACATCTACTGCAGGGATCTGTCAAACCAGCCTTCTCTCAGTGTATTTTCTCTGACAATACATCCAGTTCCCCAGCATACTTCAACAGCAGCAGTAATTAAACAGGGAGTTTTTTATGACAGCTGGAACACCAGATGTCATTGAAGATATTGGTTGCCTTCGTGCCACCTTTTGAAGTATGATGTTGTTTAACACACCAGTTATTGAAAGTAGTTTCATTGCATTTATATGCAGGCTTTGTCACTGTGATGCATGTTGTAGATTCAATGAGATATTGAATATGTTCCCTGCTGTGGTTCCTATATATAGAACAGTTGGTGTCCCCATATTTAACCTTGTCTTTATGTGATTTGGAAAATAAGGTTAGGATTTTCACCATAGTTATAGCAATATTTATTTACAGTTCATTTGGATTTATAAAGAAAACCAGTGTTTAGTTAAAGTAAAAAAATAAATAAATAAATGGAAGCAACTACAGTTGTGACTTTTAAAATCTGTTGAACACATTCATTGCTAGGGAAGAATATATTCACACTGAATTGTTTAACTTCCCAGAACCTTCTGGTACAACTATTTTCCAGCAATGTGTAAAATATAGGCACTTTTCGGCAATGTGTAAAATGACCAGTTATTGGTCTTAGTTTTCATTTTGTTTGCATCATTGCAAAGTCTCCCAACACATTTGTTCTTTTAATAATAATAAAAATAAAAAAACACCAAGAATTCCGAGTGGCTATTTGCTTTGCCTATTAAAATAGAGTAATGTTCTGATTCATAATAGCAATAAAATGTACCTTGATTAAGGCATGTGGTGCAGTCAGTCGGCTGGCAGGAATTCCAGCTGGCTTGGATATCTGCTGTTGTCACTAATTGTCTTTTTTTTAAATTTATTTATTGCCTGTTGTAAAATTCCAAAGTGTTCTCTCTTTTTTTTTTTTTTTTTTTTTTTTTTTTAAATGAATGTTTCTATTTATTAATGGTTTTTGGAAGTTCTTTGTGTATAGTTCTTCATGAAAAGTCCCTAGTCTTTCCATACCCCTCAGTTAAATGTCTGCACTGTTAGTGAGCAGAGCATGCTCCGTGGCCAATCTTCATCCACATGAACATCCCACTGAAACAAGAGTGTTTGCATTAGGAATAGGGAGCACTCATGCAGCAGCAGCAGCGTGGAGGGAGGAAGGATCTGTAGGTATAATCTCCACATACCTATTCTGAAAGAGCAGGGCAGGAGGAATACTATACAGGTTGGCCATTCTCCAAGACGAGCTGAGCTTTTGCATACATTACATCTCAGAAAGGATATCTGTTTTATGACTTTAATAACATTTCCTAAAGATGTACAAAGAATTTCAAATGTATGCCAATGAGGTTAGTAGAGCATGGCAGAGGACCAACTATTCAGAGACTGGATGGTGAAAGCCGTGTGGTTTCCATGCAACGTACAGTAGTCGGTTCTAATAAAGTCTTGGTTGTTGCCCTTTCAAATGCCATAATAAATAACCTCCTGACACTACAGTACATGATGCAGTGATGAGTCAGTTCCTAAGAACTAGAACTTCTGAATTCAGTTGAGTTTCTAAGGTTCCTTGAATTGAAACAAAAACCAAAACAAAAATAACAATCTAGGTGAAATGGTAATGTTATTTGAATTTGGCCGGTGGGAGAATTTGGCTGGGAAACCTACAACAAGGGCTTAATGAAATGTTTCTGTTTGGAAAGAGAAGGTCCGCTTTCTTTCACCCTGCGGCCTGTTAGCAGGCTCTGTGGCATTTCACTATCATTTAGAAGTCATCGACAGTGACCATCCAGTGTGTTTTGCCTGACAGTCCTTGCTCCCTGACTATATTTAGTCGATTATGAATATGTAATAGTAGTGAAAGTAATTCATCCAGACATGCCACTGTCCAGCCTAATAACATCAAAGTCATTAATGGAAGGAACATAAAGTTCATCCTGACACTGGGCCTTGGAAGCTACAGTCTGTCCACTCCAGTGCCTGTCCCAGCGATTATGGATTTAAAGAACGATAGAATGTAACAAAGATGGGTCCTGCAACATGTATAACATCAATATAACCTGCCGGGTGACCTAAATACATTTCAGAAATATTGCTGTAAATGTCATTTTTTTTCTATTTCTAGAAATATTTGAAAACGTAGACGTATCATTAGCATAGTGACTGAGCAGAACTGGAGAAAGTGAACAATCCCTTTAAAAAAAAAAAAAAAAAGCCCTGACCTAGATCTGAGAAAATACAAGACCGCAAACAGCCAAATGCAGATGAGATGCGATCTGATTCCATCAGAAACCATGTGCATGAAATGTCTTGGAGAGTACTAGAGGTCAAGAATAGCAATGAATAGGTTACAGCAGGCTGACAGATTTCCACATTTTACAGTACTCGTATGACAAAAATAACACAGTGATCATCTCATGTTACCAGCTGACTAAAAAAAAAACTTTGTGTATTACAATCAGAATTGAACACCTTCAATTACCCATACACTTATTTAAAAGCTATTTGTTTTATATTTTATTTTATTTTCAAAATTCATTGTAGATTGTATGTTAAATAAAGCATGTATTTACTGTACGGTTTGTGATGCCTCATCGATCTTTAAGTCAATTGTTATTTGTGGTAGGGCACAGCATGTTTTATTCTGGTTTGCAATTGACATTTGTACAGTGGTTAAAAGTTTGAAATGTCGAGATCTTCAGATAATATATTGTTATGACTATAAGGACATTTTAAAGAAATGCATTTTAGTACTGTAACACAAACAAGTACAGACAGCAGTGACAGCAAGTTATTTTGTTTTTGTAATCCAGGAAATGAATTCCTTCACCCTGTCTTGCCATTTTCAGTGTCTTTCTTTCTGGGGTTTTTTTATTTATTTTTTTTATCAGCCTGATTACACAAAGAGAGATTCCTACAGTTCCAGAATCATTAGCACATTCATTCTTTTTGTCTTCCCATTATTGTTGCAAAGAATTTGTTGGACAGAAGGTTGAACATTTTATAGTGGACTGTCTGTTCGGGTAGATCAGTCCAGAATCTAATCTATACACTATAGACCACTGGTGTGTGTGAGTGAAGGAGTCCAATAGTCTGTCATATTGTGTTGAGCACATTTTAGAACACCATATTCCAGAATACTGACCTATACGTTACAGTGGTTCTCAGCCTGGGGTCTGTGGATCTCATCAAAGGGTATCACCGAGTGAGAGAGAGAGAGACAGCAGTGTATCTGTGTGTGGTGCTTTTATTTACTGAAGGCTTTGTGTCCTGTGTACCTAAATATTTACTACACACTACACAGTGATGTATGTAATTAAAAATATTACCACCTTTAATTTTGTTAATATATTGTAATTATATTGTAATATGACTATGCGTAATGATACTGTTAATACAGTTGAATAAACAACTCTTTTAATTACTGATTGTTTTTTTTATGCTTTCCTAAAACCAGCTTCTTCTTTGAAGCAGTTTAACCCCAATTCCTCTGACAGGCCAGGAATGACAGCTAACAAGAGTCTGTTTCATTGGTAAACAAGGCCTGTGATAAGCTATCTGTATCGTGTAATTTCATTTGTCAACATGAATGAGAAAAACTGGCCTTCGTCCAGTTACCAGGCATGTTGCATCACTGTACAGTCAAGAATGACCGAACATGCCAAGAGGTCTGTGAAGGCTTGACTCAGGTTAGCTGACATTATGGATTTATGGATGTATTTCAATCCCTGTGTGTCTAAAGATCAACCAAGCAGGTTATGATTTTAATGACAAATTGAATAATGCTTCACGTACTTCAGTTTGCCTAGACATGGACTCACTGTCAAAATGAGTAGTAGATCCACCCTGATGCTGCCTTTCTAATCAAGCTTACATGTTCAGTCGAGACTCACTAAATCTTTACTGCTTGTCATTTTGCATGTTACCTTTGCAGGAGTTTGTGTCTCTGACATCTAAAATAGTGAAGCAACTTTCCTCAATGAAGTCTCATGTACAGAAACTGACACATAACGGTAAAGTGTAGTAAAAAAAAAAAAAAAAAAGCATTGTAAAGTATAGAGTGCATGTTGTTTACAAGATTGTTTAAGATATACAACTGTCACCAATGGTTTTAATATACTGTTTAGTTGGGTATTGTGTTGGAAGTGAGGGGATGGTAATACAGAAACAGTATATGGTACCCTTTTTTCCCCTTCTTACGATGTGATTTTCTAATCACTGGTGCTAAATTGCATTCAACTGAAGACAATAGCACTTGAGATCTACTCCTGTCTCCCACTGACACCACAAAGTTGTGCCTGCCAGCGTAGATGAGGTGTGGATGTTGCAACTGTCAGCTGATGATGTATAAGCTGTGTAACACTGGCACCACCAAGCAACCTCTCAACAGCTTCCTTCTAAGTAATTACAACCAGGCAAATATTGTACTGTTGTGTTTCACCGCAGCTGCTGTGCTGGCAAAACCACTGAATGGTCAGATAAGAATGACACAATGTTTTATTTTATATATTCAAACAAGAGGACAAACATGGAGTCCTAGCCTTCTATAGAGATGAATACTGTTTTCCCTTTGTTTGAGAATCAGCGTTATCTAAGTGTGGCATCCATGGATGGCAATTCAGTATCCACTGTGAACCCTGATATATGTCTTTATTGTAAAGTTCTCCACTAAGTAGTTTGATAGTAGCTATACAGGTAACAAATGTTGCTAAAACCTGTTTGTGAGTAGGGATCCATGAGTGGCTCACCAGCAGGGGCTGATTCCCCTTGAGGGGACACTTACAGGGCTGCCCTCCAGGACATACGCTGTTGAGCTCCTGGGTGTAAAGAGGCAGTTGGATTGGCAGTGGGATCAGAGGACATCCACAGACCTTCAGTTCTTCTGAGCTTTTGTGGGAATTAGCTACAGCAAAGGAATTGAATTGTTCGTTTTAAATTGGGGAGACAAACACGGGGGTTAAAATAATTTAAAACATTAAAATAAAATTATATTTCTGCAATGATTTACCATATTTATCTATGCTTTAGTACAATTTGCTGTACTTTTTCTTAGGATACACTTCAATATGGCGGTAAATTATTACACACAATTCTGTGATTGAGAGGATGGAACTTTATCCTGTTATAAATAATGTATAAACATTGCTACAGTGTAAGTAATGTAACTGTATTTTGAAGTGTATGCCTTTTTGTACATGCTTACACATAAAACTAACAGGGCTACATTATCAAGGCTTTAAAGAAACAATGCTAAACTATAATATATCAAATGGTAAATTGGTGTGAAATTGAACAGGATTGCATTATAGACTGCAAATAGACTCCCTTACACACCCATAGTATATCACCGCGCCACAGGTGCTTACCTACTTGTCCATATCTGGCTTTCTGAGTGTTGGCCAGAATAAGCTAAGAGGAAGACCGAAGACACGCTCTTGACATTTATAGTGTTATTGTTCTCCTTGAAATAGGGAAAGGGAACGCTAATGTTCGGCACATCTCCTCGCCACACTGATGATGAAGTGCCCGCTGATATCTGATAGCTGTTGTCTGCTGAAACCGCCATCCAGCTACTCGGGGGAGCCCTGATTCATTCTCAACATATTTCAGAGATTTGTTGAACTGTATTCCTTCCCCAGTCACCCCTGTCTTCTTACCATTATTGTTTATCATGATGACACAGTTCACTCATAGCATTCCTGAAGTGCATCAAATCACATCATTTTTAAATATTTTGTACCATGAGTTAAATGCGTAGGTGATATAAACAACTGGACTGTCAAATCATCCTGCCGTCGGATAATTTGGTGTGTACAAATGGCTAAAGTACTGAAAAGGCAGTTAAATGATAACAAGCAATACATTTTTTATTGTATAACCAGACAACTTTAACAACTGCATTTAAGACCAGGTTAAAAGTATTTGTATTATCGATCATTTTCTAGTATTATTATTATTATTTGTTTATTTAGCAGACGCCTTTATCCAAGGCGATTTACAGAGACTAGGGTGTGTGAACTATGCATCAGCTGCAGAGTCACTTACAATTACGTCTCACCCAAAAGACGGAGCACAAGGAGGTTAAGTGACTTGCTCAGGGTCACACAATGAGCCAGTGGCTGAGGTGGGATTTGAACCGGGGACCACCTAATTACAAGCCCATTTCTTTAACCACTGGACCACACAGCCTCCTTAGTATAAACAGATAATTAGCCTAGGCACTGTTGTGTATGTCTGCTATTTATGAATCAGCTCCACCATTAATACAAGTTACAATGATAGCGCTCCTTTAATAGCTTGATGTTTAATGGAAGTAGCAATAGCTCCAAAACATCATGGGAAACAGAGTGATTATTGTACTACAGAGGAAACAAAATGTGTGTGAAGGCCCAAAACAATACAGATGTACACTTTAATACTTAGCATTGTAGCCATGGCTAATGCCTGTATCCATTCCGTGATAATTGTCTCATTTTTACAATGCACTGCTTCTTGTGGCTCTGTTGAGTGATGACTGCATGTGATCTAGAACTAAGATGCTGATCAGCCCTGACAGGGTGTGATCTGCACTGAGGAGCCAGAGCAGCCAGGTCTCAGCCCACACTGCTAATGAGATCAGCAGGAGCTACAGAAACCCAGGTCTCTCAGCAAATCCACTTGCATCACATGAAGAGACAGCTAATTTATCTTCACTGTTGATGTGCCACCTACCATGTTTATCGTTAACAGCTTCTCATCTGGAAAGGAGTTAGGCAACCTTTAATCATTTATAACTGTCATTTAAATCCGGCCTTTGGATTCAAAACCATGGGATGTTATCTTTATGTTTAACTAGTTATGAAATGACAGTAGGATACAGCAGTCCAGCCAGGCCTCCTGCATAGAAACCAATGCTTTTATCTTGTTGATGCACCTTGCTGTCATTTTGGTATAGGCTGCTTCTTAGAGCCCTAATGCTGTCAGCCTTATGACTCATTAGAAGCTGACAGAATAGAATTAAATAAATACAGTCCTCATTTCAAGCCTTTTGCATATTATTTATAAGCTTGAAGCTTCTGTAGCTACCTTTTATATTGCACACAGAATAGAAATCATATTGTAAGCTCCATATAAACAATACCCTTTCTCTTTTTAAATTACATTATATGAAAATGATATGAAAGAAAGATGGTCACGAATGATCACCAAAGTTTATATAAAAGGAATTGTGTGGCAAAAAATATGTAATGATCTTACATTATGGATTTACTAAATATTGCATTTACTATAAAACATGATTTGGCAATATCGAAAACATGAAACTCTTCATTAATGATTTTAAAATTGCATATCTTTTGATAAAACTGTACAGGAAATGTTAATTCAAGACTACAGTGCATGTTCTTCATTAGAGGTTCTTACTAGCACACCATGAGATGTCAGGCTGTCGGCACCCTGCTTTGTGTTTTTCAGGGAAATGTGACACACTGATAGACTTTGTCAGCACCCTACGTGACTATGACAATATTAACCAACCTTGCCTGGACAAAACTGAGCCATATAATTGACCCTCTGGTCAATTGTGTCCAGGTTTACTGACATCATACACAATATGGTACATACTATTACACGTTCAGACAAGTTATTTTATTTGACTGGATTTAAAGGCATTCTGAGTCACTGGGGACCCTATAGGCCATTATTAATGGGAATAAAACATGGAGGCATTATAAGAAATGTAATAATTACTTTATAACACAACCTAAGGCTTACCAGCAGGAATGTGGAAAGGTAAACCAATGTTTTCGAAGTTGTCTTCATTGGTTCGAGTTGAACCGAAGTTCATAGAAATGTCATTTTTTTAGAGAAAGTCCAATCTGAATATTTCTTGTACATGTCTTGTGGTTAGAATAGCAGTGGGTTAGGTTTTTGAAGCAGTGCTCTTTGCAATTGAGACCTGAGTTACAGCAATTCAGCCCCATAGGCTCTGCCAGAGAAGGAAGCCGGGTGCCACAAGTGTTATAAGGCCCAGGAGGATGGATGTAAGCTGCTGCTGAGCCAACACTACTAAGCAGCACAGAAGTAGATAGATAAATCTGCTTTCAGCTTTATTTCTCCATTCTCTGTTTCTTCTTCTTGTTTGCTGTTATACTACAGAAGAAAAACTAGAATTGCTTTCTGCATGATATTAGTTTTTCCCCTTTCTCCAAGCCATTGGTACTTGAACTTAATAGACTTGGAAACCTTGACATGTGTCTCCAAAGGCCCATATTACATCTCAGATGTCAACTGAGAGACCCAAACTGCCATACTAACATCAATTCTCACCATAACAGGGCGCGCTCCTGTCTTCTGTGGTCTATAAAATACGACCTTGCATGGGATACCGTGACTTTTAAAACCACTGCTAACTCACATAAAAAAGTAATCAGAAAACCGGTTCAATAAAAAAATGAAATCAGGACATCAGGTCTAAAAACAAACATGCTATCCCTCTTCCTTAATCAGAAGATCTGGTACCTTCTTGTTTACAAATTAACCCCTGCACAAAATACATTGCAAACAGAATGTCTCAGACCTTTGAATTTATGTTTTGGGGGAACTCTACTTGATAGGAATGAGTCTTATAACTGGCTGAAAGACAAAGGCATTGAAATATTGCGACTTGTTAGCCAAGTACTGTGCCGGTATTATTGACTTATCCCAACTCATTTCAACTGTAAACTAGAACATGGCATCTGAATTAATTTCAATAATTCAATATAGAACAGCCAAATTAGCAATGCTTCATCCATTCATTAGCAATATGTAGCTTAGATATTGTTGTTATTGCCATTCTTTCTTAATAGGATTTTTTAAATGAATAGTGTCACTTCAGCCAATTCACTAAGTAAGCAACAGATTATAAGAATTAAGCACGTTTCTTGTACCTCTGATATTAAAGTCAAAAAAAGATGAAATAACATGATTTGACACAATGGCGATACAAAGTTATATGCCCGGTCTTCAAAGAATGAGTGCATTTTTTAAAAACACACCTACCACAGTAAAAGTGATTACCCATCACAGGGCCCTACTGTATGGTGATAATGGCATTGTTTATCCCTTAGGTATATTGTACCAACATGCACAGCAAAGCTAGTTTGAGTAATAAAGTGAAGAACAAGAAACCCCATTTGTTAGAATGCTGTTATAATGTCTCAAATCAACCCATTGGAGATTGTTTCATCAAAGAGAAAAATGTAAATGATGTTATCGCTTCTAAAAATGATCTCTCCGTCACAACTGCTGTACTTTACTTTAGCATGGAATCATGGCAATTCAGAAAGGAAAAAGAGACATCACTGTATACCTTATTCACAAAAAAAGAGTTGAAAATATGAAGGCCGAGATACAAATAATAATAAAAACAGGTCTGGATGTTGTCTGTAAACCAGTTGCAAAATACACTATCAGTGTTGAGATTACAAAACTAAAGTTGCCATGCAGAAATTATATATATATATATATATATATATATATATATACATATATATATATATATATATATATATATATATACATATATATATCTATGTATGTATGTATGTATATATATATGTGTATATATGTGTATATATATGTACATATATATATAGATGTATATATATATGTATGTATATATATATATGTATGTGTGTGTGTATAAATATATATATATATATATATATATTGTAAACGGATTGCACTCACTTGGGTTCGTTGCCCCTTTAAGAATACGACCCAGACACGAGAAATGGAGTTTTAAAGCGCTGACGCGCTATATTTTTAATAAACACAAAATTAAAACAAAACACACAAAATAAACACCTAGCTCTTCTGAGCATTAACTACACACGCAGGAACCTAACTATCACAGGACGGCTAAGCCGTTTCCCTGTACCACAAAACTTAACCATACAGGTTTGCACCGTACCTTTCTCTCGGGACTGCTAGGAAGCAGAGCACTCCTTTCTGCCTCCTTCCATTCAGCAGCCCTGAGCAGACTGCCTGCTCTCTTTTTAAACCCCCGCACCTGGGCTTAATTTCCAATAACGCCCAGGTGCGGATAACAATTAACAATAAAACAATTAAACAATTTAACCAAAACAATAAAGCAACACAAATCAAAACAGTGCATTTTCTAGCAGGGAGGTTTTAACCCCCTCCCTGCTGTTTCTCATACCCCGCTATGTTACATATCCCCCCCCTTGTCTTTACAAGACACAGGCCACGAGACGGCCACCTCCTCCCCTAAAACATAACCACCCACCCTCAAGTCCACAAATGTCCCTTCTTGCCCTCTTCCACGGGCAGGCTTGAGGGTGGATCGGTCCACGTCCCGGCTCAGCCAGGTAGGGACCGCGCACCGGCGACAAGGGGACCCAACGGCTCAACAGGGGCGACCGGAGCGTAGACCGTGGCACTGGAGGATGCAGCAGTGGGCAGAGATCTTCCCCTGGGAACCGGCGCAGTGATGTCCGATCACCCAGGGGAAGCGAAGCAGCGAACAGGGGGAGCAAAAGCGACGTCTGGCAGCAGCCCAGCGACGTCTGGGTGCTCGGGAAGAGCTGAGCAGGGAACCAGGGGAAAAGCTGTGGCCAGTGCTGCACACTCCTGGGCTCAAGGTCCAGCGCAGGAAGGTCCGGGAAGACCGGCCGGGTGTCCTGGAGCAAGGGGTGAGGGACTGGACGCAGCGGTGCCGGACTGGACCGTAGGGGCGGTTGTCGGGGCTGTGGTGGAGGTATACTTTTCACCTCCCCCCTGGGCTCCGGAAGCGGCAGCTCCTCCCCTCTGGGCTCCGGAAGCGGCGGCTCCTCCCCTCTGGGCTCCGGAAGCGGCGGCTCCTCCCCTCTGGGCTCTGGCAGCGGCGGCTCCTCCCCTCTGGGCTCTGGCAGCGGCGGCTCCTCCCCTCTGGGCTCCGGCAGCGGCGGCTCCTCCCCTCTGGGCTCCGGCAGCGGCGGCTCCTCCCCTCTGGGCTCCGGCAGCGGCGGCTCCTCCCCTCTGGGCTCCGGAAGCGGCGGCTCCTCCCCCCTGGGCTCCGGAAGCGGCGGCTCCTCCCCTCTGGGCTCTGGAAGCGGCGGCTCCTCCCCTCTGGGCTCCGGAGGCGGCGGCTCCCACGCCTGGATCAACCGCTCTAACTCGGTTGGCTCCCGCTCTTGAGTCTTTGGCGGTGCCAACCCCATGTCTATCGCCCATCTCTCAAATTTTGCGGTCTGCTGTATTTGAGCAGCAGTATTGCGGCTGATCCTCGCAATTAATTCCTCAATGCTTTCCATTTCTAGGGTCGTAGGGGCGCCCACACACTCTGACACCAAATGTAAACGGATTGCACTCACTTGGGTTCGTTGCCCCTTTAAGAATACGACCCAGACACGAGAAATGGAGTTTTAAAGCGCTGACGCGCTATATTTTTAATAAACACAAAATTAAAACAAAACACACAAAATAAACACCTAGCTCTTCTGAGCATTAACTACACACGCAGGAACCTAACTATCACAGGACGGCTAAGCCGTTTCCCTGTACCACAAAACTTAACCATACAGGTTTGCACCGTACCTTTCTCTCGGGACTGCTAGGAAGCAGAGCACTCCTTTCTGCCTCCTTCCATTCAGCAGCCCTGAGCAGACTGCCTGCTCTCTTTTTAAACCCCCGCACCTGGGCTTAATTTCCAATAACGCCCAGGTGCGGATGACAATTAACAATAAAACAATTAAACAATTTAACCAAAACAATAAAGCAACACAAATCAAAACAGTGCATTTTCTAGCAGGGAGGTTTTAACCCCCTCCCTGCTGTTTCTCATACCCCGCTATGTTACAATATATATATATATACACACATACATACATACATATATCCTGTTTACTAGGGAGGGCTAGGTCCCTATTTCTATAAATGTGCCCTGACGTACTGCCTTTCAAAAATACCCCTTACAGGAGAGTGGAGCAATGCAGGGCAAATCACTCATTTCTACATGCCTGTATCTGCAAGGTTAGTGCGACTGGTAAGACATAATAAATCCATTTTCTTTGTGATATTCCGTTTTCAGCTCATTACAAACTGGCCATAAGAGGTCCTCATTGTATCATCCCAAGCATTAAGGTTAGTTGTTAGGCATGAGCAGCACGTATTCAACATTAAGAAGGAACAAAAAAAAAAAAAACAGTATGAAGTGCGAAAATAAGCATGCAATCATTTTTAGTGCTAGCTGATTATGAACAGAAACTAATAATCATCGCACGCCAAATGTATTATTGTAACATTTCAAAGTTTGCATGCCAGTGTAATCAGCAAACTCAGTTCACCATCTGCCAGAAGAATCTGCCTAGAAACCCAGTCCACCAAAGCCTTTTGCCATTATTTAAAACGACAGTCTAGCATCAATGGATCAGGACAGATATACTTTCATGTTGGAGAAACAACGGCTTGTGATATTTGGATTACATTACTGTGGGTTTTTGACATGAGGTTAGCAGGAGATTAAAATTCTCAAACTGCTTCTGACATTAGCAGCAAATTCAAACTAAAATATCAATTTTTGGCAGTCAGATACAATACCGTCAACCAGAGTAAGAAATGATTCCCTTTGAAAAGCTATACCGCGATATATAAAATGTGCAGGCTGTCATAGGAAATGTTGATCAAGAAAAAGGGAACTTCAACAATTAAGCCATTTATTGAAATTATAATTGATTGTATTCATTTGTTACCACTGCAGGCAGTTTTGTAAGTCCAAACATATCTCCAATCAGAATATTTTAAAATGGTTAATTATGTGGTTTTTGAACACCCTGAGCCTTTGCAACAGTTTGTCTGTTGTTAGAAGTTTACAAAAGTTTCTGGTACCGGAACATAGACACAGAGATGTGATCCCTTTTATTGGACTAACTAAATAATAATTAATCACAAGCTTTCAAGACCTCAAGGTCTCTTCTTTAGGTGAAAGTAGGAAAGAGAGATTGATATTTACATTCAAATATATATATATATATATATATATATATATATATATATATATATATATATTACATTCAAATATATATATATATATATATATATATATATATATATATATATATATATATATATATATATAATGTGCACCCACATTTGAACACATAAACAGGTATAACAGTAGGCTCCCTCATCAAAATGAATAAATAATTTAAACATCAGTATTTCAAGGCTGATTAACAAAAAGACAAAATTGAAAATGTTGTGTGTGTTATTTGTACTTTATGATGGTAATTCAAGGTTACAGAAACATGGAGATTCCAAGTTTTAAAAAGTAAGCCTTTTGAATTTAGTGGGGGAAAAATAAACCATTTGACACATATTATTATTAAATAGTGTGTGATACTCTCCTTCAGTAACCCGTCGGATCACCAGAAGACAACACACAATACACTCGATTAAGTTTATAGTGTCTTTCACGTGCTCTACTTTGTAGGAAAAGCAAAGAAATCTGGATCTGATTGGCAGTATTCCTAATCAATCTTCATTCAAACAGCAGACAAAACCCAGATGTGGTTAATCATTCTTTGATGGAAAAAGAGAATCAATCAATTCTCTGAAAGAAGACGCCATGCAAGAGGTTAACCAAATACTTTTCACACATCAGATTAACCAACCCAGAGCAGTGGCTTCAGAAGAGCTGCAGGCATTTGGGAAATTAAACATATTAACATGCGTTTTTTCTTTGATTTAATTATTTAGTGGCTATAGAGAGTGCACAACAAAAAGAAGGAGCATTCGCAAATTGGTCAGCGTGGGAGGGACTTTGTGCTTCAGTTCCCGTGCCAGAGATTTCATGCTTTATTTAAAAGCCTCTTTGTTTCCTGCATTTTTTTTTTTTTTTTTTACCATTCTTTGCATATTTGTGTTCTGTGAAGATAACACCACAATGGAATGCCACTCAATTTCCGTCTTCAGGCTGCATTTGGGGCCTAATTATGCTGGGGTTCAACTGCAATATCTCTACAGAATTAAAGGCCAACATATAGCAAACAAAACTCTCCATAAATAATTACATACACCCACATTTAACACACAGCACGGAACACGTCATTTTCCTTATCTCTGTAAATATTTCCACATACAATGAGTCCATCCATCTTGTAAGTTAAAGCAATATAAAAATACAATGATATTTAGTTTAATTTTCAGTATAACCAAAGCACTATATCAAATCATTTTTTTAACCACTTCAACTCCAGATGTAAAAAATGAAACCTCTTCCCAGGTACCAGATTTTGAAAATAATAATAATAATAATAATAATAATAATAATAATAATAATAATAATGTTTTCAAACCTGTAATTGCTATATAATGTTAACATATGATGAATAAATCACAAACTGTGTTTTTCATTAACCCTTTATGCTGCTGTGTACTACATACCCATATTCAATATAGAGATAAAAACGTTTTTATTTATTTATTTTTTTAACAATGAAAACAAAAACGCTGCTAATAACAATAATAATCAGTAAACAGTAATTATCAAATAAAAACAACATCAAAACGTGTGCCAGTATTGACTTGCTCTGTGCCATTTATTGAAATGTTCAATACAACAGAACCCGGGATTGCCTTCGCAACCACTGCACATTTTTCTTTTGTTTTAATTTTCGTAGCAGACCCTGTACCTTTTTTTATGGTGTCTGCTTCGCTTGTCTTGTGTTTTGATAGTATTTCGTCACAGCACTGCCATTTCAAACCAAACAGCTTCCCGTTTGCAGCTGGCTTACCTGTAAAGTAGCTGCATGCTCTTCTGTTCGTACAGTATATATATATATATATATATATATATATATACTTGTAAAAGCTGAATGACTTCCTGCAATATATCTCAGCCTTCTAAACGCCCACAGTTAGATTGGAATCGCCACATGACACACAATTGGATAAAAATGTCACCTGACCCTCCCCCAACTTTCATTGTACATTCCACAGTACTAGCACTGCTTTAGAGAATGAAACCTGAAACGCTAGACTGAGAAACCGATCATAGAATAGAATGGGAAACTTGACGTACACAGGTACGGCATGGTACTGTAAGTGGGTTTTCAATTGACATACGTGCGTACGTCATGGTGTTGAAGTGGTTAATGATGAAAACAAAACACATTGTAACACCACTCCAATATTTAGAGAGAAAGGGACCTGAGTGGGGTAAAATTGGCACTAAATTACCCACCCCCAGTTATTTGTCATCTCAAGAAAACAGATAACATTTTGGGGTACCACTGCACTTGTGAGATAACTTGCTCATTAAAATCGTTTGATTATATTAGAAGAGAGAAGAATTCTCTATTCATGGTACCAAGATATTTAGTAACAGTCTGAATGGGGTGAAAAGGTAACAAAGGCCGCATTCACGGTCTGCCTTTTGTTCCAAATAATGGTTGTTGGAGGGTAATATATAAAATACGTTTGTAACCAGGGAGCAGATACGTTAATGAAGCCATGCTGTTTATCTTGGTGATGTTTATTTATTCATTCATTTATTTTATATTTCAGTTGGCTAACTGCTGCTGATACAAACCTACATGAACATAAAAGACATGGTGACATGACCAATGTCTCTCGCTGCCTGAAGACCTTCTTGACTTTTAACAGAGAACCATTTTTACATCTGGATGAACCGGGTGGGGAGAGGGGCACTTATCTGGTAAGTGCCTCGATTAGGCCTAAAAACCTCCATTAGCTTTTGCCCTGCAGTTCATTGTTCCAGCTGCAGTGCAACCCAAGCAGCTAACCTGGGACACAGAGTCCCAGACAATTCATATATACAGGTTGTTTTTTTCTGAATAACATTTTGCTTAGATAAATATGCCCCAACATAATTATTTGCTTGTTTAATCTAAGCTAGGTTAAGGATTAAACACTGGCTCTTTGAGGAGGGTTTACTCATCTTTAATTTTCAGACGCTTAGAAACGGCTCCTGAGACCTCGCTTTTTTCCTTCCCTATTTGGAGAACAGACGTGTATTTATTTGAATCAAACAGCTGGGAGTGGTGTTATATTTGACTGGTATTAGAGGGAGTGTGTGGGAGGAAGATAATTCTCTGGGTTTTATATAAAAAAGTGTTTAGTTCAGTTGATGTGGGGATTTCTTGGGTGTTCTCCGAGACTCAGATACAGTTCATTTCCTGAGAAAGCTGCAGACTAGGCCACCCAGATTTTACACCGTTATTTAGAATAGAAAGCTCAGGTATGAGATTGAATCATAATTAACAAACAAACTACTGGGGATACCAGGCGGTCGACATGAATGTCTGAAATTATAGTGATTTCTTTAAAGCGGACTACATGTGCTTTTCTTTGTTCTAATTATTTGCGCAATCAAACACATAGACGTGTACTGTACAACAGTTCTGCTTCTTTAAAGATGCTGGTGTCAGAAGCATTTTTTCTTATTTTTGTTCTCTTAAGATTTAACATAATTGTTTTTCTCAAAGACTGACAGATAATCAGTATCAAAAACGATATATATATATATATATATATATATATATATATATATATATATATATATATATATATATATATATATAATCATAACACATCAAACATGTGTTGCAGTTTAGCATATGAGACTTTGTCATAGACAATTCTGGTTATTTTACCAGATTAAAAGGCAGATATTAATCATTTGTATTTTAAATTCTCCCTACCATGAATAATCCCTTTAGATGTGAAAATCATTGACGTATAGAAATTTAAACACCATCAATAAACACCAACAGTTTAAATTAAATGCATCTTCCTCACTTAATTTATTCCAGAGCTCCCTATCCCCTGGCAGCTGACCTTTCCTGAGAAGCTCGCTAAGCAGCAAAATACTTTGTTTTGTTTGCAATTTATTTATGGAGGACAGGACTGACAAACAGCATGCTACAGTGATGCTTAAATGTCAAATGCCTCTTAATCGCTGGAAAATTGTATGACAGACATCTCCATGTACCTCTACTGCAGAGACAAATACAGAAACCAGTTCAAGAAGTCTAATAAGGTAAATAAAATTATGTTTTTTCCCCCCAGACCTGAGAAGGCTCATAACTACTCTATATGAAGAATGAAGATCAAATAACAATTACATTTTAAAGGTCACAAAGGTAAAAGTTATAATAGTTATTTCAGTTATTTCAGGTAGAAACTGCCATTTTCCTATTTCATAGCTTGTTTCACAGACCCAGATAAGCGCTAGTCTTGGACTACCTTACCTGAGATATTAGGTAGTCCAAGATTAGTGCTAATCAGGCTTTGTGAAACCATGTAGTCTCAAGGGCAGTGCCAATTGTGCACACAGGGACCTGAAAGGGATATGTTATTCAAATGGAAGGCTAGGCTTTTAATAAGACTACATACGTGAATATTATATCATTGCTACTGTTATTATTTCATTGTATCGTGTATAAGGTTCTACTGATTTTCTATTTAGGGTTACAGTAGGATACATACCACAGACCTCGGCCATGGTGTGTCTCTGGCCACTTACTTAGACCTCTTCAAGATTTGCAGGGAACAGAAGAGCTGTTTTATCACAAAATAATCCCTGTGAGGCTAATATACATTAACATGAAACAAGGTATTTATCTGTAAAACATATTTGTGCTCTTTTTATTGGAGCACTAAATCTAACATGCATGTATGGGTGCAATATTGGGGATATCAGATTTTGATCAGGATATTTCTCTGGAATATTAAAATGGCACTGTGGGACTAAAAGCTAGGTTTTACCTTTAAATATTGTATATAAAAAAGGGTCTGGATTACATTGATAAAGAGGAATCATTACAGTATAGGTGAATAGAGAATGATCGTATTAATATTCTTACTTAACAGTTCATTTAGGTGAATTCAGGTGAATATTCTCATATCACAAACATAACAGTGAATCTAACCCTTCTTATTTAGTTGTTAATCTTAGAATATATGCACACTTTCGTAGTTTTGTCTTGTGTGTTTAAAACCAACAAATTACCAATTAGGCCAAAACACAAAGACAATATCCACGTTCTCAAGGTAGTGAATCTCCACTTTCAAGCTGGTAAACATTGAAGGTCTAGTTTAGCCTTTGCATGCCTGTATGTTGAAGGAGGCTGGGTCCAGCGCATGCTACCTACAATAATTAATAACCCTTAAGACTCCTGAATAAAAATGTACACCAAAATATCTTGCAACAAAAAAAAACTATTTATTTGGAATATGCATTAACAGTACAAATTAAGAGACCATAAAACCTACACCTTGTTATTTTTTTTTTTTTTCTCACAGAACACAAGAGTTTTAGTTGGAATCAAAAAGACACTAGTTGTGTGTTTTCATTTTAATATCTTTTTACATAATTATGCAGAGATCTTAAAAGTTAAAACTGGGCCAGAGCAGGGCTCAGCAATTTCATCACAAACCGTTATATAAAAAAGAAGAAACATTCAAAAAACACTGCAGTATTGTTTTTTTTTTTTGTTTTTTTTAAGAACAAAAGACATGCAACAAAGAAAACATCTGATGTTTTACAAATTGCTCATTTTTTTCTTTTTTCTTTTTTTGCAAAAATAAAGCATCATTACATGAGGCTTTTGAATTATACCGTGGAAAAGAAGAGGCGATGTGAAAAGTGATAATCAAAAAGAGCCACATTGTAATGCTGAAAGCGGACTCTTCATGCAATTGGAACTGAAATGTAAAAATATTCTTTAAAGGTTTACAATAACATAAAAAGAGGATGGACATGTTTACTTTACAATGATCGACACAAATGTATTACTGAATCATAATTGTATGCTTGCTGCATTGAAATACCCCATAAGAATGTATCTGCACAGGAGGTATTCCCTTGAACAAGATGTTCCATCATACTGAAGTGATATATCTACATATATATATATATATATATATATATATATATATATATATATATATATATATATATATATATATATATATATATGTAGATAGATCTTTTTTGAAGTATCTGACTAGAAATGTTGGAATTTCGAACTTTTCACATCACCTTTAAAAGACAGTATCCATTTAAAAAAAAAAAAAAAGTTAATTGCTATACTCTAGAACGTACAAAGTCAGTTTTATTATAGCCCTAATGTATAACCAAACCCCCAGAAAAGCCTATTTTGACTTTTTGATCACTTACATTAGATAACAAAATGGATACTGTCCATTTGAAAGAAGCAAAACAAGAACAAAAGTGCACTTCTACATATATCTAGCATCCTTGAGCTAATCCACAGATGAGTACAAGAAAGAAAAAAAATGTAGGTAGTTCTGTGCCGCAACATAAAAGAGAAACAACTATTCTGTTGACAACAAAACGACACGTAAAAATATATCCAAACAATTTGTGTTTGCGTGCCATGAAGGTATTCTTCTAAACACTTCTGAATTCTGACTGCATTTTTGGTTTTGAGTATACAAGAACATCCATATCAAATGTTCATCAATACTACAAACAACAAGACACAATTTGCAAGAAACCATGAAAATTTGTTAATAAAGCTGACAATGTATAGAATTCTAACTTCTGCAGTATTTGGTATCAAAGTAACGATCTGGGCAGATATATAGAATTGCAAGAGAAGGCAACCAGTATAAATATTATTATTATTATTATTATTATTATTATTATTATTATTATTATTACTACTATTGTTGTTGTTGTTGTTATTTTTAAATGTGTAAATCAGATAAAATATAAACTGAAAATAAAATCTCACTACATTTCACATTTTGGATTAGTTTGCTGAAATGAACGGAAATCTTTTGGCAGGTAGCAGACTATTGCAGACTGCATTTAGCAGTATCATGCAACATTGGTGCATTCTATTAAAATTGGCTTTTTTTTATTCACATACAACTACTGAAGTACACTCCTATTGTATCCTATGGACTGGCAACATCTGAATTAAAAGTGGTGTGTGTGTGTGTGCATATTTCTGTTATGCAGTTAAAAGTTCATAGAACCTGCAGTGCATGCAAATTAGATGCTAAAATGGACTTGTCAATCAAATTTTGGCCTGTAGTGTGCATTACAATGTATTTTAAATTCTTGTATAAAAACAGATGTACAGATGAACTTGGTTCAAAGAGTATGTTAGCATTTATTAACTACATAGTTAGGATTCTTGCATCTTGCTATAATGAGATACCATCTGTACACAGATAATAATAATAATAATAATAATAATAATAATAATAATAATAATAATAATATTAACTGCTTAACCATCTAGAGAAAAGCACTCTCGGGTAACAGAGGCATACAATATAAATTTGCCGTGCAGTCCAGTGTGAACACACTTTACCACAAATCTGCTCTGTAGGTCCATTCCTAGACCGCCCGTGCACTGTAATGCAGGTGAATTTCATTTTTGTCACTTCTCCTGGTATAGGTTCAGTTGAGTCCGTTACCACTGATGATTATGCTTTTGTAACACACACGTTTTGAAGGTGATTCTTCTGATGTTATTCTGGTTGTTTGAGGATGTGTGTGCATACAGCAGGACCTGCTTTTCTGTTGTTAGATCTGCCCTAGAATGCACTACACAAAGCTGTCCCTGCCAACTGAGAGCCCATCACTGAACAGCAATAAACTACAAGATTGAAGTTTTCCATTTTTATTGTACTGTTTTTCTGATGCCATGCAGACCTCTGCTGGTATTCATTTAATGTTTTAATTTTTTTTTTATTTTGTCTGTTGCAGAACTCCATGCAAAACTGTTAGAGTGTAAATCTCTAGTTGCTATGATATTTTCTCATGAGGGATATTGGTGAACACTATAAAATAATTCCAGAAGTACAATCTCAGATAAATACTGTAAGATGAAAGACATAAAAGTGTCCATTAAATCTAACCGTCTGGAAAGAAGGTGGTGAACTGGTGCTTTCTGACGCTATTAGTAGTATAACAAAGTTTTAGAGAAAAAAAAAGATATCTTTTGTTTGTTTGTTTGTTTGCTGAGAGGTAGTGTGAAAGTATTTAACCTAAAGAGAAGGGGTGCCTGTTGGACTGTAGGAGTGAGAGATTACAGAGAGGTAAACTCGATCCTCAGAATATTGTGAAAATTGTACAAACACATGTTTTCTTTTATTTAAATTCCTATTCTGGTTCAAATGTTCTTCAGTGTCAGGGGGGGCTTCTACCCAGAGAGAAAAGAAAGGGTATAACGAACTGTCAGTATTGATGTTATCATTACTATTATTAAAAAAAAAAAGTATGCACTCCAAGCAGAAGGACATCCTATGTGGTTATTGGTTAGTTGACCTCTGATTGGTTTATGTGGGAGAAATCCCATCATCTAATGGGGGTTCCATTGCTAAGAGATCAGTTGGAGGTATCGGAGTGAACACTTCCGGGTCCTTCTGTTGGTGATGTCACTGATGAGGGGGTAGTAGCATCTTGCCAGCCTCCGTTAGCCTGAGAATTAAAAATAGAAACAATCAAATCTGTTTTAATATCACTTCATCAGCCACGTTGCGTACTGTAGTCATACACATACTTTACTCAGATTACATTTGGATTGCCTTTCTAAATGTTGGCAAAATGTAATTAAAGTAATACAATAGTTCTATACATTTTCAGAACCATGCAAGTCTATTCACTACATAGTCTCAAATGTGCAGTTTTGAAAGAAACACATGTTGGAGCAAACATGTATTTTAATTTTAAAACATGACATCTGGTACTACACTAGGTTAATACAATCTCTGTTTGCAAGACACACTTTCAGATTGTCTTGAACTTCCTGGCTCATTTCACTTGGAGAGTAAAATTGTGTCCACCCACTCATTATTAGATAAACATTATTATTATTATTATTATTATTATTATTATTATTATTTATTTCTTAGCAGACGCTCTTATCCAGGGCGACTTACAATTGTTACAAGATATTTTTTTTTACATACAATTACCCATTTATACAGTTGGGTTTTTTAATGGAGCAATCTAGGTAAAGTACCTTGCTCAAGGGTACAACAGCAGTGTCCCCCACTGGGGATTGAACCCACAACCCTCCGGTCAAGAGTCCAGAGCCCTAACCACTACTCCACACATTATATTACATTGATGTATGAATTTGCCATTTGTAAGTAGCCCTATAAAATAAGCACCATCAGCATATTCTTTATAAAAAAAAAAGGTGTCTTCATTATTTTTAAATAAAAACTGGAATGCTAATGTGATTACATTTTTTCTTTAATAGTTAAGATTTACAATTTAGGACTAAATTATTATAGAAATGCTTGAATCATTTGCATTACACTTGATTAATCTTCTTAAAAAATGCCACTTGCAGAAATAATACTTCAATCAGTCAAATAAAATATATTACTTAAGCCTGCTCAGAAAGTGATTTACATGAAAGACACAAAACAAACTAAAATTACAATATTGGGAATGTATCAAGTCCTGCCTGAAACAAAACTCAACAGACAAGCTATGGAAGAAGCAATTATAGCAAATTAGCACATTCAAGATTGGAATATAAATATAATGGGGAATGCTGAACCCATTTCAAATGCTTCAGACAGGCTTGCTAAAGAGCATTTAGGACATTAATAGCAATTTTCATGCCATCAAAGAGAGCCTGAATGGCCGTTGGCAGCCCCTTATTTCGAAGCCTGTTATTTAAGGTAGAAGCAGTCTAATCAAAGCAAAAACTTTCAAGATCTTCAGCTTTAGTGACACTCTACATCTATTTCTGAGCCATAATTGCTGTTTCAAGGCAGAGTCAGAAAGTCTGCCACCTAAACGCATTGTATGTTAGCTTGGTCATTACCACTAACTGAAAGAAGAATGGAATAATTTAACAAAAAAGACTTACATTGCCACACTTGAAAAAAACAACTTGCCCTTCCAGCAAATTGTAGTACCAGTAAGTAAATGAAGGTCATTCCTTACACTGTGTTATTCCTTTATCATTCAGTTTTGAGTGAAAAAAGGAGAAAATGTTATACATAAGAAAACAAAATAGGATTAATGATATATTTAAAAAAATATATATTTAAAAAATTAAATAAGATTGCAGCGTGCTTTATGAACACACTAGGAAATCATATGTGAATATGTAAATCGCATACTGTATATTTGTTGTAAAGAAAATAATACATTTAACCATAGAATAAAATAAATGTATATTCAACAATTGGAGCTTTATCATTTTATTTTGTGTTATATCACTGATAAAATTGCAAAAAATGTGGCAAATTGCATTGGGCTATATTCTTCACAACCTATCGACTTAATAACAGATAATACTATGCAACACATTTACATAAAATATGTATATTTGCTATCATAAAAGACCCCCGTAATGACAAAAACACAGTAAGTACTGCAAGCACCAATATAATATAAAAATCATGATTAACAGAAAAGCTTCAATGTAGCAGAGATGTCATCCTTGAAAATCTATAATGCCGATATTACAGTGGAACATTCTAAAAGTTGTTTTGAGAAAATATTCTTTAGATTTTATATATGACATATTTAATATATATATATATATATATATATATATACTTTTTATATTGAAAGATACCTGCATAAAAATCACAAACTATATCTTAATATTTTGGTTAGTATTTAATAGCCACTGCTTCAAGTATTTAATTGCCTAAAATGTAAAAGCAGGTCAACATCTGCAACACCATTATCTGCTGAGACAGATGACTGTCTGGATATAGGTCCTGCATACGTTAATGTTGTTTTTTGTTTATCAGTGCTCCACGCCTTGAAGGAAAAATAATTCCTCTGGTGCCCCAAAAGACACTCAAACAAAAGCCCTGAAAATCTTTTTAAATTCATACATTTTTAACAAGAAAATACCATTTCATTATCATACAGCAGCTGAATGAGGCTGAAAATCCACTGAGAATGCATCTATGTTTGTGACTGTCCTCTTGTCCCAGCTTGCTGTCACCGCCATTAAGATGGCAGACGCGTGATCTGAGAAATGCAGTTGGATTGCTGTCCCAAATCTACACTCAGTTTTTCTTGTGTCTGTCTTATCGATTTTCCTCTTTACGACACAGCTTGTCGGTGTGAATTTTCATGCTAGTCACTGCCGCCAGCGTACCTAAAAAACCAAGTGGAAGTCGCTGTTCCCCATATTTTCTTTCCAGTGGCTAGCAGATTTATTTTTAGAGGGTCTAAGCTTGTCCTGGTGCATTTCAGCCATTGGCCTTTCTATGGAAATCGCTGTCCGGTCCTGGGTGACATTTTAAGCTAGTGTTGCAGTCGGTGTCACCTGTTTTACAGCTCTTCTTCACTGGGTGCATGTGGCCGCAGGTGCCTTGAGAACACTGATTGTATTTGACAGGCTTAGGCGCCAGCTGCTTGCATGAAGCCTGCCCAATCACCACTTTTCGTGGGCAGTACGCTGCCGATGGCGTGACCGATACAGAAGCAATCAACTAGGTGACCGTGAAGCTCAGACAAGTCTTACTAAGTGGCATTCTAAGCCCTATGGCTTTGAAATAATTGGTAGAAGAAACAAAATAAAAAAAAAAAAGCCAATTTTTCTTACATTGATGGCCTGCGGACTGTACATCTGGCTTGCTGCGAGTCCATCACTGTATCCGCCTGTCTGACTGATAACATGGCGAAGGGTATCCACCTGAAACAGAAAGCACAAAACAGGCTCATGTAGACCTGACGTTCTCTATGTGGCTTTGAATGTTAAACGTGCTTACATAAGCAAAGTCGCGTTACGTGTTTGGTTATTAACGACATATGGCACCAAAAAAAAAAAATGGCCAATGTAGTTCTCTCCTCAGACATTTCAATTTAAATATGCAGTACTCTTTTACACTCGACAGCGGCATGTGTTGGAATTGACTAATCTGAAACAGCTTTTTTTTTTATTTTACTGTTTTAATGTTGCTGAAGCAAATACGTTAGAAAACGTAATGACTTTCATTAAATAATTTAAATGAAGCCTAAACAAGTATTTGTTTGCAACTGCTTACTCAATAATTTATGTATAAACCATGTAACTGGAGGTTGTTTTGAAACGTAACCTTAAGCAAAAGGGTTACTGTTCCGTGAAATGCGCTGCATTGCCCTGAAGGTGGAGGAGGCTTGTTGTGTTTACCAGGATCTACGTGACCTTGTGGATGCACCTGAGAATAACACAAAGTGGCACAAGCAAGCTCGTCATCAGCTTTGCCTTGGAAAATAACCAACTGTTAGTTGCTTTACATCACTAGAGAAGAAATGACCTTGAAAACAGAAGGACCTTGGGTTTGCTGAAGTATCAACCCAGAACCCAGAAGACCTAATTGTTTGACCTCCAGGCCCTTACTGACATGCTCATTTTACCACCCACAGCATGTGGAAATTAAGCCAATTTAAAAGGGAGCGAAAATAACAAAACAAATTGCTATCGGGAAACCTTTTGTTGTCATCTTTGCAAAACAACATGGGTGGAAATGTCCCTGAACGCCAGCCTGCCTCTCAAACTGTGCCTGTGGCATGGTGATCAGCTCATCACGACGCAGGCATTAGCAGATAACTGTTGCTCTGGTTCCAAAAATGCCTTCATGATCTTTCACTCCGAAGGTGACAAGAAGAACACTTACTTTGCCAATAACCCTCTTCTAAAATGCTGCAGTGCAAATGAAATATTTTTCTGTTTTTTATCTTTTAAGCATGATCTTGCTTTACAGATATCAACCTCTTCCAAGTTCCTTCTAGGACTTTTTCCTCTTCACTCCATAAGAAAAATGTGAAATTGAAAAAAAAAAAATGAAAAAAAAAAAGTAAGAACCACTGACTTGATAGAAACCATACACCTTTAAAAAAAAAACATACAAATTACAATTTCATTCCACTTTAACGGAAATGGGTACAGAGTGAGACTCTGTACTGCTGTTTTCCTGAAAGACCCACTGTAACTGAGGTGCAAGTTAATTCCTTGTGAAATAATAAGGAAATTGAATTGAGAATGGTGGAAGGGCCTATTTATAAATGAGCCGCTGAGCTGTAATAGTCCCTACCTGTGACTGCACGTTGGCTCCAACCTGGGCCCCCTGGTAAGAATCCCCATTGAGTGACTGCACGTTCATGAACAAGTCTCCGGAATTTGACATGTTAAAAGAACCGGAAGAACCTGAAAGGAAAGAGTGAGCACCTGAATCACAGAGAGAAGGAGGATCAGTCGTGCCTCTTCCAGAAGACAAGGCAGCAAACATGCAAAGCAGCCAACTTTCATGTTAGTTAGTGTGCGAAGCAAAGCAAGCAGAAGGGTAGAGGAGGAGGAAGACACTGCAATGGCAGTCACTAATATTGGCAAAGAATCCAGTGGAAATGATGCCACTTGCAAAGGACAACAACTCTCTCTATTGTAAAACCAGAATGCCACCTCTTAACCTTCTCAAACTTTGGCAAAATTACATTTGTTGGTTCCAAGTTGGACTTCGCTGAAGATAACGTGCCACCCTTCTACCTGTCAACTACCACTAACCAGCTTCCCTACTTACAAAGAACCTCCACATTCTCACAAGTGCATCAGCACCTGCATGATCCCAAGCCTTGGCCCAGCTTCCCTACAACTGTGTAACTCACTATCCATGCTCAGATGTGTTTAATCTCGTTGTGTGTTTTAAATAAATACTGAATAACTAAAAAAAATATATACTCATTTTAGTTCATGGGTATGACTTTTGAACAAGACTTTAAATTCAATATGTTCCAGAAGAGAGTGGACATCCATTAAAACAATTCACAACACATGCGATCAATGACCTCTCCCAGCTGTTTGTACATCCCTGAAGACTTTTATGAGGCTTTATTATATTATAATATATTCTGGTCCCTGAATACCCTTGTAACCAGCTGGAAGTCATGTGTTGCTAACCTTGCATCTTCAGTTGCATGACATTTCCAATTCTGCAACTCCAACAGTAGAATAAATTGAGGCTACAGCCTGTACCAACAAAATTAGAGCTATCAGTACCATGATGAAGCACATCACTGTAACCTCCATTCACCATCTGTAACTTAAATGTAGACAGACGGAGAAAAGAACATGTTCTTCTATATATCCCCAGATTCTCTCAATAGCTTGTGTTAAGAATGTCGTTGCCATGTTTCATCCCCATTGGATAAGCAGTTCACTGGATAGATGTGAAACAGTACACAGGTAGAGACATACGTACAGTACAGCGGTTCACGTTTTTTTTTATTAATGGTTTAGTCCAAGTCAGCCGAGTTCAAAAGTCATTTGGGCTGGTAAAGTACTGGCCTCAGCCCAAATGCAGTAGAAATGTGGCACCGAATGAATCTTTTGCCAACAGTGGCAAAGGATTGTGTTCTAAGTCTATGATGACAGAACTACCCTCACATACAGGGTTGAGGGTCAATGACGTTCACAATGTCTAAGCCACCCCAACACCAGTTTTTAAATAACTATATATATATATATATATATATATATATATATATATATATATATATATATATATAATGGTTAGAAAACATCTCAGGAAAATTAGTGAGTAAGTAGTATACAAGATTGAATAAGCAGGAAATAAAGCTCAAGAGATGTGATATGAGGAATGGGGCCCAGGTCAGCAATAGTACCTAGTCTGACTAATTGTTGCTTCAAATACAAAATGTAGACTTCATTCAATTGAAAAATGATCCAACGTGTATATTTGATGTCTTAAAGCAAAACTGAGCAAACGTACGTCGTAGTAAAAGTGCCGCAAAAAGAAATGACAAAAAAAGCGCATTGTGTAAAAATAAATGGTTAGAAAAAGCTTCATTTGAAAACACCTTAAAAAAGTAATAATAATTATTAAAAAAAAAACGTATTTTGTTTCTGAAAGGTCACTTCACCATTCACATGATTGCTGCCGGCTGCACAGTCCTGGAGGTTTGCTGCATCAAGACGTATTGGCACTGGACCTACCGTTTACTCAACAGCTCGGCACTGAGTGCATTACTTACTTTACTGCAGGCCCATGTCGACTAGGTTGAAAAGATCAGAGCTTTCAAAGAGCAGCCATGGTCGGCGATAGAGATGGAAGTGTCCCTGTAAACACTCACCTGCAGAGTTTGGAGTGGATGGGGAGTTGGCTTGGCTTCCATGTGCCGATACATGGGTGGCGTTGACGGCAGTTTTGGCAGCATATATGTTGGCTTCCTCTTGGAATTTCCCAATATTTTTCTTGTATCGGATTCGTTTATTACCAAACCAGTTCGATACCTACAGAAAAACAAAACAAAAAAGCATGTATATATTCAAATGGAAGTTTTTGTTATTTCAATGTTTTTGATCGCTTTTAAGATGTTAATATGTTGATATGAAGGTGAATAAATCACTCTGACTCGAGTCCAAGCTGTAGTTCAGTAACCTATTTTGAAGAACAATGTAACTTAATTCAACACCCAAAACAGTTTCTATATGTCTAACCAGTGCATGTGTGGAATTTCATTATTGAACAATGCTTGACAGATACACTTAGACAGTTAGAATGATTTTATACAAGTTAACAGCTGATCCTATTTCCATAAAGGGCATTTTCAAATACATCAAAGCTGAGCTTGTTTTTAAATCATTCGGAGGCCCAAAAACATAGCAATTGAATGAATATGCTTTTTATATCTATGGTCTTTTGGAGGCAGTTGTACTTCACAAATACAAGTTAAACTAGAAAATGACAGCAACGCCCAGTCATAGCAGGCAGTACAATCATTCAATGCTTTTGTGTTCTTCAGACTATTTGTAATTTATTTCTTTTTTCTCTAAAGTTGTACACATATACGCTGTTAAACTGACAGATTTGCATTAGACAACTGAACTAACTTTAACCAATATCTGTATGTTTTTTTTTCCTTCAAAAACAAAGTTGCACTGCAGAGATATACTCAATATATATAAAAACCCCACTGTTGAAGGATCATTGGTCAGGCTGTGAATCTGAAGGAAAATGAAGACCACAGAGCATTCTACAGAAGTTAGAGATAAAGTAATACAAATGCATAGATTAGGGAAAGGGTACAAAATAATATCCAAGCGTTTGGATATCCCAGTGAGCACAATTGGATCAATAATCAGGAAGTGGAAGCTGCATCACACCACCCAGGCACTGTCAAGAAAAGACCGTCCCTCAAAACTCAGTGCTCAAACAAGAAGGAGACTTGTGAGAGAAGCCACAGAGAGGCCAACAATCACTTTGAAGGAGCTACAGAGTTCAGTGGCTGGGAGTGGAGTAATGGTGCACCAGTCAACCATATCAAGAGCTCTGCATAACACTGGCCTGTATGGGAGGGTGGCAAGAAAGAAGCCGTTACTCAAAAAGTACCATCTGAAAGCACGTCTGGAGTTTGCCAGAAAGCATGAGAGTGACCCAGCTGCGATGTGGAAAAAGGTTTTGTGGTCAGATGAGACCAAGATAGAGCTTTTTGGCCAAAACTCAAAGCGCTATGTGTGGCGCAAACCTAACACTGCCCATGCCTCAAGACACACCATCCCTACAGTGAAGTATGGTGGTGGCAGCATCATGCTGTGGGGATGCTTCTCATCAGCAGGGACTGGGCATCTTGTTAAAATTGAAGGAAGAATGGATGGAGCAAAATACAGGGAAATACTGCAAGAGAACCTGCTTCAGTCCGCTAAAAAACTGAAGCTTGGGAGGAAATTCACATTTCAGCAGGACAATGATCCCAAGCACAAGGCCAAAGCAACATTGGAGTGGCTCAAGAACAAAAAGGTGAATGTCCTACAGTGGCTCAGTCAAAGTCCTGATCTCAATCCCATTGAGAATCTGTGGCACTATTTGAAAATTGCGGTCCACAAGCGTCGTCCAACCAACCTGAACAACCTGGAGCAAATCTGCCAAGAATAATGGGCCAAAATCACTCCGACACTGTGTGCATACTTACCCCAAAAGACTTAAAGCTGTTATTGCAGTGAAAGGTGTCTCTACCAAATATTAATGTGGGGGGGTTGAATACTTATGCAAGCAAGCTATTTCAGTTTTTTATTTTTCTTAAAAATATTTCCCAACATAAAACCAATGTCACCTTACAATAACTGATTTTGAGTTTCAGTGTTTTAAAATAAAATATCAAACAGTACGAAATTTCAATGTACCATTTGTAATTCAGTAATATGAGAGAATCGGTCAGGGGTCTGAATACTTTTGCAAGGCACTGTATATGTATGTATGTATATATATATATATATATATATATATATATATATATATATATATATATATATATATTAATCATAATGATACTTTTCAAATCAGGTTAAAAACATATTACAGTCTTCATCAAAACCCGATTCTTTTAAAACCGAATCACATTGAGAAAACCTTTTCTTTTGTTCAATAAAAATCCAATCTCCCCTGCACATATGAACCAGCTGTAGCTGTACTGCAGTTCAAAATTTAATATAAGCGACGCACGATGCTGTGAAACTGAGTACAAGGCTGTATTACAATGAAGGGGGTCTGATGATGTCACAAAGCACTAGACTGAAGCCACAGCAGTCTGAGAAAATCATTTCAACTCGGACTGACATGCAGCCTTGAATTACAATCTCAAGAATAACATCTACCGTTATTATTGAACTCCCTAATGATGCAAAATAAATAAATAAATAAATAAATAAATGGAATGGAAATGCTTCCTAAAAAATCTCTTCAGAACTCATTGGTTAAAAAAAAAAAGAAAAAGATGGAAGGGAGAGTGAGAAAACAAACAATGCTTTGTAACAAAAGCAAGTAATTGGTTTATAAAATAAAAGAAATGTGTGGGTTCCATACAGTACCTCCATAATTCTAAATGCAGTGAAGGGGACAACAGATAAAACACTCAATTATTACTTCTGGAGGTAACACTACAAGAAACTCAACAAGTCAACAGAGGTTAAGGCAAGCAGTAAGTTTCAATGTCTATGTGTCATTTTTTTGCCTAGCTGACTGTCCTGGGTGTGAGCAGCCCAGTGTTTGCAGCTTACCTGTGAAACGGTGATGGCACACTTCTTTGCCAGCTCTTCTTTGGCTTCCTCACTGGGGTAGGGGTTGCTGAGGTGCGAGTAGAAATACTCATTCAGGATCTCTGTTGCCTGTTTGTTGAAGTTCCGTCTCTTCCGCCTGCACAGAGGGACCATGACAGCAGAAACTAGACTGTTACCCGAGGCTCACATCACTGACAAAGTTCTGACGGCATAAGGATGTGCAGCTAGACTGAAAACAATAAATGTAAGAAACTAAAAGGTGTTAACCTGCAATGCCACCTGCACATACAACACAAGGCAAAAGGTGCATAACTACATAAACACTTTTTTCAGCTCTAAAATATGGGAAGCACTTTATATTTACATAACTATGTAATCACATAGGTAACTACCAATGTTTCAATGGTTGAACACGTTTGCAGTTACATGGAAAGAGCCTGTGCCGTGGTGATACTGTGTAATTACACATGTACCAAAATTTAACTTAAAAGACCATTTCCATGAAGTTACATGGTATAAGTACTGTGTACAAGCTGGAACTGTTGGTAATTACCTCGTTATTACAATGTAATTGCATGGCTATTCATGCCATTGTATAAAGTCATAGAGAGGTAGGAGAAGAAAATCAAAAGATATGTTCATACCCCAGCTAAAAGGTTAGCAAACTTTAGATTGAACTGATAAAAGTGAGTCCATATAGTCCCTTTTATGAATAATTCCTGGCAGTCTAACTCTCATAAACCATCTTTAAACAGCCCCCAATGTTTTCAATACAGAGAATAGAGGTTTCTGGAAAACGCCAGTACTGCGCAATAGTGTGCACCTTCAAAATTAAAATGCTTACAGCATGGAGTGTCACTGCAATATTAATTGGAGTGCCTAAGAGCCTTTGTGTTATATAAAACAAATTGTTCATAAACATTCTGAAAATCACGATGAAATGAAAGCAAGCCCATAATATATCGGATTCAGTCTCTAACCAATATGTTCAGCTTATCAGGCACCAGCTGTTGGCTTTAAAAATTTACCAGTTGTATGTTCGTTAAACACAGAGAACAACAAAACATGCATTTTTAAAATCTCTTAATATTTTACCAGCATAAATATTCAGACAAGAAATGTGGAAATACTTTAGCAATAAATACTGTAGCCCAATCCAATGCAACAAGCTTGAGTCAGGATGAAAGATCACAGGTGCATGGGATCCAGTTATACAGCACTATTTTACTGAGATGAATAAAACAATTATAACAATATGAAAGTAAGATACACATATATGCACAGTTGACCCTGACTCATAGGTTATACAAGTGCCTACTAGTGGCCACTTAAAGTGGACAGAAGGGCCGCATAGCCAAGAGTGCAACACTTAAGATTTAAAATTATTATAAATCAATAACTTGGTAGTCTACTATGCATGAGATAATACTTATGGCAAGAGATGAAATCTGGCTTTTTGACTGTCAGAGTGGCTTTGTGAGTTCTAATTTCATATATATATGGGCAGCAGTGTGGAGTAGTGGTTAGGGCTCTGGACTCTTGACCGGAGGGTTGTGGGTTCAATCCCCAGTGGGGGACACTGCTGTTGTACCCTTGAGCAAGGTACTTTACCTAGATTGCTCCAGTAAAAACCCAACTGTATAAATGGGAAATTGTATGTAAAAAAAAAAATAATGTGATATCTGTATAATGTGAAATAATGTATAATGTGATATCTTCTAACAATTGTAAGTCGCCCTGGATAAGGGCGTCTGCTAAGAAATAAATAATAATAATAATAATAATAATAATAATAATAATAATAATAATAATAATATTATATATATATATATATATATATATATATATATATATATATATATATATATATATACACAAAGCTCTAACTAAATACCAGTCATGTTTTAAAAGCAGTGGGTGTTGAAAGACAGGTTTGATATAATTATCTGTTTAGGGGGCTGGGACGACATGGATATTTCCAGAGCTATGTAGGTGGAAAATGTGCTGAAGCTCTCATTCTTTCACTGTACTTGCCTTGCATCAAGGAATCGTGAGCGCAGGATCATGACAGCCTCACATGTGCTCTGCTTCAGTTGCATCTGAATGGAGCTGAACTTGCGATGAATAATGCCGACCATTCGCTCAATCTCTTTTGGGGAGATGGGTCGAGTCCTGCTCTGCTCTCGCAGGAGGTTCATCACATGGGTAGTAAACTCATTGCATGCCTGGACAGATAGGGGATTGATAAAAAAAATATATATATATGACAATACCACGACTCCATGTCCTACACTTTACAAGCACAGTCAACATTTCTAAAACAATGCTAAAAATGACAAGACAAGTCAGGTTACAGCACTAGTTATATTTCATATATTTTGTTACGGGACTGTGACACTACAGTTAAGTCTTTGCATTCCATCTCATACCAGGAACATCTTGCAAAAAAAGATGACATGTTTCAATAATGTTAACCTGGTTAATTCAATGTTTTATAAAGATGCTACGGTGTTTACTGACTTGATATGCAGTACAATGAACATAACGATTATTTTTTCTATCCTTTAGTGTTTGTATCAAGGTTTGTTAATATCAGATTCAGGGTTGCCAGCCACTGTAAAAGTATTGTTTTATTTGTACTGACAGAGATGGTCATTCTGTCAATGAAAAACCAAACCATTTACTAACATCATCAAAAACACATGAAATAACTGAAGTATAAAAAACAAATGTGTACTAAGGATTGTACCTGCATTCCGTAGCCAGCATTTCCTGTGAAATTCTGATTGCCACTCCTTCCGCCCTTGGATACCATCTTAAATATATAAATTGTGAACATGTGATGGCTTTACGTTCAGTTGAGTTTGAATTTATTTGTATTTATTTTATTAAATTTGATGTCTGTCAGTAAATTTACTGACGGGTGGCAACCCTGGATCCGATCAACAGTACTTTGATCAGTCAGATTAAATTAAATTTGTACCTAACTGTTGACAGCAGAATCAGAGCTTGTATCCCAGGTCAAAGTTTAAAATGCTTTAGAATTGTCAGAAGTTACTTATGAACACACACTTCATTTCCCACTGAATTCATGCTGAATACATCTGAAATAAACTATTTTAATTACACCCACTCATATTAATCCACTAAATCAACATTTGAGAGCCAGAATAACTACAACAACTGCAAGGCAAAATAACTGGCGATTGCTCATAGAGTCAACAGCTACAGCCAGGTAAGGTGCAGGCAAGGCAATATGAGCTTCCCCATAGAGCTCTACCAACTCATCTTAATAAACCTTCACAGCAGACCCTACTATGCAGTCCTGTGTTGAGTTGTGTTGCAGGTTTATTAAACGGGCAACTATGAAAGGTGCTGAAGTTCAAAGCACCAAATACAAATATGGGGGCCTTCCCGTCTGTAAGTTACAAGACCTACGTCAAACGTCAGTAAGGCGGAAATCCTGCCAAGAGAACATGCATAACTTTTCTTTTCAAATGCAAAAGGCAAGTGTACAGAGCTATTACACATATGGGCATAGGGATATTACCTGTTCGTATTTCTCCAGCTCGGTGTGGTAGATCTGCCGGATCTGTGTCAGTTTGGCTCTGTAGTCTGAATGCTCAGCAGAGTTGTCCGATCCAGCTCCACCGGAGGCTGCAGCCGCCGCGGCCGCTGCTGCTGATCCGCCCCCTTTCTCAGGACCAGAGACGCCTTCCGCCAGCAGCATGTTGTCCAGACGCATGAGCTGGGCATCTGGGGGCTCCTCCTCCTGGGCCCCTCGGATACTCAGCACTGTAAGACAACACTATAATCAAATTCCATCTTCATACTATGATGGAAACAGTTCTACGTCTTTGGGAGTTGATATGCAAAAGGTTTATTCTTTGTTTTCAAACCCTTGGAACAGCCAAATATGCTGAACCCTGAGAGTGTAAACTATAGTCAATGCTAGTCCTCTCTACCAGCGCACTCAAATAATTGCCTTGTGTGTGTGTGTGTATGCATGAGGAGGCACAGGTTTTCATTTGTTGTCCAGCTTGAAGTTACCCTACATTTGCGTCTTTCCCTTGTTTTAAAGATCGTATTTGTGAATTGCTTAGAACCTCATGCCAATGCTTCTCCTTCAATCCAGATTAACAATTAGATATGTCTTATTTATTCTAATCTTTGATCTATGTATGTTGCTGATTAAGTTTGAACCACACATGTTTTTATTGTGTTGTTTGTACTTTGCAATTGTCCTTTTACTGTTTTACACGACCCCCTTGAAACAAGGCCTTGGTCTTAATGAGTAATTCTCCTAGTTAAATAAATAAATAAATAAATACTTATAAAACATGTTGGGGTGACACTGATCGCAAGAATTCATAGACTGTATTACATGTTCCCCATATAGAAAACAAAACACTACAGTATCCATATGCAAGCCTTCTAGGCAGTTGGTCTCATTTGGCCAAAAACCATGACATTTAGTTGTTTGGTTAAATGTCTGGCTTGACAGAATGACTGAATGTAGCATTTACACAGCTTTATACCCAAACACAAAGGGCATTTCAAATAGTCACCCAGCCATAACACCAGGCTGCACTAGCAGATACTAAGTGGGTTCATACTGTATACACAGCATTACTGCAGATTGAACCAATTCTTTGTCTAAAATGTGAACAGTGTAATTACATCCACTTTCATAGTCTCTGAACCCCTACTGCAAAGATGAGTCATCAAGTTCAGAACACTAGCCCTGTGTTGCAGCAACAAACAAGAACAGTTCCATTTCAGGACACAGAAATACAGGGCAGAAGTGAGGATTGCTATGCTTAATTGTATGATACAAGGTGACATCTGAAAAACTAGCAACAGAGCATCAGGTACAATTGAAATACCTTGCAGACTCCTAAAGAACACATTTTGTCGTATGTACTAAGAGAAAATATGTTAATGAAAAGAGCCGCAATATGCTAATTTAAATATTTGTTGCGTCTTCTTAGCGAGATCTCTAACATTATACACTGCGAGAGTCCTGCTACATTGTTCATATAAATAGCGGGAGTTGTTGTGGTTTGCTGCAGCAGAAGGTACCCGAAGGATAACGTCTATACATGCAAGGGTGCAAGAATGAAAATAACATTTTTTTTTTTTTTTTTTTTTTTTTTTTTTTTTTTTTTTTATTATTATTATTATTATTATTATTATTATTATTATTTAACTTGGCCTACTTAGTATCCTAGACAATTAGCACACAATAGATCATGGTCCTACAAGATGTTCAGAATGAGGTGGAGGGGTTAGTGGCACATGTGTTCCCAACACGTTGGGGAAACCAGAAATGTCATAAAAATTTGTTTTCAAGGCTTATAAGTACACCCTGACTTTTGTGAATATTAGGTACTTCGGTGTTCGACTAAAAAATGCACTGAGCACAAATGGCAATGCATGAGAAAAAGCGGACTGGGAAATGCCAGCAACAATTGTTTAAAACATGCTTTCAAAAGTTCTTAACACATTGTCGCAATTGTCGGCAGCTTTAGTACATCTCATTATAATATTTGAGAACCCTCATTTGCACCCCCTTTTTGCAAATTTATTCAGGAACACCCATAATTACATATTCACCTACGTTGAACCGCAAAGAAAAACTGTTGGCGCAAGCATTTCCTAAAAAGTCTCTAACAGCATTGCGCATGTTTAGTACATTTCACCCTAGACTTCCGACTTACTTGCGACTATTGCGACAGGCGCAACACTTTAGTACATCCACCCCCTAGTTATTAAGGGACTTTTCACACCTAGTTCGTTTGACTGATGCGGACTGAAGTGCGGTTCGGTTCGTTTGGAGCTATATGTGAAATCTCTGGCAGTGACGTAATCACACCAGGATCACTAGAAAAGGTGGTCTCGGTTCATTTGGAAGCAAACTCAGTACTTTTGCGACATTGCTCCCCCAAAACGTTTTGCGTTGTGAAAGAAAACACATTCAGGTTCACTTGGAAATGAACTGCTCCAAACAGCGAACCAAACTGTGGAAGTGACGGAATTAATCAAACGCCAAGGAACTGTCCAGACTTTTCGCTCAAACACGTTTAACAAACTACTTGAAAAATGTCTTCACGTGCCTAAATATAACTAAAATGATGACAGCGAAGGGAGGCCAGCATCTGAAAATTAGGGTGCACTGTCCGTAGTATGCAGCAGCAGCTGTCTAGTCTCCTTCTTTTTAAAAGTGATGATTTACTTTATAAAGTAAGAAAATACCTGTATATATTATTACTGTTTTAAAACTAAAAAATTATAACCAGCAATATGCAAGGGATACGAAAAACATAGTAACCGTATATGTATTCAATTTGTAAAATTTAAATTGTTTTAAAATATTTACATTTGACACTAAAAATAATAATAATGTACAAGCTATACTTTGAAAATAATTTTATTCTTTTGAAAATGTGCCTTTGTACTTGGTTTAAAATAGGGCTCATAGAATTCTAGATATTTTGTTTTATATGAATTATGAATATACATACTGTAATTATATTTAGAAAGATTTTAAAAAATTGCCACTGCATTCAAAAAACGGCATCTGTAAGCTGCAGTAAAAACCTGCTTCAAACAATAAATCTTCCTTTTGCCATTTCACCAGTATTTACATTTTAAAGGACACAGATCCACAGGTCACGTGACAGTCCTATCGTCAAATATCATTCATAAACGTTCTCTTCACATAATGGTTTCACACCAAATGTAAATGCTTTGTAATTATTTTCCTGGCAACCTACACAAATGCTGTTGCTACAGAAGAAATGGTCTGTGCTGCTCTGACAAAGTACCCTTTCCTTTATTCCCACTAGGGGTCTCTCTGAGTTTTATTGAAGAGAAAAGGTTTACTTAATTTCTGAATATTAAAATAAGGTGTATATGTATATTATATATGTAAATAACAATACTATTACCATCTAAAATGCAACACTAACACTTAGTAGGTCTTTATTACCAAGAATTTCTATTACTTTAAAAATGACCTTTTCTCCATAATGTATACAGTATATAAAGGTCTGGTGATCATATCTTATGTTTTTCCTAACAAAATATGAGAATGAAAATCTTTCAATTTATATTTTATAACATGTGATATTAAGGTTAATAATGAAAAGGACGTCTGCAGTTTTGCCCAGAGGCAGTGAGAATGCATAATGTAACCATTCCCTGACGGTTCTACAATGTCTCAAGATTCTCCATGCCTACGAGAGGGTCAAGAAATTGGGCACATTCTCTTAACTATGAGGAGGAGGATCTGGGAGTGGTCAGGTATTACCGTAGGGATCCAGGGATGTACAAACGCCATGTTTCAGAACTGTGTGTCCTTCATCGACTTGACAAGGTTATTTAGAAAATAAAATAAAATCATTATCGCTACACTACCTATGGTAAAGAAAACTAGACAGGTGTCACCGTTCTACACCTAGAACATCGCCATGGAAGGAATGGTCCCTGTAATCTATGCAAACCTTCTTTTATCTGTACAAAACTTGGTAGGTGCAGGAGGCTTTGAGGATTAATGCCATTTTATGCTTGTTGCTTGGCTACTGCAGATCCAAAAAAAGAAGGATTGAAGGTTAGTGATTAAAAGGTTATAACTCCTGTAAAATACCAAAGATTTACTTTTTCAAAACAAAAACGTTAAAAGCTTAAAAAAGATGTTTTTTTCCAAAAATATTTTTATATGTGCAGTATATGTTGACCTTTTATACAGCAGACATGATTTACAAGGTGGTTGTGGCTCCCATTTTCCCTATAAAACCATTCCACAAGCACTTGCATTCTTGGTATTTCGGCAGAACACAAATAGCACTGCATCTAAACTTAGGCTCCTAACTACAGACTTCTTTCTTTTACACTCTTGTACGTATGGATGAGTAAATCTGTTGTCTTAGTGGCGCAGACTTTATTAAATGAATAGAAAGTGTCTGTGTACTAACAGAAAAATGCCCCTTAAACTTTTTGCCAGTTCATTACCAGAGGTATCAAACCTAGGCCACAGGCCATGTTGACAAAGTAGGGGTTTATTTTCACATCGGTCAGGTCAGCAAGCATGCAGGGGTTTCTAAGGGCATTGCTGACTTGTAACCGTTTCACAAACATTCTCCTTTCTTCTTTTAAAACTAAATAAATATCACATCCACGTCTTGAATAAAGTTGGTGTTCCTTCTTCTTTACATGAGGGATTAGGGTCTGAATTGACCCACTGACACCTAAAGTTTACCCTGGTCAGTGAGGCATTTCTCACAACCCTAATCTCTGTGTAAACAAAACAGACAAGATCTTTATCAATGCATTTGCTGCAACTACAATCCAACTATAAACCAGGTTTGAGGAAAAAAAAAAAAAAGAACAACCAGGAACACAACGTGTTTTTATGTACTGTGGATTATAGACCCATGTAACAAACAGCGTAGAATATATAAAGAATTGATGTATTTTATAGTAAAACCTGTCTGGACCATCTGTCGAAAGTTCAATTTCCTTAATTACATATCAAAGCCACTTTTATTTTCTTTGTAAATAAGCACACAAACTCTCACAACATAAATTAAATGCATGACAGACAACCAGATACATAGACATTAATGTGCAATGTTTTAAAGCATATTCTTAGGTATAAAACATGTAGACTCAAATATAGATTAATCCTCATAAAACACCCATACTAGTGCATGTTAGTGGTTTACAGTTTGAACACAAAACAGGAATTCCCTGCATCTGTCCATTCAATGATTAAATTAACTCCAGCCAGACTTATCTTTCACATTCAGAAATGTTTATTTTACTTGGCTTGTATCCCAATACCATGCTTTTAATGCCAGATAATCTGCTAGGCCAGTAACACGGCTGGTCACAAACCAGAATCCATTTGTAAGAAAGGCCATCATAAAAAACTCAGTCTTTGCCGGGGATGGGGAACAAAGCACAGCCATTATCTGACAAAGACTGTTTTCATCGTCAATGGAGCTGTTTATTTCAAATTATTCAACAACCAGTGTTAACGTCTTTTTTTATAAAATTAACAAAAAAAAAAAATCCTAACCACTTCACAGTTTTTTTAATACTTCAGGTCTATGATACTTTAGGAGTCACTGTCAGGTATATTATGAACCGTGCAAATGCAAGGCAATGCAATACAGCCTTCAATGGCACCATCAGCATGTTTTTCTCTCATCTCTGTTGTTTATGATTTTCTGCAAGTGTTAAACAAAGGGGGGCTGATGTCCATAGAAAATGGATTACCATGGTACGACAGAAATGATTTGCATTTAGTCAAACACTGACCAGATGTGTCTTGCAAGAGGGGATCCCTCATTGTGGACAGCAATACTTGCTACCCTACCTGGTTCTCGAGATTTGTAAAGCCCACTATTTTGTGATGTGACCCTCCCTCACCCCTTATCCATTTTAACCCTTTAACCAGCATGAACTGTACAACAAAAATGTTACCTATGAACAGGGTACATCCTGGTACCTTATGAACAGGGTACATCCTGGTACTCTATGAACAGGGTACATCCTGTCAAACCAGCGGATTAAATTTAAATTTGTAAAAAGCAAATGCTGATTTCTCTGCAACAACGTCTGCAAACAAAGTTAAAAACAGGAAAATGGATTAGATTAAATAAATAAAATCCATGACAGCCCTTCAGTTTCCATCATTTTGCTTCACTGCTGCTTATAATTAAAACATCCATTAATATTCCAAGCGGCTTTATTTTCTTTTTCTTTAGTAGCAAGCTAATTGATTTGTCCTGATGCTGAAGCTGTTTGGGTCTTCTGAGTTTTTCTGAGTGCTGTTGCACTTAACTACTGTAGAAATGTAGAACTCCCTCACTACCCCACACGTCAAAAGCTTCTTTAATTCTGTGAATACAATGCTGTGCGGAAATATCTGAGTCTCTAATGGACATGTTTTCCCATTAGGAACAATTTCAAAGATGACTTGTTGTTAGACAAGCCTTAATCCTACTCCCCAAGCACTGATGTGCGATTCCCATTTGGAATCCGATTAGAGGCAACCTTTTATCCTGGCACTTGGATTCAGAGGGGTTTGGTTACATACTGCACTGTTGTTGGTTTGTGTTTACTCAATTGAACCCTGTCTTGCCATTATCATAACTGGGAGCTTGCATGGGAATAATATACTGTAATAATTTGAGCATGAGACTCGTTGATTGCTCTACGGGCTCATGTGTTGACTCACATTCTCCTGTTTCTATAGGGGACAATGGCTCTTCACTGCATTGCCAGCCATCTTACAAGAGACAAAGCTGGAAAGGTCACAATAGGTCCACAAGGACTAGTTACTGAAACTTCCCTCTTTTTCTTCATCATACTCAGCCCAAGAGACATCAGAGTTTATTTATTTATTTTTTTTATAAACACTGGGCATTATTTTTCCCCTTATGGCACTTGGCCTTTGTAAACAAAATCAATATTTAATAATATTTGCTGTTGGACATCAGAGTTTGCAGGGCATGTTTGACATATTGAAATCATATTTATTACCACAGAAAGTTTTTTTTTTTTAAACTAAGCATTACAACATCTGAATGCACCTGCTTTATTACACTACACATTCATGACACCCAGGTTCACAATTCCCATACATAGTCCCTCGATGTTTAAATATTTATTACACCCCAATAAACCTTGAAAACAGATTATTTCTTCAACTTAACCCTTCGTCTCTGGTGCTTTAATTTAACACAGACAAAAGGCAAATTTCAGTTCACTCTATTCATGTATAATTGAACCTTGTCCAGAAGGCTGAAGTGAGCACCATCTGCAGCTCCCAGTGCATTAGCAGCCGGCAGAATGAAATATTTAAATTACTGTAGGCCGACCCGCATTTTAATGACTAATTGACAAAATAGGGGAATTCTGCTGTATTTATGTGCAAGGCAAGGCGGCCTCATTCTATAACGTACAGCAAACGAGTCCATTATTTTTTAAATGACTCAATAACCTGATTTAGTAAAAGATGCTTTCCACTAAGAGACAACGAAGAAGAAGAAAAAAAATAACTTTACCATCACTAAAGACAAACCAGCCACCCCTTTTCTCCTGCTAAGCGGTTAAATTAAACCATGTTTAATTAATAATGTTGGAGTATTCTGTCACAATTAGGAAGATGTATGGTCAAACAAGCAAGTTGTGATGTTTCTGACAGAAATGATCAAAGTTCTTCCATCTCAGACTGGCAGATCCTTGGCTCTTGGAACAGCTCCATTTCATGTCAATACAGTAACATGATCCACTAACAACTAAAGAAGCCACAGCCATGATCAAGCAAACACTGAGGTGTACTGGCCTTCACATGTCAGCCAGAGAATATGAAAATTAGAAACGAAAACAACCTGCTTTATAATATTAGTAGTAGTAGTAGTAGTTGTAGTAATAGTAATAATAATAATAATAATAATAATAATAATAATAATAATAATAATAATAACAATGGAGATGGTGTTTGGGTTTTTTTGGTGTATTTTTTGTGTGTATTTTTTGGTGTATTTGTTTTATAAACAACTACAAAATAAAAAACAGGCCTAGTCCTTAGCACACAATTTACCACAGCCGCACTTAAACTGAGAATGGTAGTATTTTTGCATCTTTAAATTTAGGACAGCTGCCATCTATAACTTTTAACTAATACAATCACCCATATATCTTTACAGTACTGTATTACCTGTTTTGTAATTTGTGTTTAAAACAAACAAAATGTGTTTTTTTTTTTGTAATGTACAATCTATCTTTGTGTTTCTTAAAAGCTTGATCTGAAATATATTTTATAATTGTCTGCACAGTTTACTAAAATATAATATAGTACAACATAAGTAACCCTTCTCCAATAGTATATAGCAGTTAAGAGACTGATTAGTACTGTACAAATGGTAAATGTGTTTTAAATGGATCAATTCAATACCATAAAAACTGAATCAATAGACACTTAAATCAAGGGTAATTTATTGCTACAATATTTAATTTCCAACATTACAAACAAATGTTGAATAAACAAAACTGGCTGAACTAGCAGTATGGTAGGTAGTACTAAAACTATATATATATATATATATATATATATATATATATATATATATATATATATATATATATATATATATATATGGGTAAAGAGTTTAAATAATTAACCCCTTGTGGTTGCCCCGAATTTATAGTGACATTTTAGTACTATTTGTTTATGTTGGTGGTTCACTGGGAGCACTTAATTGTGGCTTCAGCAGTTAATAAATCACATGCACAGCACCCTCACAAGACATCAGCCTGTGCTACGGTAGGCCTGTCAGCTACCAGGGACCAGAACCAAGGGGACAGCTACACGCTAATTTAACATCAGCATCATTCATTATACGAATGCAATGTACTGGAATGGATGGGCACCCAAAACAGACATCAAACTGTTAAAATCATATTTTTCGGTTGGACTGCACACATTTATGCCAAATCTACTTTTGTCTTTTAACCGGAACACGGTATAGCATTGCATTGTAACACACTTGCAGTACAGTACATACCGTTCAAGCTTTATGTCTCTAGGATTTAATTTGGCCGTGTATAGCATAATACATAAAAGTCTTCCAAATGTTATCCTATCATTTGGCATTTGGAAATTGCACTGAATTTAAGTGTTCAGGTTTAATAACCTTCATACCATCAGAACATTGAAAATGAAGTAATTTGCTTTGAAGAAAATAGTGTGCATAACCAAAATGTCTTTATTTCTGTGATTACAAATAACATAATCTGTAATCTGCAAAAGCATACTACAGATTTTATATATATATATATATATATATATATATATATACTTTTTATAAACCAGTATGTATAATAAACCCTGCTTAAATTTTTGTTTAGGTTGGATTAATTTTACTTTATTTATTTATAGACCTAATACATTAAGTACAAGGATTAAATATTTATAAAGACAACTGAGAATCAGAATGTAAAATAGACATGTAAACAGTCTGAATCTGTGAAATCTTGACACAAGGTTAAGGTTAAGCATGCGCTGGTTAATCACGCACTGCTTTGATGAACAGACTGCTCACAACTCTTCAAAGTAGATTCTATTCTGGTGGATGTTTTATTCAGTGAGTGCCGGCAAGCAATACAAATGTATTAGAAAGGCTTTCAAACAAGATTCATTTTGCATCCTATCATTAAATGCACGTGCAGTGACCCCCACAATGTGATAACTGTCACAGGATCTGGGCCTGACAATGCTTTTATGTGTTCTAAGAACAAGAATTTATCACATTGAATGAAATGCTGTGGTTGAACACAGTACAGTACAACCTTATACTGTAAAAAGTTGTTACAGTATGTCAGTCTTTAGTTCCCCTACCGACTGTATGCCCTGTCAGAGTACGATTTTAATTAATGCAGATTTTGAATGTAGGTGGAAATAATGTGTTGGATCATTTACCCACTGTAATGGATTGATGGATTTTTTATGTGGCAACAGAACTGGTACTATACATTAAAAAAAAAAAAAAAAAAATACTAAAAATGTATTTAAAAATCTCATCTAGCTAAACACATATATTTAATACTTTCCTTAGTTTAAGTGTCATTGTAAAAGTAAAAAATATATATATAAAAAATACAATAATTAAAACAAATGGCCTGGAAAAAAAGGTAAATCAACTATATATATATATATATATATATATATATATATATATATATATATATATATATATATATATATATATATATACACACAAACAGAAAGCAAATGTGTGTAAGCTGCAGTCAGCAAATATGGTACCCTCTGCCTAACTTACAGACTGTTACTCTGAGTAATAAATACAGGGAGAGCGAAAACAAGAATGGAATAAGAAAGCAAAGGTGTCAATTAAAAAAATGAACCCTGGCGCATTCTGGATCTGACAGCTTGCGTTAGTGGACATGACAGCCATCACATTAGCCAGCTTTGGTGGCTTCTTGTCTTTTGTGGTCCCAGAGCTCTGAACCAGTAGTTCCAAGGCGAACGGAAAGACACACACTTGATTTGGGGTTTGAACACCTCCCCTGCAGCTATTTCTAATAATGGTAATTATAATCATTGAAAGTTTAAGCAGGCCAAACCAGGCCTAGGGGCTGGCTGTAATGAAGCAGTCAGCGGTACAGGAACGCCATTATTTACCCTGCATTTTAAAAGAAAGGGGGTCATTAAAAGAATGGTGGTTTTTATTTTAAATAGACAATATATTAGGCCTGAGGATACTGAAGTTATTTTTTTGTCTTAAAAATATGATGCATCATCCTGCTCTAATCAGACTAATACTGTGCACTTCCGTGTAAGACAGTTTGCATATCCCAAGGTTTCATCTGAAATATTTGAGGCCATTTTTGTTATACTCTAAGAGAAAAATACCTGGATATGCAAGACCGCAAGAAATGTATTCTGATACTGAACTGGTTAAACTTTTAAATCACACAATTAGGTTGTGCTGTGTGTATAATCTCCAAAGTGCTTTCAATTAAAAACAAATTGTCGCCTTTTAATCTGTAGACAGGCGAGTTTCGTGTGGCCAATGCAGATCCACATTATGTCTTCATGTAGGGTTTAAAAAAAAAAAAACGAACCGACATTTATTTTGAACATGGTGACGCGCTTAAATGATGTCATGAGGTTCTGCAGAGTGCTTTCAATTCAAAGGGAATTGTTGGCTTTTAACTGGCCAATTATCATCATGTATGTTTTGCCTCATCTCCATTTAAAACTTTTAAACCTTAACAGAATAGATCAAAGAATTGTAACAATATGCTTATGTGTTTATAATGTGGATCTGCATCAGCCACGTGAAACTCACCTGTTTATAGATTAACAGGCAACAATTGCTTTTTAATTGAAAGCACTTTGGAGATTATACACACAGCACAACCTAATTGTGTGATTTAAAACTTTAACCGGCTTTCAATTGAAATGTGTCGGTTCAGTGAGACCTTAAAGGAAAATTATTCGGAACCGCTGTATTAGTCCCATCCCTAATATATATATATACACACACACACACACACACACACACACCAGTTTTCTGATACAAAGCCCATCTCTTCAATGTTACAATTTATTTGAATATCCGTCACAGTTAATCATTAAACAGTTTTAGATACTGTGATGTATTTTTTTTTTAATCTGTGGTTTTTTGTTGTTTTTGTGCATTTTCATTTGCACTATATTCTGCAATTTTGAAGACTGACTTTGGATACTGTTTTAATACTGGAAAATGCATCGTTGTTTTTCTTTTTTTATTATTAAACTTTTGCTAAACTGTGTATGGGTAACACTTTGATTTCATTTTGCTGTTGGGTCGTTAATGGGGAATTTTACATACCGCTACAATACATATCAGATTTAAAAGTATGCATTACAGTCCACGTGTCGTCTCTTTTGGCGAGTGATATTTTCAGAATCATATTGTTCTGAATTAAAATGCTTCTTCTGTTGAAACTATACCAACTGTACTGTACCAACAAAACCAACTACAGTGCATCTAAATGGAAGCCTACTTATTTTAAAACACAGTCTTTTCAGATATGTATTTTTGATATTGTATCTTTTTTGTGTTCTTTTTTGTGGATATGTGAGTGCTGACTGTGTGTGTGTGTGTGTGTGTGTTTTGTATATATATATATATATATATATATATATATATATATATATATATATATATATATATATATATTATACACACACACACACACACACCTAAAATACAAAATTACATTTAAAATATGCAAATATCTTTTTATATAGCCTAGAGATATAAAATGTAGTTTGCATCTTTACTGTGTATGCGTGTGTTCTTGTAGATTTATATGTCAATACATATTCTGAAAGCAAATGGACCCCTATCATCATTCATTTTATACAGGAATATTACAGATAAACACACACTTTTCATAACTTGGGGAGACTATAATTTAAACAGCACACCACGTCCCAGACGAGGATGAAACCTCCTGGGGGGAAATCTTGATGGGTTTGTCATGTCATTAGTGCTACCCCACCTCATCTCACTGCCCTTATTAAAACCATTCATTCAGTAGACTAAATGAATATGTCACATCCTTTAACACTGGCAAGCAATAAGCTGTATACCAATACTAGTCTAAAATAATAAATCAAACAAAAAGGAATGCCTTTTTATTCTACTCTTAATAATTGGTCATTTCATCAATGTGTTTTAGATTTCTTTTCTCCCTATAACATACATGTGTTTCGGAGTTTGTTTGTTTGTTTTTATCACACATAAAATGTTGCTGCTTGAGACACTAAGCAGTCTACCTGTTCTGCTCAGGTAGTGTGTTCTACTGGTGGGACCACTAGCATATATGTTGGTGCAGTTATTGCTGTGTTTCTTTTTCCTCTTTTTTTCTGTCACCACTAGTATCCTCTTGTTAATGATGTATCGCATGTCAGTGGGAGGTTTCCTCGCAAAAATCATGAGGTATAAATGAAAGATTATCCCTTTTAGGGAATGTGACATTGATCCAAGTCCTAATTAAATTATGCATGTTTTTTGCCAAGTCAATTTTGGAACTCTAACATCACTGGTGATTTATCCCACATTTCTGGAGAGCGTTTACCAAGAAAAGGGTAATTTTATATGATTTCAACACTGCTCTTAAAGGGGTAACCATCTCTTATTTATTTAATATTTCTGTCCAGGGATTGCTTGCTTTTTCTATCTGTTCAGCTATTGTCTGATTTCAGTCCCATCTCTTTAATTGTCTCTTTATTAGATGAGCTACATTATGTATTCTTCAACTGTCACAGATTCACAGTTATTTTTTTATGTTTAAAACCACATTAAAAGAGTAATAAAAAATAAGAGGCATGCTGCCTCTGATCTGATGTGGTGATTAAATTTCACTGCTTCTGCACTGCTTTAACTTCACACCTTTATTTCTTAGCATTCGATTGTTGATTTTCCCCCTGAGCTTGGTCCATAAATGAAAATATGTTTTTGTTTGCTTTTTGTTTCAAATGTGATTTTAAATAAAGGTTTTCTAGATTTCAAATGGAAATATCAGCTACAGTGCTGTGGCTCTGGTGTTTCTGAAGAGAAAGCTCCACAGGAGCAGATTAAATTAAAAAAAAAAATTTAAAAAAAATTGCTATGTTGCAGAGCAGTAAGTGCATCACAATTTTAAGGTGATGCTCAATGGGAGCAAGGGGGCTGCCCCGTCACATCTACATGAGGTACCAACAAAAAGCCAGGGCTTCTCATACCCATCGAGGCGAATAAAAAGACCTGCCATCGGCTCACAGGCCAGCGTGTTTGTGTTCGCTTGTGTGGCAGCTTTCATAAGGCTTCGCTCTTTGACTGCCGATGAGTTTATGTGAAAGTAATTAACAGTAATTAATCCTTAATTACTGTAATTAGCCAAGTCGCAGTAAATTAAAGCACATCTGGAGCAGATGAGGGTTTCCGAAAGGAGGCAGGCAGCAGTGACTATCAGAGAGACACTGAATTCATCTGACAGCATTTGTTTAAGTCTACCTGTTGCACCAGGTCTCATTTGCATAATCTGCATATATCAACCTGCCCTCAATTGAAAACCAGTGCAGTCCACAAACAGCACCGCCATCAAAAAAGTCAAGTGACCAGGAAATCATATCAAAGTTAACCCCCTTTCCTGTATGCAATAAATGTCCCCAAAAAATTTGGAATTGGCTTATTATACAGTGTAATTGTTTCCTATTGTGTAGTTGTAAATAAATAGTATAAAACCAATTAACCAGGAATAACACTAGCTTGTGTTTTTATAGTATTATATTATCTGCCTCCACTCATTTGACCCTCGACTTCAACTTGGACAAGTAAGCCAGAAATAAGTGTTTTGACTAATTGAATTCCTCTAATGATACAGGCAGGGATGATCAATTATCTTTGACCCAGAGACATGTGGATGGATTAGTGTTCCTTTATAGAAATCTCACATGACCTTAAAAACCTGTCAACATGGAACAGCCAAAGGAAAGTGCACATCTTGGCTAGATTAATGTGTTTATCAAGTGCTGAACCGTAAACACGTGTGTGTGTGTGTGCACGTACAATTACATTTTTTCAAATTCTTCCCTGGGTAATTCAACAGTTTTTCAAAAACCCTTGCTTGAAGGCTTTCTCGAAAAAACTACACAGAGCAATTCATTTAACTGTACACAGAGCAATTCATTTTGGCATTGCTCCTCTTTGAGAATCATCAATACAGGGGTCCTACAGGTTTGCTCACAATTACAAATGAAGCATCAGCCTATCACTTAATCTAGTCTACATTACAAGTATGTTAGTAACATGGTTCCCTGTGTTGCATACTTAATTAAGGACAGACCAAACAGATTCCTCCATATATCTCTAGATTCTGGTTCTCTAAAACTGGATAGGCATCCCCAGTCTTCAATGATATTCATGGTGTTCAAAACTATTGCTTAAATTAATATATTTTTCACAGCTTTTTAATAAGTTATTCCTTTTATAAAATACAGTATCAAATAATTAAAACACATTGTTTTAACTGCTGTAAAGCACACCTACTATGTTTTTACTTAAGCTTCTCAAAGCTGGTATTTACAAGCACAGCAAATAAAACATTTTGAGAGGGTGTTTTGCAGGTTTCATTTTCTTTAAAGTAAAGGAGACAAAGTGCCAGATTTATCGACACTGGTGGGTCTGAATAAATAAATTAAATTAATTAAGCAAGTAAAAAAATGATCACTCACTGTAAAATCCATATAAAGGTACAGTATCTACTTCATGACGCTTACTGTTCATTTCAAAGGCTTTTATATTTTATTTTCATGTTAACTGACAAGGAAACCTTTAACCATGTAGTATATGAAGTATGCAACATAACTGACTAGCACACTAAGCATACCAAATTGTTTTCCAAATCTTCTTTAAAGGTTTTACTTACTGTAAGGACACATTGAATGTTTGTTCTATGCTCATTTAATAGTGGACCCTAGGGTATACTGTAGGCAGGGGTGAAATTCTGCCGGTACTCACCACCGGGTCTTATTTTAATGCTGGTACTGGGTACTGGGACATACTTCATCTGCTTTTCATCCAACGCGCTTGCATTCCGTTCATTCACACTAGCGCAACATTTCTCAAATGTGCTTTCGTTCAAAACAGTTCATGCTGCTTGCATTCTGTTTCCTAATACTGCTTCTCTGTCTCTTAGCTGCTATTGGCCACCATTAAAGTTAGTGTAATTACTGCATGTTGATTGGCTGAGCTTTGGCATGCATTACAAATCCTGCCCATTTAGCTTTGTGTCAGTGCTCATTGGTTGATCAACGAGAGAAGACTTTAGCAGCGAGACGTGAAAACAGCGGCATGGAGTAATTACTATTTTCTTAAGTTTAGAGAAACTATCTGAATATTCAAACGACCATTGCTGCACATGAATTTGAAGGCAAAAATTCACATTAGTGTTCACCACAAATTACACAGTTGATAAATATTAGAAATAATTATCACAACGTGCTTTGTCTTGCACCGCTTTATAAAATGGAAAGTGATGTGTGGGACAGTAGGGATTAACATAACAAAAACAAGAACAACAAAGTAAAGTGCTGCTTCAGATTTGGCAAGCAAGTCAGAATCAGGATACAGATGCAGGTGTGCTTTTACGCTTTCCAAACACTGGCCCAACTTGCAAGGTAAATGTTAAGTACAGTGATCAAATTTTGTTTTGTTGTGATCCTAGTATTTTCTGTTATGAGGACTGTAAATGTGCAATGCCCCCTTTTCTACAGTTTATTTAAGTTAAAGGCATACGTAAACCACAGTAATGATATTACTTTATGAAAATGTGTAATTTGTCACTTTGTTATTGTGTAGGGACCACAATACCAGGGATTTAAAACAAACAAACAAAAAAAGAACTGATGAGCACCTGCCATTCCCAGCCATTACAGTTGAGTTCAAAGTCCACCCACTAATACACTAAAACGATTCATAAAACAGCCTTCTGCTAAAGTCCCTCCCTATTCTACATCCCTGGATTAATTACACACTTTAATGAGATACATTATTAATGTGACTCTTACTTGGCAGTTTAAGAAAATTCAGTGGAGCAGTCAGTGGAGAGCAATGGGTTTCTAGTCATCATTATAAAATCACAAGCTTCCTGTGGGACTGATATTCCAAAGAGATAGAAATAATAGGATTTACATTTTACATAATACTTGTACAGCAAGCCTTTGTGATTATAATATATTTAAAATAAAGCAAAGCACTCAGCATGAAAATTATTTTTCATGAAATTATGACATCTTAATTGCAAACCAAAGGGAACTGGAAACAAAATCATCACACGCAGATATTAAAGAAAAGCTGGCAAGCTGGATGCTAGTTTAAAAGCACAAATACATTTTGCTGTGTGCTGCAACAAAAACCTCATCACTTCTAATCAGGGACTATAAAAGGAAGCCGTACCCTAAGTTGAACTCTCACCCTTTAAAGCTACACAAGACAAACATGACAGGTGATTATTCTGTAGTTCTGTGATGTATAGACCCTGCTTAACCGATTTCCATCCTTAAAACTGTCTGGTAATTCATTCAATACAATAATCCAATTAGAGAGGTCCAGGACTGAGGCCCAGAAGGTGGAGGGAAAGCGGGACATTCTCCAAAGAAAATGGTTGTTATGACGTTGAGAAAGGCCCAGGGACTCAAATAAAAACGAGCATGCAAGTGCCTTGCACCCACCGACTGTTGCATTAGGGGTTAATGCTCCAGCGAGAAAAAGTGGCAGCAGAAAATCACAGAGCAGAGCAGAACAAATACATAGCCGCTGACAACCAAGCAGGACAGCAGCTTGGGAGCGCACTTCAACTTACCCTGCAGGGGAAGCTTGGGAGGAGCTTAGGAAACATAGTGGCGAGTGAGAACTTACGACTGTTACTGCCAGGCACGACGCAGACTAAAGCACCTATATCACTTTATGACAGAAAGCATGTACTACTCCAGCTAGGGCCTTGGGGGTCACCACTTCTAAAATGATGTGTTCATACATTTAAGTGAAGGCACAACAGAGTGAATGAAAGCAGCTTTCATATTTGACTACATAAAAACTGCCAAGCTAAATGACATAATTTGACGCAACACTTTCATGAAGGCCTCACAATGATAACCTTTTAAACACCTTAAAACACCCTCTAAACGACCGTAACATGCAATGTTTGTATGAAGGATTGCTTTATATGTGTTCTTATAGTGCATAGACTGCCTTAATGAGTGATACTGTGTCAATTTCTAAACACAAGGGTATTGACATTTCCCCTGTGTCTTTCTGTACATAGACAGAACAATAAATGTTTATCTTATTCATGGCATTGCTTTAAAGTGATGATGAAAACAAACTGCAGGTACTCTACTGCATCTTGGGTAAGTTTGAGCTATAACCACTATTGACAGAGTTCCCACAGGAGCATCCATTTGTGTTTCTGTGTATACTGAAAGCTGCCAATGCTAACTGTGTTTTTGGCATAGCTGAAAAACAAAGCAAATGTGATTTTGTTGTTTAAAATGATGTTACCGCAGTCCAATAACAGCCTCTATGGTGGCTCTAAACGTTTAAAACTTATATTAAAAGGGCAGTCCTAGGTAGTCATTATGCAATATACAGTATGTTAGTATCTTCAACTAGTGTACATACTGTGTTTAGCCTAATGGCACACTATTTGCATTTTAAGTGTAGGTCAGACAAAACAACTTTGACATTTCAACACGGAAATATTCATGGATTACTGCCCATTTATCTGTATAAATTATGGCATTAGATTGGTCATGTTTTTTGCCTGAGCAAACATGCATAAACAAACAGTTTTTCTGCTTAACAACTATAATGCTATAAAATTGGCAAGATGCAGGAAGGAGCAGTTTAATTATTATTCTGAGTAGTTTCGTGCTTGGTTTATACCTTTAAAATAATTTCATTCCTCTCTGAAAACAAAACCTTGAAATAGTGTCCTTTGTCATGATAGAGTGTCCTTTGTCGTGTATAACTAACAGTGGGCCTTGGTTTGCTTTAGGGGAGATTATATCTACGCTAGATAGACAATTGGAATAGATCCCAATATCATATGAATTAAACAAAGCCTTAATAATAATGTTGGATAATAAAAATAGGTTTGGGGGGAGGGGGGGTATTCCTCACGGTCCTTTCTGAATAGATTTACTCAGCTTTTCATTATTATACAGCTGCCAAAAAGCAATAATCCCCCTCCCCTCCCCCCTCCCCCCTCCCCCCCCAGGTTCATTACAAGCCTCAGGTTTCCTTGTTTAATAACGTTGTTGTCCAGTCAGGTCGTGCCTTTAATTGCATCCCACACTGACATGCTATCAAAGGTTTCATTCTATGTGTTGAAAGAACACCGCTCACTTTTCTTAAACAAGAAATACTAAATAAAAGCAAAATTCAGCATCTGTGCTCAATACCTCCAAGAGCTAAATAACCAAGTCACTTTCTCTCCTTTTTTTTCATTTTTACATTTTAACCATAAAAGCTGCATAAAAATGCATGATGCATATTTGTTTGTTAGTGGTGATGCACCTGCCAGTGGGGATGCAGTAAGCCTGCTTCCCTGGTGCTCTGAATAACTCCCAGCTGTTGGATGTATTTTTAGCTTCTGTTTTTATTTGAACACCTGCCTGGACTGGAGTGTTTTCACAGAAAAGTTTGGACATTTTCCACCGGAATAGTCTAGTAAATAAAAACATGTGTTACTTGGCTCACCAACCCACTTCCAGCTGCCTGTCTTCCTTACCTTTTTTCTTACAAATAATACCCATATTTTACTAACGTGACCATTTGAATAATATACAAACTGCAAGCTCATTAGTCTGTGTAAAAATCGAGAAAGCAGGTTTTACTTCACATCAGCCTTTTGCGAGTCTTTTTCAAACCCATTTTTTGTACTTCTGTCAGTTTATCATGTGAAATCTACATAACAATAACACCTAGCCAATTTGTAATGGACTGTCAGGTGAAGAATGCTCTTTGTTGTCCTTTCATGTAAACCACAACGTAGACTCTTACAGTTGGCTCCAGGTTTGTAATTATTTTGCCTGGTGAGGACTATTTAGATTTAAGGTATGATTTGAATACATTATTCAAATTTTTTATTTATTTCTTTAAAACAGCTGTTGCTGTAAAACAACAAGATCATACTATTCTAAGAATTTTTTTAATTACTAATTTCTAGTAATTTTGATTGGACTATTTACCTGTTTAATAATGAATGTTGTAAATAAGTTGTTTTCTGCTTCAAATTTATGAAGCAAGAATCAAAAAATGTTACCCTCTCTGCACTGAAGGAGTTGGTTTGTTTCTTCTGGAGATCTGGATTATAATTTCTGTCTGGCCTACTTGCTCGGTACCTCTTGAGACTCCAACTTCATGTTTTTTCTCAGGAAGCCCTAGTGCCAGAACTCGCAGTCAGTGTGTAACTTTAATTTATTGAGCTTCCTTGTGAAGAAAGTTGAGGGGTTGACAGTTTTCCTGACACTCGTACAATCTCTGTGGTGAAGCAGCAATGTGGCTTGTTTAATGACTTGTTGTGGACATGTGTCAAGGTGGCTGCTGCACACTAGTCTGCCCTGTCCTGAGGCAAATACAACCAAATCAGCTGCTAACAAAAGAAACTACTTTATTACTTGTAGAAAAAATAGCTTGCTCACACTCTATAGACAAATTCCTATAACATTCAGAGTTGCAACTTGAAACAACGAATTGAAATCCACAGGCCTACACAGGGGCATACAGCAGAATGAATTGTTGGCTAATTATAAAATCACATATAAGAAATCAAGCTATGCACGTTTCATACATCATATCCTGTGTGCAGATGCTGTGCATAGAACATACGGCCAAATTCTAAATATCTAAAGCTCTTTGTTTTTGCAATTTATGATACAAGTTAATGTGTTGTGTCTTATTATAAGAGACGCCATTTCACAGTTTTCCATCGTGGGTTTCTGTACAAACTGCATTTGATGACATATTGTATCTTATACAATAATAGTCACCTTATACATAACACGTCAACCTGAAAAAATGTAGTAATTAACTAGTTAGTGGTGAGCTTGTTTTTTTTTTTTTGTCATTCCCCTGACACAGTATTGTGATAGGTAGGGTAAAAACTGAATCACATTCGCAATTGACACAGCAGTGTGCAGAACAATTATAAAAAGTCTCGGGGGGGGGGGGGGGGTCACACAATTGCAACAAAAAAAAACACACGTTTGAGATATACAAAGAATTGAAAGAGAAGCGTGGAATTAGAGAGAGCTTTTGACTCAGAATTAAATCCCAGGAAATAATATTCAACAAGAAGAACAAAGAACTGCTACAGAGAGACATTGACAGAAGGGTAAAATGAAAAACGTGAATGAAGGGAAAATAAACAACAGGAAGTGGCAGCAGAGTAACTGTACTATATGTTGTAATACTTGTATAAGCATCACTAATGCATGACAGCAACGACAGAGTGGTACTGTATGTGTGCTTCTGGTTGATTTTATGTTTAAACGGAGGCATTGCTGGAGAGAAACGTTTTTTAAAAATCAGACAATACTAATAGATGGTTGTGAAATCGAAAGCACTGGGCCATATTGAAAGACTGGGGATTTATTTAGTCTGGGAAAGTTCATAAATCCTTACTGCATATTTTCAACCACCAACACCAGACCATCATTTTAGGGAAAAGTACATTCTGTTCTGCCTCTTTTTAGTTTTTTCTATCAACCGTTTTACTGTAAACGCCTGAATATAATAACGATTTTCAAATAGATTTCTTCCGAGTTCCCCGATATTAGCTTAAAAAATAAATATAAAAATGTCTAAAAATAAAGTACTGGCAAGTGTGTACCTCCAGATTGGGTTTTGTGTTGCTGATCTACTCATTTTGGCCTATCTTCCCTTGCGATAAAGCCGCTAACAGGCCGTTATCAGCGAGTCACTGAAAATGTGCTCCTGCCAGATTAGACCTTGGTCTCTGCCAAGGTTATAAACAGCCTTTATCGGTTTCCCAAACAGAATAATCCAGACATTATCAGCAGAGAAACATATGGGCCACACAGAGAAGATAGCCTCTGATGGACACTTTATTTTAATTGCAATGAGTACCAGAAGAGCATTGCTTAAAAAATAAATAAATACAAATAAATCACAAAAGAAAGACTGCTTCTGTCGTCAAGATTTTGAGACTGCACTGCCTCGGACTGTCCCATCCCCCAAAATTGTATTTAGAGTTGTGGTCAGAATATATTTGTGTTCTAATCCTCCATTGCATAAGATTATTTTACAGTGACGGTATTTTTTCAAGTTCAGATCAATTAAGGTTTAATATCAGTTAATTTATGAAATGATACTGTTCATATGTTAAGTATATAGGAGCATGGGAAAGGTTCTCTATCCATTTGTTTGCGAGCAGGTGTAACATACAATGTTGTGGGATGCACTGCCGTTACTGATTTTGTCCCCTGTCGGTGAGGTGAGGTTAAAAGCTCTATAAACACGACTGCTCAATGGTTAAGACGCTCGCATGCGGTGTGCGCGTTTGCTGGTTTACGCCCAGAGTCCACCCTATTACACAAGGGTGAGCAAACAAGCCCTAAGAGTAAGCACAAATATCATGTGACCACTGCAATGTCTATTGTAGGGAAAAGTACAATTAATGGATGCACTGAATGGTAAATCCAAGTAATGGGCTATTCCATGTGCAAGGCCTGTATAAACAGAGTGATAACTATAAGGGGTTGGAAAAAAAAAGTTGATAATAATACCATGGAATTATTCATAGATTCAGTATCACTTCCTTGGAATTTAATATCAAATCAGCATTCAAATTCTCACCACTTATTTTAAAGTGCTTCTTAAGAAGTAGTATTTTTCTCTATTCTTAATTAACTGTGAAAACATGCAAAGAGGTTTCCATGCCATTGCTTTTTTTGTTTTTTTAGGAAGGTTTTGAATCTGTAAGGTTAAACATTTGAAATTGCTTGCCTCCCCTTTGGGACATGACATACAAATCTGGTCTTCAACATATGTGGGATAAATGCAAGTGCATTGTCTGCTTGACAGAAAACAATGGTTTAAATAATAAAGACCTTGGTAAGGATTAAATACCTTTCATTACAAATCACTATATAGTGTTGTATGATGAACAGTGTTAGTCATCTTCCAGCAAAATAAAAAACAAACCTAGAGCCAACTGTAAAAGAGTCTACTTTGGTTTTCACCAAAGGACAACAAAAGACATTCTTCACCTGAGAGTCCATTACAAATTGGCCAGGTGCTATGAAGATGTCAGATTCCACATGAGAAACAATGGGTTTGAAAGAGGCTGGCAAAAGGCTAATGTGAAGTAAAACCTGCTTTCTCCTTTGCTGCATTTTTAGACACAAAAAAAAGGAAATTGTCCAGAAAAGGCACTGTACATGGTAGAACAGAATCCGTGGAGTAGACAGCAAACCTGTTTAACAACAAACTTGCCGTCTTGTCAGTTTTCACAAGGATTAGCCCTGTACTGCAGATTGAATATGCATACAATAATAAGGTTGGTTATATCGCAGAAAGATGTAGGTGCTTCAGTGTGCTGTCCCCTTGTATAATCTGCATCCTGCTCTTTCTGTCAGCCAAGCTGTGATCTGAATATCTAAAGGGTTCATAAAAGATTCAGGCCTTATTGACTTCCTAGTTCCATTTTCTTGTCATGCCTCCCTCACTCTCTTTCAAAGTCTTGGTCACGATGAACCTTTATAAAAGCAGTGAAACTTTAATGAGGTTGTGTTATTTTGAACTAGTAAAGCCTATTTAGAAAATCCTGCTTTTTTCTTGTTTATAAAAATCCAGAATTGGATATAAAGGAACCGCATCTAAATTTATTTTACATACTTAGAAAAAAATAATGCCGGATGCCTTACTAAGATTGCCTTTCATAACAAGAAATCCACAATACAATACAAATTACTGTAATATGGTATGCCAAAGTGCATAACTGTAGTAAGACACTGAACAGCTACTGGTTATCAAACCCAGCTACAAAAATGCACACTGGGAAGATTCCTGGCTTTATAGTTTGTGTGTATATTTTATTGAATGAACTCATTTGGGTTTTAGCCCTCTAATTGTACAGCATTTTATCCATGGGTTGAAATTGAATATTTAGATGTACTGGGCATGGTGTTGATACAGCACAAAAAGGATTACTGATTTACTTTAAATAAAACACTCAATAGTGGTAAATTAAAATTTACAAAAAGAAATGTTTGTCATTAAATTAGCTAAACTACTGATTTACTGCATACACACATCTGGTGTTGGAAATGTTTGTGTATCTGTAAAAGCAGTAATGTGTAGCATCATCTACCTGTTTTATTTTTATGCCTTTACAGTTTTAAAAAAACCAGAACAATTATGTAGTACTGTATTTAAAACAAAAACCAAAAACGTCCTTTGTTTTAATACCTAGGATTGAGGCAGAGCCACACTTCATGTATCCAGAATGGCAGAGCTCAAATGTACAGGACACTTATCACGACAAAAATAAATCAATTCTCAGTTTTATACACTTCCTTCAGATTTAAAAGCCTCGTTCAATAAAGTTTAAAATGTCACAGTAGAGCAATAACACAGACAGCATAAACCCAAACCTGGGAAAGACGTGCAACAAGAAACTGTCCCTCCCTTTACACTTTCAGAATAAAGTTTTATATGTTTGAACTGACTATAAAAAAGGTTTGGAAATTGTCAGCTGGGGAATAATTGGTCTTCTGTATTGTTATTATCATATTTCCCACAAGACTCTTTCCAACATGTCAATCCATCTTGCAATGACACCTTTGTACTGTCAGCAAAAGGCATGTATTTATTTACTGCAGTACTGGGCCTGTTTTACATCAAATTATATTCATCCACAGGATTATTTACAACATGCTTACTGAAGGTAACCTGCAGTATGAGATAAATGTTTTAAAAAGAGCAACTATGGGGTATGAATTGAGAGCAAAACCAGCTTTTCAAAGCTACTGCATTACATAAAATACTATACTTAGTACAGTAAAATAAATATCCAGAACAAGATTATTATAACAGTGCGGCATAACCTTCTGTCTGGTTAGTTAATGCCAATTGCAATTTATTTGATATAGATATGCATATCAATATATTTACATACATTATGTAGTTCAGTTGTTTAAATACTAAAAACCATTAAATCCTTTAGCAAATTCCATAGAAACCCACCTCTTACATAGCATGCCTTGTGTCTGATTAACCCCTACGACTGAACAGTCAGCATCAAGCAAACTACATTAATTCCTTTAGTGTCAGCTACCAGCTTTCTCATTATTTAAGCACTGACAAATAAAAAAAGAAAAGGGAGGAAAAGTGAAAACTGCCCCCTGCTTAATAATCTGCCGTCCTTCTCGACACCCCAACCAGAACTCTTTTACTTAAACTATAAACGCCTTGTTTTAAATTTTTGCTTTCTTAACTGGTATTGTGCATCTTTTTCTACATGTCAGCTATGATAAAGTAAGCATGGGACTGGTAGGGTTAAGTCGAGTCTCTAATGAGCTCCTCTGTTCCAGTATGTTGCGTAAACCCATTACCTCCCGCCACATTACCTCATTCATTTCTTATATGTGGATGGTTTATTCTCCCAAGAGCACTCAGACATTGCTTGTAGTGTGTTCCCTCCCCCTCCTTGCTTTCTATATATCACATTTAACACTCTGACAGTAACAGTCTATAATGTTTCTATTCTACAAAACCACTCTGTCAACTCTCTGATAGCAGAGAAGCAACTGAGGAAAATAAATAACACTGTGACTATCGACTATATATATATATATATATATATATATATATATATATATATATATATATATATATATATAATTATATTTTATTTTTTAAAGAATAGCTTTTTTTTCTATACAGATTCTTTTTGAATTTCCTCTTAAAAGCCTATGGCAGTTTTAAAGTCTGTGTCTGTGTCTCTTACACAAATGTTACATTCTTCTAATTTACTGCCAACCTGCCCTAAGACTCCCCTTTTCCTTGGCAAAAACAAAAAGGAAATCTTGTTCTGCCCTTAAGTAGCTCCCATTCTGCCTATTCTTCGAATGGAAGCCTGTGGATTCCTAATTTCCTTTATCTAAGGTTCAGACAGGGAAAAGTATACTGTATACGTACAGTAGACAATAACATATACATGTGCAGTGCATGTAAAGTGGAGCCTTCGGACGGGCACTACCACTTAATTAACACACATATACTACAGAGATACAGTACATACAGTACATTCTGAATAGCCTATTTACATCTCAATAACATTCCTACATACATAAATCCATACAGTATATCAAACATCTGTTTCAAAGGAGTACCTATGAAAATATGTACCAAGAGTTAGTGCCAAACCTACTTATCAGCAGTTACTACAGAAACAGAATATCTGAAATGCCTAATAAATACCAAAGTAGTGCACATGTACAAATACTGTACACCAGGAAAGTACATCTCAGAACATTTACTTTCTATTGCAAAGCTATACCTTGACATTATTTATGGGTAAGCTGAATGCACAACCGATATCTGTGGTGGGTTTAAAATAGGTTTCATTAATAAAATAAATGAAAGAACCTTTTATTTCCAAGTTTATTTATAGCAGGCTGTCTTGCCTTTGCATCACAAAGTGGACTGTCATGGTTTGTTTTATTTGTATTGTCTAATGGAAACACTTCCTGTCGTGTGTGAATCACAGTTCTGTAACAATACTAATTGTAAAGGACTGGGGGCAATTCTATTTTCCGTTTATAACAGACAACAGGGCAGCCTCAGTTCCCACTTTTCATTATAACTTGATGAAAGCTGCTCATTTTCCCCACACCAATCTGTGGTACAGGATCTATATTTTCAATTTTTTTTTGTTTTGTTTCGTTTTGTTTGTATTATATTTTGCGGTAAACAACAGTATATTTCACAAGGATAAACAAACATTTATTTTACTTGACTGAGGTATTAACTTTAATGTATTGTCAGCGTGGCTAGCAATGAGGGAACATTCATTTCAATTCACCATTTAAACACTTTTGGTTTGTCACGATCGTTCATTCTAGCACAATGCAAGTCAGGAGAAACAATAATCCTATTTTTCAATCTAATGGTTGTCCCCCCCCCCGCCCCATGGCATTAGTGAAAAGGCTGTGCCTTTGAATAAACTACTTAAAATGTGACATGTATTTAAATGAGTAATAATAATTACTATTCATATTTGAAGACCGCTAAACTCAACAAACAGCCTTTAGTTCCAGTTTCAGAGATACCATTGCCTGCGGCCAAAGGATTTCTTGTTCACGAATGCCTGACCACTATGATGAGAGGAAGTCTTGTTTGCTTAGAACGTAACAGAGTAAAAGCTACATGACACCTAATCAGATCATTTAAAAAGGCTTTTATTTGATCTGGTTTTAAAAATGAAGCTGTGCAAACTTTTTGATTGATGCATAAAAAAAAGGAATCTTGGGCAGGAATCCACACACGCCATTAGAAACTGTAGTGGTATTATTCTTTCAGGCTGTTCCAGTACATTTCATACTGATTGTAAAACTGTGCTGTGGCCACTGAAGTGGGCTATGTAAAGAATGTATGCTCTGCTTTGTGACCCAATGGTTTCTAGAAAATGTAGGAACTAAAGAAAATGAAGTGTTGCTACATTGACAAGGTACGCAAACTTGCTATGAACATAGTACATCCAAATTTACAAAAACTGAGCTTGTACAAAGCTAATGCATTTATTTGTGAGTCCTTTAGGGCATTCTAACACATTGTATTTTTTATAATTATTTCAATTCCTAAGGGAACATATCAAATAAAAAAAAAATGTTGTGTGTATATTGTAAGCAGGATATACTAAGATTGCAACATGTTTAATTTAAAGGGCATTTCATTTACGGGAAGGTGACCTGACAAAGCCAGAACCCTAATACTCAGTATTCTCCTGGGTGGACATCTGGAGAATCGGGATCTGGATGTTAGTGCTTTCAATCATCCCCATGAATGCTGAAAGACTGCATGTGCATTTTTGTACATGAAAGGAATGTAAATGTACAGCAGCCGCAAACTGCATCTAAAAGAAAAAAAAAAACTGCTTTCAACTGCCTTTGTTGTGTATTACCTGGAGTGCTCGGATATTTTACATATACTTTTCTGTTCTGGGATTTGCAGCCACATGCAAAAAGCATGTAGAAAGGATAACCACCAGTGAAATAATTTCAAACTCAATTATTCCAACAAATAAAAAATGAAGGAAACTACAAATACAAAAGAAGAGTCAATTTGGATGATAGTGAGTAACCACTTTAATTAGGAACTTAAAGAGTAGGTGGAATTAAAATGACTTTCGTTGGGAACATTATTTGTGATGTTGTCTTTGTTGGTTTGTTTTGTTATTTTTTTTTTTCATATGAGCTCCAGGCATTTAGAGGTAAACTCTGGTTATTTTATAGTTGGACTGGTAAAAGGAGGGGCTTGTTTTAAAAAAAAAAAAAGAAATGAAAACAAATTTAAAAATAGATAAAACAAAAAGCAAACTGTTTGATTATAGATATCATAATTCAGAAGGGAGACTGACTTTGAAATCTCTTATACTGTACTGTACCTCGCACACAGCTGCAAGTCACTAAGCTGAATAATGTGTTAACCAGTAATGTATGCAATACTATGTCATTTCTGAAATGATATGAATTTTGTTTTCAAATTCATACACAATTATAGAATACAACTTGCCAAAGCCTATTATGAAATCTATATAAAACATCTAGTTACATCTAGTTGTAAATACACACTGCAACAAAGAAGGGTATGCAAATTGCAGACAGTACAGCAGACTACATGCGAATATTAAACACAAATATTGAAAACAAAATCTACAAAAAAATATATATATATACTAAAAAGGATTTTATTGTGCAATTAAAAATTAGTATGGGTTTATAAGCTCAAAAGAATATTTGAATATATGTTTTAAATAAAGTCGTGGCAGAATGGAGACACTGTAAAAGCAACATAGTACTGTAAATACTACATGCTGAATTAAAGAAATTACATATTTAACCTGATCTTTATTCTGTGTAAGCATGTACCAAACTAAACCCTTTCCAACCAAAATAAATCCAGTAAGCTGAAATGTCTGTGGCTGTTCCCTTGGAACTTTTGTTGTGTGCAATTCCAACATGTCACATAGAGCTCCATGCTTGACTGAAGCTAAGTGACCAAGATGATTTTTTTTTTCTGCCCTGCTATACCTTTAAAACCTAATCTCAGACTCAGACACATAAGCTTCTAGCACTGCCATTAAAGCCAGGGCCTAAATTATTGATCTGCTGCCTTTATCAGCATAACAGTCACGTCTGAGTATCAAGATCTAACCACACTGCGGTCCCTTTGCTGTAGCCACTGAAATAATTAGGAGAAATTCTCATTAAAGGAAAGTGAAAGGTTCACAGACTGAGGCAGAGCAAAGGGCCTGCGAGGTGTTTAATGTCTCCCAGAGGGCCAGGATATCGCTCTGATCAAATCCCATGGCAGTGCCTAAAGATGACAGGTCTTATCCACAGAAAAATACACACAGTAAGGAAGCAGTAAAAGAATAATACATGAAGAAGGGAAAGAGGAACCACAAATAAAGATACACTGCATAGAGCTACACAAAATGAATTATGAATTATGAAGGCTAAATTAATTTGACCTCATTTCTCATAATATAATACATTCATTATCAAAATAAAAACATTACCTTTATTATAATAATAATAATAATAATAATAATAATAATAATAATAATAATAATAATAATAATAATCGCTTTTAAACATTCCAGTATAAAATGTCATTGGTTTCTGATATTTGTTTGGTAATGTTTTGTATAGCTCATGGAATCAAACAACAGTCACACTAAAGATCATTTTACAAGGTTTAGTAGTAATAGCAGTTGTTATTTATGTGTATATTGTAGTAGATGGTTGCCTTTTTATTCAATTCAAGTACTGCAATCCTATAATGATCATGCATTCAAGAACATTGTGGTTAATCCCAGGGAGTAAATTACACTATAGGATTTAGTTTAGCTCCTGCAAATTGTGTACTGATTGACAATTAGCCAAAACTATACAAAACCAGCGTGGCAGAGCTGCTCTGCAATCAGCGCGGTTGGGTCTGTCACCAACCATAATTTTACTGCACAGTACCATGGAAATCGTTTCCTGGTGACAATTACAGTTGGCTCTTCAGAATAAGATTTGCGTGGCAGCAACAGCAAAAACAAAACACTGATGTCTCAGTCAGAGCATTGAAGATGACATCCTGGGTGGGCTATGTTTCCCTAATCCAGCTGATCTCAGATGAAGTCAATGATTGTGTGTCCATCATATACAGCTCTGACGACATCCAAGAAAGGGGCCCACATTGTTCCTGGAAAGAGGAGGCTCTACAGTAGCTGTCAGTAGTGTAGCTGGCACAGAGGTAACACATTTTAATTCAATATGGAAGTCATCCTATCACGATAAACACAAACGAACTGGCCTTGGGTGGGCTGAGAAGAACAGGGGACTGCTCCCTTGAAATCTATCCTGTTTTCAAGGGGCAAGCCCCGTTCGGGTATTTACCTTCATCGATGGCTATTCTTTTTTTATTCATTTACTCTTCTGTATCTAACAGTTGCATCGCTCTGCCTCTGTATCACGGCCTTCATTATCTTTCTCCACAATAATGAGACCAGCTGGGCTAACTATGGGCACTGCAGGTGATTCTAACACCTTTCAAGCACACTGGTGATTTGAATTACAGAATAAAGGTCTTTTTTTTTTGTTAACACTCTTCTGCAGCTGCATCTTTGGTGGCAATAATATATTTGTTACCAATGTAGTGGCCACACCCACGGCTAGTGGGAGGGAGTGATTATGCAAATGCTACTGGAGCAGTGTCAATGAGGCACATGTCTGTTTTATCACTTTCTCTCACAGAGGCACTTCTCCCCAATCGCTCATATAGAATCATAGCCTAATAGCATCCCATTAACATAATTGCCAACACAACTAGTGTTCCATGTCTCTGAGCCATTCACTTCGTTCAACCATAAAGAAAGAAAAAAAGGGGAAAAAAACCTAAACTAGCACAAAGAGGACCACTGTTATCAGTTTTAATTAGAGGGTATTGCTTTGTTTTTAAAAGATACACCATCAAGAGAGGAATTTGTAACACTCTGCATTATTTACTCAGTGCAGGATGCTCAGTATTCATATGATAAGCTGTGGCAGATGCGTGCTAAAACTTAAACTGATTCTGCCAGGCGAAATGAAATTCCCATTATTTTTAATTAATCCTTAATTAAAATATATTACTCCACAGATTCCGCAAATCTCTCTTAATATGCAAATGTAGCCCATTCAAGGATATTTACATATCATTAATTAAAGCAGCACATTCTTTCAGTCTAACAAGCTGTGGGTTGTGGCTGCCAAGGTGATGCGGCTCTCTCTTCCTCTGGGTGCTCTCGTATTGCTTTCCGGTATTAAGTCAGCTATACTGTATTACACCCATCATTAATACACAGAGAAAAAAGAAAACCAGGAAGAGGACTTGTCATCCACCTCTGCACTTGTTTCCATCATTTTCCATGCTAATGAGGGGTTTTCTCCCCACTGACTGAAAGTATGTAACGATACTGAAGATACTGTTGCTTTGCCTACTAGATAGATAGATAGATAGATAGATAGACAGATAGAGAGTTTGTGATTGCAAATGGCAGCATTGGCTACATCTTATCAGTTTTTGATCAGCTTGAGAAATACAGTAGAGTATCTTCAGAAAGCACAGATAAATAGAAACTAGGATGCTGTGTTAGGTGTAGTGTAGCACGTCAGTGGTTTGGGTGTTTGGAAATGGGTAGCTGTAGAAATATCCTTTCTTTGGGAATTATTCAGACACGCATAGGATTTACTAGGCTTTTTGTTTGTTTTTGATGGCCGATTATCTTTAAGATGCCTCCTCTAAAAAGAGTTCTACTCTTCAGATGCTCTTGTCTGTGCTGCCATACAGCATTATATGTATTTTAGTCACAGGGCTATATCATTTCCCGCACAGCTGTGTGGTCGTGGTGTTGCTGGCTATGGTAAGTAGGGCTTATAGACTTCTAATAAAACATCTCAGCTTTGTATGCACCTTGGGACCCAGTACCACAGAAGTTTACCATACCTAGTAACTATAAAACAAGCTCATGTTTTACAGTATGAAAACTGTGGACTCTGCATTGATGGCCATCTCAGATATAGTCACTAAAACAAATAGTGAAACAAGCGCAACGCTATACTTTTTATAAAGGCAGACAAACTGTAGATAACAATTTAAGGGATTGTTGCTTTAAATGAAATGCATACTGTCATGGGGGGGGGGGGGGGACCAATAAACACAGGCCTGATAGACTATTGTTTCTTCACAAGAGACACTGTGGATATAAAATTACTTGTCTTTCTTAAACAATGACTAAGTGCTAATAGAACAAAACCCTTCTATGTATTCTTTTTCACAAATGATGACGGACTACAGCTCACAGAAATAAAATCCATGGTAACAGCCTTGACACAGATGCAGTTCTCATTAACACAGCAGTAAAGTTTTAACCAGGCAACCAAAAACTGCTATTTGTGAAGCTAGTGCTATAGAAGTAACTTTCTTCTGAGAAGTAAAATTGCAGACGTTTCTGGCCTGCACAACTATACTACTTGAACCTCATACATAATAGACATCAACTAGACATTTTATTATGAAAGTATTGTTTGGAATTCTTTATAGAAACAGCAAGTATTGGTTCAGTAAATTCAAACAATGAATACAATATTTTATTGTTTAGGAATAAAGAATGTAAAACATGGTCTTTGTCATGGATTTTGATGGGTGCATTTGGCAAATAACATGTGACAAGGATTTTTTTTTTAGGGGAATATAAGCAACTAAAACATCATTTATACAAAAAGACCACATGTTTACTGGCTACTGTAATTCATAAATCAGAGAGAAGAAATTATTTTTGTCTCATTATTCTTAAACACGTGTATGACCAACAAACAATGAGAGTTTACTGGTTTATTTAAAATTCAGTATTTTTTTAAACCAGAGTATGGTCTGTTTGTAAACCAAACAGTGTACAAATGGTCAGCGGTTAGTAGCTTATCTGACTATCTATCTATCTATCTATCTATTTATCTATCTATCTATCTATATTGTAAATAATTATTGTTTTTTTTTTAATTACTTTTAAAGGCAGAAAAATCCCAAATACCACTGTAAATAATAAACAGTTCAAATGAAATGGGAAAGTCCGATATTATTTCTACTGGAGTGCCCTCCCCCCACAGCTGGCCACCCCCTTGGCTTCCATTTTTTTCTTTTTCTTTCCAGGCTGGTTTTAATTTGACACCTTGAGCTTTTGGTAACGAGGTGGGGAGTGAGCAGCCGCAGCGGAATTCATTAAGCTCAGCACTGCAGGGTCTGCTCTCTGTGCGTTAATGACATCGGAGGATAGGGAAACAAGACAGCGGAAATGCTATATGAAATAAACATGAGGACTGTCAGTGGTGACAGCCAAAGCAAAGGGACAGAACGATTTGGGTAAGGACCTTCAATCCTTAAGATCACACCAGACAGTTTGCAAAGCTGAACATTATTTATTTTACACAACACCTCAGGGAGGAGAAAGCTAAAAAATCTAAATTAATAACAACAATAAAAATAAAACAAAAAAGGAGGAATATTGGCTGCCATGCAGAACAGTTTCATACATGAAAAAAAACAGCAGCAGAATCTTTAGCCTACCCTTAATTTATACAACATAAACAACATCCAGAAGCAATACCCTAGTGGGATACAAATGCACTCCTATAATTAAAATACAAATGTATTCACATGCCTCCCGTATGCATCTTCTGAAATATAATGAAAAATTTGCATGGCACAAAATGTGATTTTATATTATAGAGGACAATAATGACATGTAATGATTCCGCTGCCAGCCCAACCTTCCTTCTCCTATTGCCTATTGATTCAAAATCAAACTTACTTTGAAAAAAAGTGTTCATCACGAAATAAAGAGGAAAATGTAAAGGATTTGCATTAGTAATTGTGCTACAGTTTCTTCACGTCACTGTGCTTTAGAGAAGTGTCACAGGGTGTCAGGTAGAACAGCAGGGAACTGGAGGAAACTGCTTATGTAAAATGAACAGCTTTGCTTTTACCAGGTGATTTTACAATGCTTATTTACAAAAATGCTAAATATTATTTTTTTTTAAAAGTGCTCAAGCACTGAATCGGCTGTACTGATCAAGCACTACAGAAGAAAAAAAAACTGATCATACTTGCAAATAAACACCTGTGTGTGCGTCTGGCAATTATTCTTTTTTTTTTTTTTTTTTAACAATTTTAGAAGCTTTTCAGATGTTTCCTGCAGTATACATTTCTTTCTTTCTTTCTACTAATCTAGAGAATCTGAAGTTATAGTTTGGGAGTTTGGTAGCCAGCATGAAATACAACAATAATGTGATTGTGCCAAAACAAAAGCAGTTGAGGTGTTGAGCTGATGCACTATTCTTTCATTTCTGGAGGCCTGGGTTAAATTCTAGATTTATAAATTAAGTGGCAGTCTCAAATTAGCCCTCAGTTTAAAAGTAATAGTTACACAACAGAACCCAAGAGGAGGGCTTTACCATCTGGTGCAGTTAAAAGTTCCAAGCCAAAGGTGTTCAAGCAAAAAAAAAAAGGTAACTTACATAAATGAATACTGTATTTACATAGTTTGAAAGATAACATTCGAGGTCCTTTACCAGAGATTTGAGACCTCGTATTGACCAATCAGGTTAAGGATCAATTTTTTTTATGCATATTATTATCCCCTAGGCCACCAAAACTGACAGCATTTGGGCTCCATAGAGTCCCAGGAAAATGACACTAGGATGTATTTACAGGTCTTAAGAGATGGTTTGATTAACAGCAATCAGTAGCTTTTGATTTCTCTTCTGTTTTATGAAAACAATTATTTTACTCTAATGACCACATACAGTGTCAGCACCACTATATCACAAACCTATCTAAGCTGGAAACACTAGGCTCCTAAAATAGCCTAATTAAGAAAAGAAAAAAGGTTGAATCTGTGTATTGAAAACTCCCGATGCTCCTCGGTGTGATTTCAAAGAAGAATCGGCAGGGAGGCACTGAACCTACCCTGGTGCTGCAACCATGCCCAGGAAAATATAGATACATTACTTCCAGGTCTCTTTCTAATGAATCATTCTACATTAACTGACAGGTGTAAATATCATCGTTTAAAAAGGTGGCTGCAACTAATTTACTAATTAAGTAGCTAACTGAATTTTTGTCAAAACAATTCTGTGTTAAATGCCTGTGATGTTCATTAGCGAATACACCTGGAATAAAAAAACAATATTCTTCCACTGGGTGGTACTACACTCAGGGCCGGCCTTAAGGCAAGACGAGTGAGGCGACCACCTAGGGCCCCCAGCGTTTAGGGGGCCCCACGCTCAACCAGACTGCCGTGAGATTTAGTGTGTTTGTTATGTGCGTGTAAAACGCTTAAATTTGGTTTACCTCATATAGCGCCAGCAACATTAAAATCTGGCTCACATGACCCACCCACACTCATCCACATACACAGGAGAGAAGGTTTGTGTCGTGTGGGAAAGTGGTAGCAAACATGTCGCAGTGCACTTGTATACAGTTATCAATTACATCTTTGTTCAGCAAGTCAAAAAGGTATGTGAGCAAAAGTAGACTTAACAGGTAACAATACATTGTAAAATAATGCTTTGTGTTCGCAAGCCTCTTCATTTACCACAAAAATTAAGCTCTGCTAGTTTATAAACGCATGTTGTTGATTAAAAAAATACTCATGTTTTGGTTAGATGCATATAATCCCGGATTTATGTTAAAACCAAATCAGTTGTTGCAGCTAATGTAAATTGAATCCATTAATAGAATTCAATGAATTCATGAGCTATTGTTTCATTAATATGTCGAATGTTTGGGCTACTCAGATCTGCTGTCTTAGGATTCTTATTACTATAGCAATACTATACCCTGTTTCTGAATGGAATAATAATATAATAATAATGACAATTAACTACATCAACCCACATCTAAAATACCCTCTTTTTAAGTGCATGTTTGTTTACAAAATAATTTTTATTCTAAGAAAAAGATTAAATAATATTACGGGCTGCTATGAGTCTTGCCATGGAAGAGAGAGATTTCTTTTTTACAAAATATTACAAATATGGGTGTGATTAGATATGGGGTACATTTTGTTAAATATTTACTGTAACACAACACACTATAAACGAATTGAAAGGGAGGGGGGGGGGGGGGGGAATTGACGTGTTTGCAGTCAATGGTGACTCAAAAAAGTTTGTCAAATTTGGCCATACTGTCAAATGAATAATTTCAAAGTGCACCAAATCTTAATCCAACATGAAAGAATCCCAAACTGAGTTTTTATTTCAAATCAACCAGACATGAAAAGTTAATCAGATTCACAAGTTTTTGTTGTTGTTGTTGTTTTGTCAGAGTGGTTTCTGACAACCCATATTCACGTCACGACGAGACATGCCTGTGTTACTCCTTTTTTCAAATGATCAATATAGTTTCCAGTTTTGTTGCAACATAAAATGATTTTCGTTTTGGAGGCATAGCGCTCGCTTTTTATTACGACAAAAGAGTTGACTTCACTGCAGAGGTGGTATCCCTTGCGTACAGACCGGGATGTTGACAGTGTGTGTTTATATTATCTTTTTATTTTTTTATTTGGGGTCCAGGGGCCAGGTTCGTTATAGCCGAAGGTTCGTTATAATGAAGGCCATTATAGCGAGGGTGTAATGTACTAACTTTAAGATACAGTTGCTACTGTAGCATTCATTTAATGTTCTGGACCCCACACTTAATCATCACCACCTAGGGCCCCATCAAAGGTAAACAAAACACCTTAAAAGGGGACTGCATATGTGTTACAGTAGAGACTGTTTGATCTCTGTGTCCGATTAGCTACAGTTCTATAACTGCCATTGAGGCCCGCCCAGTTACCACATTTGAGTGAGAGGAGGCAAAGGCAGGAGTGACTGACAGCTACAGTATAATCTTGCTTTTCCAGTGAAAAACCAGGTCCACTTGCTGCACACCCCACACCCCTCACCCCTCCCTGGCTGATGTCCTTTCAAATGAGTTGTGAGCAGAAAGAAATGAAAAAGTAAATAAATCATCTCAATGCAAAGAGATAAATCAGTGAAATGCTTTGCGAATTTGATACAGTACATTGTAAATCACAGCTAAGTACGGGAGTAAATACCTTCTAGAGGAAAGGCAAGATACAGGTGTGTGACATCAGTATTGATGTTCGAAGAGCAAACATATTGGCAGACGTGAGGAATCAGAAGTCAAGTACACCCAAACCTTTATTTCAGACCACCATAAGAACAAGAAGAGGTTGTTTAGTCCCTTGCCGACACACTATTAGCCTACCTGGCAGCACTTGATTTGAATGTTTTAGCTCCACAGTACATAGCTTCATCTGGTAAACTCATTGTGGCCACACTGATGAATTCCTTGATGTATATTTTCTATGATAAATTTCCTACATATAAAGATGACCTGTTAATTAAAATGAGCATTACATACATTAGTATTTCTCAGCTACTCAGTGATGTGCTACAACTAGATCTTTACTGAAGATAAACCCAGTAAAATCCTTTTCATCTGCCTTTTCAAGACAGCTGCATTGTTGGCATCATTTGAGTTTTCTTTCTCTTCTTTCTTTTTTTTTTAATTTATTTCCCTGAAGCTTGTCAGATTGATGTGCCTTTTTCAATGCCTTCACACACAATTTAATAACACTTTCAAATCATTACACTCACCCAGTCTAGAAGAAGCATCACCTTTTAACATTTACTGTTCGGAGTCACAAGCAAGGATCTTTATTAAACATCTCTCTGATTGACTACAACAGAGAATAGCATTCTTTAGGAGGCTGTTAATGTTGGAGAACCTCAATTCTGTTCAAGTGTTAAAAAAAAAAAAACCTTGTAACAGGAATAAGGGTTACATAACCACATTCTTGGGGGATCAGACGCTCAAAAGTGTCTCAAATATAATGGCACTTGTATGACGAGCGAACATATTCTAATTGGTTTCATCCAAGTACCGTACAGTAGCTCTCTAATACTGGCTTTACTTTGAAGAGCTGCTGCCAAGAAAGTATTATTGTTGCATTAGTATGCATTAGTACCCATTCCATTGGTGGGTTTTTTAAATACACTTTCATATCATGCATCCTTTTTCAATCTTAAAACAATGTCATTTAAAGGTAGTGTAGATCTTACAAAAAAAAAAAAAAAAAAAACACTAAACTAAAACAAATAATAGGGAAAGTAAACCAACGCCACCTGCTGTTTGAACTGCATTCCCTTTAGGACCGTATTCACCTCATTGTAAGGGACTGGACTCATAAACTGCTCCATAAAACACAGGTCTTAAAATATCAATTAGTTTAATAAACAGGAAAACACATGTGACAAAGATGCCAGCAGCTCCCTTATTAAAACATACATGGGGTTGTGAACTGTGACCCTTTCTACACGATTTCATTAAAAAAATGTCACTGTCAATAAATACAGCGAATTACAAGAGATCGGTTTGATCTGTTTCAGAATGCCCAAGATATGAAGGGATATACAGTAACTTGCAGACTACTCCTCACAGTATTTGTGCAATACAATTCTCAGGTCAGGTCACATGATTTACTGTAGCAAAGAGTGCTCTTAAGAAAGCTTATTTAGTGCCATATTGTAAATATATTGCTTGGTACTATACTGTAGCTGCGAATGTGGTGAATAAAAAAAATTAAAAAAAAACATATATGTGGCTGAAAGATTATTTTATTTTATGAGACACTGTATTTGTAAACAATTTATCTTTAAAGCAAAGGAAAAAAGCCTCACAGCAGATGCACTAAATCTGGACAGTAAGTAGTATCACCCTGTCAGTGTGGTACACAGAACATTTGAAACGCCCCATTTAACTGCACTGTACTCCTATCAGTTAGCTTCATTTGCATACTTCAGCTGTGCTATGATGGATTAAGATAGATGGGAGAAAATCAACCTCATTGAAACAACTGTTTTATCAAGGTTAAACTACCCTACAAGCTCTTAGCCCCTTTTTTCGTATCTGTCCTGTTATTAATCTATCAATAACATCCAAGCACCTTTTTTTGCCTTTTGACTTGAGGAAAGATTTTCAAAACCACCACAAGAATCTTTTTAAATGTATGAGCTGCAGTTTCTGCTTACCATGACAGCATGGATTGCTAGTCAAGTGCAAAGTACATGAAGTCAAAGACACTTTGCACAGATGAATTACAAACCAGAGCTGCACCTCGAGAAGCACAATATCGGAATGAGAGATACACACTGCTCGAGCTCTTCAGTAAATTAGCGTGATTTAATAACAGTTGTTCTTTCTTTTTCTTTTTAACAGCTCATATAATGGTACTTAACATACATAAATCCGTGAATTTTTTATTTTTTCTCTATTTGGATGGATATTTCCTGTTGAAGTTTGGCATATCTCCCAACCCTTTCATTTCCAAAAAGGTCATCCCACATTCCCTAGCTGCCTTACACATCCCATATTAGGCAACTTTTCAGCCTCATTGCCAGCACTACAATAGAAATATACAAGCCCAGCATCTGAATGACATGCTCTGTGGTATAACCAATATTACTTACTGGTAAAGGAGAACAGGTTAACATCTAAGCCATTCAGCCTACAAACACTGAAGAGTGTCTCCAATACATCCCCAGGTGTTTAACAACACCTCACAAAACCAACATCAATGAGTTACTATAGTAAATAATTCTGCAGCTTCAAGATATTCAAATGCAGTGTTGCTACAGTAGTGTGGCACTACACAAGGTTAAAGTAATCAGAAACTCTTCCCAGCAGGAAGCCCACTCCTCCTTTCTCTTGCACACATGCAAAACAACAGGCCACAAATCCAAAGTTGTGCAAAGCAGAGGAGGTTGAATATGATAATGCAGATTATGCAAAAAATAGAATACCGGCAGGACTTAGCTGTGCATAACAAATAATGGCAATCTGGCAATCAGAGGGAAGAACACAGGCCTATAGCTGTTACCATATGAGATACAAGGGGTGTTCAAAATAGAACATTGACAGGAAATACTGAATAATATTTCATATGTATGCTTAAAACAAAAAAACAACATGCAGCATTTCTTTTTTTTTTTTCCTTAAGTGTGGTAGCCAACAATGATCTACTACAGTGCAGACCCACTCAAAGGAAGGAGATCCAAATAAAGTGGTCAATTAGTGCAGCAATATAGCTGGAATAAGTTATCATCCTACTTATATTGCTAACATTTAACAAGAAAAACCTACAGGACTGACAGTTCTTTTAACGTGGTCTTACAGGGAAACCCCTCTCTAGAAAACTCATGTTAACAGTGGAGAGGGGACTACACCTTTAAGCATTATTTTGTGTTGCACTCTTTGTTGGTCTGAAAACATCTCTTTTAAGTGTTTTTGCTGCCAATTTACCACGCAAAGCACTGGCCCATGCGAAAGGTCATTTATTTAATCCCACTGCGATATCAGCTACCTGTGATGTCACTCATGTCTTAACTGGGAAGCAAGCCAAATGCTGAACACTAGTTTTAGACAGATTTTCTTTTGTGCCTACTGAATAAAAAGATCTGCACGCTTGGTGTAACTTTTTACTAGAAGTAATCTCACTAGAAAAATATTTTTTTAGTAAAATTAAATGTCTTTGTTTTACACAGTCTACAAAATATAGAAAATAATAAACAGCAGTGCATTTCACAGTTTTCATAAGAGCAAAAAAAAGCCAGATACAATATAACTGTACCATAATATCATTTTTTAAAAATGATCAAAATACAAAGCTACAGAATCTTCATTGCCCACTACTGTTACAGATACACAAATATATATATATATATATATATATATATATATATATATATATATATATATATATATATATATTTGTTGATACAGAATTTGACCTGAATATAAAATAGACAATTACTGCAGTTTCAAACATATGTAATCTATGTATCTATACGTGTGTGTGTGTGTGTGTGTGTGTGTGTGTGTGTGTGTGTGTGTGTGTGTGAGATACCGAAGAAGCTAGCAGTCTGCTGAAAGTGGAAAAGACCAGGAAGAACTAAAAAAAAAACAGACAAGCAGCCAAATGAAAAATTAAATTCAGCGAAATGGAAATCCAGGCATCAGCAGAGGAGGTAATTGAAAATAAAGAGAAACTTTATTGTGTCACAAGATATATTTAAAACAAAAGGCAGATGGGGATTACATTTTAATTATGGCAAAATAAACAACAACTGTGATAATGACCAGTGAGGTTTTGGGCACGTTTAGACATTTCAGCATACTTTAGAAACAAGGATTTCAACAGAATCGTTTTATATGGGACTGCCTCCAAACATTTTAGTACAAAATGACAAAACAAACAAACTGCTGATCACTGAATTTGTGTCAGATTTTATTACAGGTATCCGGTACTTCTTTAAATATATTATGAGGATTGTAGTGCCATAATAAATAGGGTAACCAGATTTTCAAAGCTCAAAACCGGGACAAATTGTTAAATAATTGATAAGACTAATTTAAATATAAGCTATTTTAATAGTTATTTAAATAGCCATCCTCTTACTCTTAGAAGTATCTTTTAAGCAGCTAGCCAATTTCAGTGCACTCCCGGGTGTATGACTTGTGGTTAATTAGTTTAACTTGTCATGTTGTGTTATATACATATTGCTACTTTTACATTGAGTTTATTAATAATAATAATAATAATAATAATAATAATAATAATAATAATAATAATAATTCTGTAGTCATCGTTAAAAATACATTTACTTTTTGGCCTTTTTCTTTCTTCTTTTTACTCACTGTGTCAGGATGCTTCTATTCATTGACACTGTTGACGTGGATTCGGATGCTTGCAACCTCTCGCTGGTCTGTCTAAATCCTGCCAGAGCTAAACAGCTGCGAAATTATCTTATTACACAATTGTAGATTCATATTGAATATAAAACTAAATGAAACCACATGGCGCACTGAGGAATAAGCACGTATGTCTGTGTTAATCACATTACAAAAATAATGTTCATTATTTACCCCCCCCCCCCCCCCAACACACACACACACACACACACACACACACACACACTGCTGGTGCCATAAACTAAGTTATATAGCAAACGGTTGTTTACATTTTTTTGACAGAACCGGGACTTTATAAAGATTTTCAGAAAAGTGTCGGGATACCGGGACCTTTGATGGAAAACTGGAACTGTCCCGGCTAAACCAGGATGTCTGGTCACCCTAATAAACATTTAATCCCATACGCAGTGATAAACACACACAACACTGGGACCGATATTATGTAGCTCAGGAGAATGTGTGGACGCTTGACATAGAATGATTTAAAAGGTAAAACGTGCATCAATTCTGTGGTGGTGGTGGGGGTAGGGATAGGGTTAGGATTAAGGTCACTAAATCACACAGAAGAAAATTTTGGATTTTCTGTGATCGATCCAGAGTATATATCTGATATTAGGTATTACACATACTGATTTTACTAAGTGTCTCATTTCAATGATTACAGACTGGTATTCCCTTCTATAGCATGGTACTTTTTCATGGCAGTGATTCTAGTTGTTCCACACACTAACCTTCATTTCCCAGAGCCCGATGGCAGTATATTCACAATGGGGAGGTAATGGAATACAATGAGAAACAGCAGTCTGCCATTGCTATAGATTAGCATTTGTAATTAGTGTGAATTTTGCAAACTCTGTCTGTAGTGTGTATAGCAACTGAATAACCAGTGACTATAAAGGTCATGGCTTTATATTTATATATGTATCACCATCACTGGTGTTCATTAGCACTGCCAATCTTTGGGCCTGTCTTTGTTTATTAAAGTATTTGAGGGTTCAAAATTATAACAAAAGTGTTTGTATTAACATAAATTAGCATAAAACACAGAGTAGCACACCTCATTTAGACAGCTTCATTACTTTAAATTACGGATATACCCCACACCCACCCACCCCCAACACACATTTGAATTTTACATTACAGTATGAATGTGTAGCATAAAACATTAATATACATCCAATATTAATCCGTTTCCAAAAGAAAAAAAGAATGCATGTATTTGTTCAAAGGAAGCTTTCTTTAATGCACCCTAAACCTACAGAAGACTCCAATCAGAATGGTTGCACCCATGTCATAATTGGAAGCGCTGCTTTAGAAAATAGTAAGCATGCTAGTCTCCTGAATTCAAGACTTTTTATAGAAGACATTTTACATCTTTTTATTTATTTATGTATTTTTACAGATGCCTTTGCTTTACCCAAATTTCAATTTCAATTAAACAACACTGCATGTAGATGAACCGGTTATCACAGATATAGCCTCAGAACAACCAGAAAATAATCAGTAAAATACACTCGAGTGTGCACATAATGTATATGTGATGCATATCGTATACAATGTGTAACCCACAAAAACAACATACTGTTCAGGCACAAATGTGTGTCGACACACTGCACTGTATGTGGATATGACCTTTACTGTTGACAGATATACTGTATCACATTTACTATAGCGTATGGCTACGCTATGCCAAAATGCTATTGATGAAAATGCACTTGCATTGTAAAATATTAGACGTAAATTAAAAGAGAAAATCTATTATGTCCCTAATGTACCCTGATAGTAAGAAGCATGCATTTCCATAAGGAGTGGCGCAGCGCGGAGGGGTGATATATGGCAAGGCTGGATGGAGGGTGAAAAGCGTAGCGAGATGAACGGGGAAACTGAGCAGTCCGCTCTCACTCCTCGGAGCCGAGGGCAAAAGACGAATAAATGTTGATTAGTGTTGATTTTGTCCAACGAGCGCCTGGCGAGTGACAGTTGGAGTAAGCTGCTGTGAAAGAGAACCATTAATCTTGGTCTGGTTTAAGTAGTGTATATTAATTTGTGTCATTTTTACTAAGTCGTACTGAGAAGGGCTTCTTCCAGCTCTGCGTTTCACTGCTTTGGTGGTTAAGCACTTTTATATAGATTCTGCACTCACGTTCAAACTAAGCAGCAGGGAGGGAAGGAAATGAGATTGCAACCCCTGAATTAAAGAAAATGAACTCCTGGGGTGTTGGTATGGCAACCACATTCGAAACTGGCACTGGCTGTTAAATTTAACGTACCTAACACATTTGTGGATTTTAATACATTTGCAACATATTCAGAAGATTAAATAAAAAGAGGGGTTTTATTTCCAATGTTGAAAAAAAAAAAAAAAGATTTAAATGAAAATACACTACACCCCACAATAAATTATAAACTTAGCAATATTTAAACACATATACTGTTCAGAACTACAGCTGGTAATCCTATCTAATGTTATGCTATCTTATTTTGCACAGGGAGCAAGTCAAATACCTACTGGGCATTCATTAGCAAAGATAAGAATTGTGAACTAACTGCTGGGCTCATCTCCAGAACCACATAAACCTCCCAACCTGTACAAGGATTTCAGAGCATAGGCATCTGATAAAAGCAGAAAGAAACCTGTCAATCTCAGTGATTAGTTTATACCATCAGTTAAATACAGAAATAAACGTATTCGACTTATCAAATACAATGGATTTAGTGATATAAAATAAAGTATATGAGAAAAAGGTTATTGTTTGGGGATTGATGGAATCCCAGATTAATAACCATTTTACCATTTTATGATGGGTAACATTTAATAAACTATATCTAGCTATAAATTGTAAGTGTGAGCAATTTAATTCAACCATGTTTTTAAACTATAGACCCTATATACACACACACACACACACACAGACACACACACACACACACCTCTTTTCTGTAAAGATGGCTGTAAAGATTTAAAATTAATCAAATAAATCAAACATCCTTCAGAGTCAATGACTCAGAAGAAAAAGCCACAATTTGCAATAAATGGCTTATGTGGGACGGCCATTTAAAAAGATGTTAGCTTCCTTAGCTTGAAGTTAAACTGATTACCATGAGACCTGACTTGAACAGCCGCCCCAAATAGTTTCAAAACCAACCAGTACAGAAACGATCATTTTACTACTAACTTGTTGTCACAGTTAATTATCAAATCACATCCGCAATTATATATTTCTGTAATTAAGCTCCTAAAATATGATTAACATGTCTCAATTATGGCAGTGATAATTTGCATAATTTATAAGGAGTCCTAATTGTGCGTGAGTTCTGATTTTAAGCTTGGCAATAACTGAACACAAAATGCATTACGCCGTCACTGAAGCATGACCATTTGACTTTTAATATATGGATTAATACAGTTACTTTTCTGATTAAAATAAAAAGAGAGAAACAGTCTCTTACTAATGTTTAAGCATATGTCAAGTGCATTCTTTTAAATGCTACTTCGCTATTTAAATCATTATTTTTAGCCATAATCGGAGCACAGTCATAAGCAGTGTGTAAATGCAAACATATTAAGAAGTTGGTAAATGCCATTATACTAGAATAATGAGAACAACAGTTTATTAACAGAAGAACCCTGGCAGTGTATTTGTTGTATGATATCTACACCGCATTATGAGAGCTGTCCTCACATGATACACCATGGAAATCATTTTTAATGAACAAGTTAATGCATTTTATTGACTAGAGAGCCTGTGTTATACAGTACAATAAAGTATTTTTGTATGTTATGCCGTTTTCTGTACAGTTTATGGGTCTGTCCTTATAAATCCGACAGCATATTACTGAAAATGCTTCTAGATAACTTGCCACTGAAAAAAAATATATATGTTCAGTTTTTATAGTTTTAAATAAAATTGATAAATCCAAATCTAAATGTTCATTCTATTCTGGCACATTGGCCTCCTTCTCTATTTTGTATTTATTTTTTGTTGCATTAATTTCTTCAATACTGCACATGCTCTGTATGTGATTTTTGTTTTGTCTCAAATACAGAATTTGCAAGCTAATTTCAATTAGAAGCTGACCGACTACTGCACAAGCTTATGTACTGTATAAGCAAATGCAATGTTTGTTGCACCCTGCATTAGCCAACTGTGTTCTAGCAAAGCAAAAATTGTAATGGGATATTACATCTTTATTACAGACTCAACTCTAGTAACAATAGACAGGTGCTGAGCAGCTGATTGCATTGAAACCCCTCTAACAATGCATTCAGTAATATAAATTAGATCTTTGGCTCATTTTACCAACAACAGCCATTATTCTGCTGACCTCTGTAAAATACTCTCTTTTCACTCATGAAAAATAACATTACATCATGCTGCTAGTCATATTTATAAATGGGTCCTCCCCAAGGCATGTAACCTAATACTATTTAAACAAAGACTTCAAGTAAATTGGGTATTTTGCTCAAGTTTGTTTAAAAAAAAAAAGAAAGAAAAATAAGCAAATCGAAGCTTCTCCGTTCCTGAACGTAACAAAGACATATTTAATGAAATCCATCTGGGTTTCAAATAAGTTTTTTGGTTTTTTTTTACATTTGATAAATTTCCCTTGTCAATCCCACATTAAACTGGAGACTCTCCATTCAGAATCCCAACTTGAGATGCTACAATAAAATGAACAAATCCCAATAAAATATTTATTTCATACACGGTATGTGGTTATTCAAATCCTGAACTTTACCCCTGTCCACACAGGTCTAAAATAATTATACACATAGGCAGCAAAATATTACAATAGGGATGTCACGGCTCTCCAGTTGAATACTGAAAAGCACTGTTGTGCCAGCCTCACACTGGAGCTGCTGTATGGGATATTAACGATCAATACACAGCATAAATGTCACAAACTGTGCTGGCTGTGTGAAATTGGATCATTTCACATGAATTTCACCTGGAATGAAATGTGTTTTTGCACATAGTCGGTGGAGAGTTTGGTTTTGTAGATACATTTTAGTAACCATGCTTAAAAGTCAAATTACTCCAGACATCCTAGTAGAAAATGTCATCAACAAGCAGATAGACGTGTGCCACCAACAACACAACACTACTATACTCAGACATGACCTGTAGATCATGGTACTGTTTTGAAATAAACACAACAGTTTATCAAATGGACAACTTTGTTTCCAGAGTCACGTCCAACGTTGAGCAAATAAGAAACAGCCATGACTCGTATAGGCCTTTTCATTGATGTTTAATATTTATATCAACCACCAGGAAGAAAAATAAAATAAACTGTAGTTTCAAGAGCATATCTCCAGATGTTTTACATTTACATGTCTAAATTTCCAATAATTATTCCAAAAAAGCATGGAACAACTACACATACCAGTATAAGTACTAGGGAAATTATCCTTATCCTGTATTTGAATCCATTAGCCACACCTCAATTTACTAGAAATAGCATTAATATGATAAAACAGCTAAAAGCAAAAATGAAAAGTTTTTTTTTCTTTCTTTAATTGTCTGGTTTAAAAATGCATAATGATTAGAGCTTTTGAAAGACTGTTCTAATTAGAAATGGCTCTGTGCTCTCTATACGTTATAGTCTTTCACTGTGGCTAATTGTCCTCATGCAAACAAAGGTCTAATAAGACTGCCACTGACCTACGGACTATGTAATCTGAACTTAGCCCCAAGAAAAACACAGAAATGCCTTTCTACAACGTACACTACAGGGAACAGTTAAAGTTATATCAATAAAATTATTCTTTAACAATACAAGTTATTCTTGTAACCGTATTTAAATGATCTCAGATTTGCAGTTTACAGGAAGTAAGGGGAGGACTGGGGATTTCCCAAACATCAGAAGCATTGTACTTAAAAGGAGAATGTTAAAATAAGGCAAGAAATACTGATATAGACTGAAATAGAACTGGTCTTTATTACTTTTTTTTTTGTTAAACTGTGTCATAAAAAAATACAAGAAATATTGCTTCAAAATGGTAACGTCAGATCAGACATAGCCAATAGCAATATGTCTACTGGCTATTTATTTATTTATTTATCTGCAAGTCAAAACTGGCCAAGGTTGAACACACAACAGTGATGCAAGGACCAGCCTTCTAAATTAATAACTTTTATTAGCCAGCTTGTCGGCATTGTCCTGAATAATTTGCTTTTTCAGTTTTTTTTAGTAAATAACTAAACATAAAAGTCTAAACTAACGGTTTTCAACAACAAAAAAAATTGTAATAAGAAAATAAAAACAGCTTATCAGGGATGTTGAGATTTTGAAGTTTTTTTTGTTATTTTTTTATTTTTTTATATCACAATGGCCCCTTTTATCTGATGAAACTGGTAAATGTGAAAGCAGGGGAATCATAATGTCTCCTAATAGCCATGGCTATATTCTCTTAATGTGCACTCTTAAAACAAACCTGAAACCCTGACACTGAGATATGCCAACCTGCACGTGCCAGCCTCAGAATCCAGAATGTTTCCACAGAAGTGAGTCTCTGCAAACTTTAAATTATCGTAACCTCTGAAAAACCTGCAACTCAGCTTGTACTATACAAACAAGCAAAGAGCTGTAAGTCTAGTTGGAGTAATATTAAAAATAATGTTCCCTTTAAACTGTTTTTTTTCTGAAAAGTTGAAAAAATGCATTTAAACCTGTTTGTTATTTCAATTTCTTTAATGCCACATTGTCATTCTTTATACTGTAGGCCTTCTGTTTGATATTGCTCAGTGGGTCTATATAAAAATACAGTGAAAGGTCACAAGCTGAAGTTTCTGCTTAGCCTGTCACTAGCACTCGGTCCTGCTAGAGCTGGCAGCTGCTCAAACCCATTCTCTCAAAGAAAGCAGGAGTCGCTATGGAGCAAACATGTACCACATTTAATATGAGGCTAGTGACACAATAAGTCAATAATTTATGTTTAAAAAATCGCTTAAAAAAGGCTTTCAGCAACTGTTGATGCTGTTTGCAAGTTAATGATCTTTGTACAACAGCTCTAATTTCTCTATTGAACAGACTAGTTTATACTTTCTAAAATCTCTTCACAGTTCATAAATAATACCCAGCATTCACTATGGTTAACATTTATGAAGTTTCATTAATGTGACATATTATTGTATTCATAAAAACTTATGAGTTAAAGCTTTGAGACTAAAGCCCATGATCATTACTTCTGACTTCACTGCACAATTACATAAAGGAAAATTATTCTGGGCATGCATGTACATCAGTGTAATCTCAGACTTGAAAAACTATCTGCTCTTGTGTTTACAGCAATACAGTCCTGTATCTTTCAAATCAACATGTGCACTGCAGATTGAAAGCGTTCTCTTGAGTTACTCACCGGGGATACATTAGGAACAGTATAGAACTGGAGAGACTAGCATATTCCTATAGACATTTACAAAATTAAACACAGGGTCGGTCCAGAACAACACTAAGAACCAGCAGACTGCTCTAAAGAGCCATTCGATTAGATTCCCAACCCTGAAATAAGGATAAAACAAATAACAGGCCAACAACCAATAAGATCTTTAAAAACGCTCCTCAATAAACTAGAACAGAAAGCAGGCTCAAATCACAAAGCTGTGTTATTTAGAGAAAATTTCTAAAAAAAAAAAAAAAAAAAAAATTAGACTGGGTTTAAGAATACAATACAGCTTGATATAGACTTCTGAAATGTGGCTGTCATTGGTATAATGAGGTTTTATGTAGGACCACATAAAAAAATATATCATAAGGTGATGCATTCCCACAAAACACGGACGCAAAAATCAACAAAAAAAAAACACAACCCACTTTGTACAGTGTTTTTCTAAATATTTGATGGTTGCACTTCCAACTCCATCCAATACATGCTGAAACTTCACCCTAAACAGAAATCTGTAATGAGGGTATAACATATTTCCAAGCATCGTGGCGTTGGCATAGTTTTAGAACCAGACTTAACAAGCCTAAGAAGGGTGCTGAATCTCCTAGGGGTTCGAGGAGCCGACCTTTCAGAAAAGTATGTAGACTCGCTGGTATTTGGCAGTTTTGCACTGTGGTGGTCACAAGCCAAGAAAAATAAGGACACTGCCTCCTTTTAAAAGGGAAACTTGTCTTGACTTTTTAGCAAATGTTGGCTGCAAGCCTAGAAAGGCAAGTCATGGTTTATTCAACAGAACAGATTTTTACCAGGCATAAGTAGCAAAAAACGTTGTTAAAAAAAATAATAATAATAAAAAAAATAATGAGATATAATTTCTTTAGAAATATATTCATTTTCTATTATGTCGCTTTTAATCCGACATTACAGTTTCATTTTTCAGTGGCATCTCTTCCTTTCTGAAACGTCCACCCTTGGATGGAAGCAAGAATGAATCTTGTGTATTAATAAATCTCATTTTTAAATACATCGTTTTTATATTATATGCAACATTTTAGAATCTACCAGAACATAAAAACCAAAGATGCTACTATATTAGCACAATGTTAAAGAACCACCTGCCTCCAAAATGTCATAAAACAGGAGTGTATTTATCAAACATATTGCACTTTGTGAAAATGAATGAATGCAATCTCTTTTTAAATATACAGCACAAACAGTTATCTAGTAAAACAAAAACACAACAGGGGGGTCCCTCTAGCAAGTCTATGGGGTCCCCCCTACTGTTCTTATCTGAAAGCCAACTGCACTGGTTGTGCTTCTAATATATATCATATATTCTCAGACTCGCTTCTTAAAAGAACGCATTCCGTTTTAAGGATTAAAAAAAATAATAATAACATGCACAAAATAAATCTAAATGTTTATATACCAGTAAATTAAATAATGAATGAGTAATGTTCCTCAAATAACAGGAAGTCCCTTTCTCAGAGCAGTTGATTCCCTTTGACTAAGGCGGGAGAAACGTAAGGGTGAGCAGTCAGGAAAAGGTCCAAGCTACTTTGTTCTTCATCTGGATACGAACTTTGGATGAACCCAAAAAAAAGCGCCAGGGAGTAAAACACCATGCATAACTCTTTCACTCCTCCAGAAACCTCAAGAAACAAAAAAAAAAGAGAAGAAAGCCACCGGCCAAAAGGCCCCCTGCTCTCCAGAGACAGTGGCCGATTCACACTGCTTTCCAGGGGGGGAACTTCAATAAAACTGGATGCCAATACAGTGTCTTTAAACAAAACTGTTCACTGCCGGCTGTGTGCCAATCTTCGTTTCACAGCAGTGAAATCTCAATATATTCAACTATGGGGCTAATTAAGAGGGAATAATATGAAGCATGTCCCCACCTCCACCCCCACAAATGATATAATATCTATCTTCTCCTATTTGGTGAACCAAAACCGAATTTACAATATTTGAAATAGATATAAATAGAATGACTACATTTCACAGAAGAAACAGATGTAAAATAATATACATTTAGATGTATAATGTATGTATTAATTGTGCATGTAACATTTTATCTATGCATAAGTGGCAAAAAAAACAACTCTTTAATTCTCTAGAAAAGATGCATGCCAGAATTTTACTGTACAGACCTTCACACTATTTCTGTATATTAACAAAACCAAACAAATGTTTATACCATACTGTACAAAGGAGTGTATATTCCATATAAAATACACTAGATTCCATAAACTTCAAACTACAATTGTAGCCTACATGGTGATTTACAATTGACATCACTTACAGTACTGAAAGCCTACTGTTTGCATTTAATAATACAATTTCAAATAAAGTATTACATTCCCTCTGGCTTATAAAAAAACAAAAATAACAGCTGGAGACACTGAGAACATGCCTGGGTAAAGATCGCTCCTAAGCTAGCCAGGAACAGAAAATCCGACAGAGACCCAAAAGCAAATGTCACATATTCCACAACTCTGAAATCCGGGTGAGCAAATGTTAGCGAATCCCTTTGTACCGCAGCACTGACAACAGAGTACATTCTAATGAAATGGTACCAAAGCCTTAGAAAATGCCAAGCTGCAACAGAGCACCAGTTCAATAAGTGGCTCAGTCACTCATATGGGAGACTGACAACGGGAATTGTGAGTTCACAGAGACTGTAAAACAATATGTGGATGTCGCCTCAAGTGTTGAACACTGGCACAGAACAGAACGGCAGTGGCTTACATTCTTGCTGTGTCCCCTGCCTTAAACTAATTCTGCACAGCTTTGCGAACAACAGCTGTATGATACATATGCATGTATAGCTATGGCCAAAAGTTTTGCTCCACCCTATGGAATTAACTTATTTTGCTTCATAAAGTTGAATGAAACCTGCTGAAAAATGTTCCGTTAACATATTGAATTATATACCACTTTGTAGTTTTCCCATATGCTTCACAAAAAACTGACAAAAATTAAAAAATGTGACATTTGAAATACTGTACTACTTACTATGGCTTTCGGTAGACTTTTGCGATATAATTTTGTAGTTTATTTGATTACATGATGTTAAATAAAATATCTAAATTATGTTTATAATTATAATTTTTAATTAATGTCTCAATCCTAAAATTCTAGGGGATGCAAAAATGTTAGCTGTACATATACACGTGTGTTTTCCTCAGATTACTTTTTTTGTGTTGCTACAATGCCTTAAAATGAAGTGCTACTGCAAGGATTACACTGCATGATACACAGCAGTCTCTACTCTCTCTGCCATGTTCGGGTGCATCTAATTATCTAAGAAATAATCAAGCGGGGGGGGGGGGGGGGGGGGTGTAAATTTAGTTTTAATGCAAAACTGAAGATAATGCCTCCTGAACGTAGCATGGAGGTGATTAAGTGCTAAACCCCATCATGAAGGTGCCAATTGCAAATCTCACTTCTCCGCTAATAGAAGATGACATTTCTATCCAATGTTTTAATCAGTACCAGCCAAGCAAGCACTTATATATGTTGCATTATTAAGTAAATGTAATATATTGAAAAAAGCATATACAATACAAAACACACACACATGCAAATGTACAATAATACCATTATTTCTCCCTCCCCACAACTACAGTAATATATTTGACCTCACTGAGCAATACTGCTCTTCTTATGAATTGTATTATGATACAATTACCCAGACATGCTACAGTGAAATACAACCCAATGGTCAATTATAGTATCAAATGCATGACTGTATATCTTATAAGAGGTTTGTTTTGTTGTTGTTAATAGACCTTTTGATGTACTGTTCTTATACTACACATTAATATCGTTTACAATGGGACATAATCAGCTGAGGCATTAGCTCACTAACAATGTACCTTTGCACACTGAACAACCAATGACAAATAAAATAAGTTGTTCTCAGATCTGCTTGTAAACGTCGGTGGTAAAAACACAGCAGGACCACTGTGGACATTTGAATTAAGATTTATAATGATGCTTCTTTCATGAAAAAAAGGAATCTTTAAATTACAAAACAGTAAGACAGCCATGATGATTCTAAATTTAAAAAAAATATATATTTACCTGTTTTTTCTTTAATTTCACACAAGACGTTGAAAAGAGCAGGCTTCATTCTATGACAATTTAACGCATGTTTCCTACAATTAAAAAATATAAAAAAAAGAATATGAATCATTATCCTATCTTTAATTTTATAACATTGGTGTTCATCAAACAAGGTATTAGATATTTAAATGAACTGTGTCATTTAAATAAAAATACTACACAAGCCATTTTACTGTAGATGGTCAATGATTATTTTAAAGCATTTTGATAATATACATAAATAAATAATAAAATAAAAAAAAAACACAATAACAATATATCACACACCGTAGGCTAATATCTAGAGCGCTATTGAATCTAATTGTTTAACATGTTAGACAGTACTTTTATTATGCCGACGTACAAACCAAAACTCGGAGCCATAATGTTCCCACATAAAGTAGCGATTGGGTTTTTGTAAATTAAAAGTTAAAGAAGTGATAGCTAATATTAACTACTATACTAGAGCTAATTTTGTGTTTTTATTCCCCTTTTGATAATAAATATCATCATACTGCAGATGTTGTCAATGTTTGTATTACATTATTGTCATGTTTTCCCCTGACTATACACACTCATTTGACATATTTTCTAATTTACTTTTCCTAATTTTTTTTTACTGTACTTGTATACAAAACATACACCCAGGTTATTATTATTATTATTATTATTATTATTATTATTATTAATACTACTACGACTACGACTATTACTATTATTGTAAATGTATTACAAACCTCTGGAAAGTACAGGCCAGTATACTATGCTCTTCAGACAGCATAGTTATATTAAATAATAACAATAAACGAGACCGCTATGCTCCATTAGAATGTGTGTACGTTTTTGCTGCGGGTTTTTTGTTTGGCGGGGGCAGTTTGCTCTTTCTGACTCTATTGTACCTAGGCTGCTGCACATGCCATTATAAGGCGCCTTTATTCCATATCGTTTGATAGCCTGTAGTAATTTATAAATTGTATAAATAAAGACGTGCGTTGACGCATTACATCCTTCCTCGACAAAAACTTATTTCGTCTGCAAAAACAGAGCACAGCCCGAGTGTTCGCTTAGTAAATGTATTGTATGCTACAATTAGTTCGCACAACAATGTATCGTTCGTGTTTATTAAGGCTTGTAATGTTGTTGCGTTGCTTGTTTTAAAAACATGTGTTTATTTGTTTCTTGTCCCCTTCCACATTACAGAGCAAATGCCGTCATTTTATTACAAGACATCTTGACAATGTATTTACATAATCTAGTATACGCAGCAACGAATGGCCGAATTATTCCTCTAAATTCTCGGTCAACCAGTATTTTAGAAAAGCTGCATGCACTTTTAACAATTTATAGCAGAGACGTGATTGGTTTAGTTATTATTTTTATTTCGTATAAACAAACGTGATAATTCTTGTATGCTCATGTATTTACATTAAAGTCTACTTTATTAATGTAATATAAAAAACAAACAACAAAAAAAAAGTTGAAAGATTCATACTTTTTTTTTAAAGCAAGCTGCTGTCACTCAGTCTCCACTTGTCCTGCGTGTTCCAGAGGTACCGGTAACTATTTATTTTGCCAATAACAATTATAACCCGACAGATTAGCGGGTAGGCTTCTGTTACGGGATTTGGTTAAATATAAATGACCTAACAGTGACAACGGAAGACAGAAACAAGTTATAAGTTGTCTTGTTACCTGATTTCCAGCAACTTGATTTTGAATGGCAGTTATTGATATTGGTAAACATACCCTATGTACAGTTCAATACTAATCTATGCTATCACATGTATTGGGACGTTTAAATGCAAAGCTGATGACAGGCAACAATAGTTGTTGACATTATGTCAACAACAGCAAAACAGTACCAGCTTACTGTACCGGCTGGGTACTTGTGCATCCTACTGAACTTGTGAGGCGTAAACCGTGTAGTATCATGATCGATGTATATTATCTATCTAATTGTTCAGCAATAATTGTTGAAAGCAGACCTTTTTTTTCAAAAGGGCAATACTTAACAATAACATATATAAAACTAAATAATATCATATGTGCTATAACCATGTTACCTGGCCTGTGCTTCGTCCAGACTTTGGTCTGTAATGGTCATTATTTGCTGTAAAATGTCTCCTATGTCCTGTTTTCTGCCATCCCCGTCTGTCGCTGTGCCATCCTGCATGTGTTGGGGCAGGCCGGGGTGTCCAGCCATCCCGACCCCCGCATGAGAGTGCATCAACCTGGGCTGATCATCCATCTCAGCCTTCTCGTCTGCGTCACCTCCAGCAGAGAACCACACTTATCCTTCAGGCTGGAGCTAAATCCTTGGAAATTCCTTCGGATCTCTCTGTGTGACCAGAGGAAAAGCAAGCCCTCTCTTTCCCAGCTGGTCTGAGTGAAATATGATCTGAATTGCAGCCTTTAGCCACTCCTGCTCTGCAAAAAAAAAAAAAAAAAAAAAAACAGGTTCAACTTTGAATCAGGGTGCTAATCCTTTTAAATAATGATGGCGCTGCTCTCTGGAATATGCAAACTTTTTTCCTCGAAGGTTTTGATGCGTCTGAAGCCTGATTTTAGCCCCCTCTTTGCAGGTTAGTTCTCCTTTTTCTTTCTAGTGCTTTGTTTAGCTCAGAACTGGGAACTGACACATAGTCAGAGTATGGAGACCAAACTCCGCCCACGAAACGTCATTGGACAATCGGGAAAGCCAGCCCTGCCCTGATGTACTGATTATATAGCGTCAATCAAGGGACTGGAAGGTGGGGTAATACAAGATTTAAAAAAAAAAAAAAAAAAAAAATTGTGGTATACTTTGAAAAGGACAGGACTGGATGGCAACATCGTATCGATTTAATGAACCTTTGTTTTTTCTTTTTTTTTTTATAACCACAAAATAGGACTATTTCATTTCCATGGCAGTTGGCAATATTGCCAACTGCCATGGAAATGAAATATAGATAGATAGATAGATAGATAGATAGATAGATAGATAGATAGATAGATAGATAGATAGATAATTACATTAATATTCATATGTTATACAATTTAAAAACACACTTTTGTCTTCCAGTTGTGAATGTTAAAGTAGCTTGTTAAACATATTAGCTCCATAAAAAAAAAACATTAAAAAAATAAGCCCAAGCAATAGAAAGAAACAGTTTAAACTATCTGTTTATCACCTTAAAACTAAAGAACGAAATATTTTATACAGAAAGACACCTGTGTGTACTTAACATATTAATTTATTACATTTGGGTTTAAGGACAACAAACCTCAGATGTACAGCAATAAGTGGTGCCCAAGCATTGAGAGAGGAGTGATTAAATATGAATTTAGTCACTGTAAAAAGATATTTTTATTGATCCCTATATGAAATGACACATTATTGCATTAATGTATTTGGAACAAAGGTTGCACTAATCAGATTCCTTCACGGCTTTGTCCGTTTGGAACCTCAGGAATATTATGCTTTCCAGTATTTCTAATAAAATGTTATGATTCTAAAGTTTATACATACGGTACCCGTTACTGGTTTTTGTTTAAATGCCAGATCCTATTTAGAAAAGCTTCTCATAGTGTCAAATCTCTGTTGATAAAACACAGGTGATCCACCTGATATTGGAGTCCCGCTATTGGCTTGTGAAACCTTGTATTCAACGATAGCCACATGCTCCAGCAGTGCTGACAGATCTGCCTGTCAATTATGCATGTGTGCTAATTTCTGCAGCCCAGTGTAAACAAACCTGCCAACCCCTGAGTTGAGATTCAAACCCAATTTCAGCACCATCTTCTCAATAAGCACCTATAATGCATCAGTCTTTCCTATCACATTTAGGAAGCAGCACCTCGTTTGTTATTGTCTAGTTCTTGACATCATCTGTGTCGCTCTTCAGTGTTAGGAGGCTTCTCAGCACTCCATGAACACTACTTAAAAGATCAAATAGAAAATTTGCTTTCAACATTGCTGAATTGGATAATATCACTGAAAATGGGTGAACTCATAACAAGCAACTCAATATTACGTGAGAGGTAGGTGCTAGAATTGAATTCGGTTCTGAGCCATACCTACCCTCTCTGAAAAGGCATCATATCACAATTTTCTTTATACTGACAAAAATATACAACATACATACATACAGAACAATTATTATTATTTATTTCTTAGCAGACACCCTTATCCAGGGCAACTTACAATTGTTACAAGATATCACATTATTTTTACATACAGTTACCCGTTTATACAGTTGGGTTTTTACTGGAGCAATCTAGGTAAAGTACCTTGCTCAAGGGTACAGCAGCAGTGTCCCCCACCTGGAATTGAACCCACGACCATCCAGTCAAGAGTCCAGAGCCCTAACCAGTACTCCACACTGCTGCCCAATAGTCAATAGACAATAGTCTACCCATCCCAACTTCCTTACATTTGGCACTCAGCCAGTTAGCAATACTGTATTTTATAACCAGTGCTTAATTTCTGCAGATTTCTTTTGGGTTTGTACTGTATGATTTCAGCTACATACATTTGACTGTTTGAAACCAAGTGACAGATAACAAACACATCGATTAGGCATCACTTTCAGAAGCTGAAGCTCCCTTTTAACCCTTTCTGTTTAACCATCACCAAAGTATTGCACACATCAGCAGCTGTGTCCTGTATTTCCAAACTTTCATCACATTTGTTTAGTTTTTTCCTGCCACACGATGCAAGTTAGTTGTAATAACAATATTTTGCATTAATCTCTTTAAAAATGCACATCATCTTATTTCTGTAAAACATACTTTTAAAAAAACAAACAAACAAAATGTCTTAAAGACAAAAAACACTGGATTCATTTATTATAATATTTTAATATTATTTTAAAAAATGGCTTATTTTGTAACTAACTACCAACTGAATTGGACCAGACAACTAAAAATAGATTTTTGAATACGGGTTTCTAAATATTATTATCTTTCAGTAAAAAGATATACTGTATAAATTGGATAATTACTTTTTGCCTGTTTACACATAATATACTGTTTCTTTAAAATGGATAGAAGACTACAGCTGCATTAGCACAAGTCAATACCAATGTCCTCAGACAGATCAATACACTTTGATGGCTCTGTGGTAGCAAACCAAAAAATGTGCACAACTTAGGGAAGAAATTGCTTGTAATGATTTTAAGGCTAACATTTTTTAATCAAAACTAATAGATGTTCCACTTCCTTAAAAGTACATGTATATATTTTTCAGCAATTCTAAATCACGGTGCCTCCCATGATCATGCAAACTGAGTAGTTTCACTATGTAAGGAATCAAACACACAATATGAAAAAATAAATTAAAATTAGTCCTTAAATGGATTAAATATATAGAGAGTAAAGCAGTCTTAAAAAGATAGCTGAACATAAATGAGAGAGATCCTCATATTGGGGTTTATTTAAATGATCTATACTTAAAAACAAAATGCAAACCTCAGTTTTATATTTCATGTGATAATGTTAATAAGCATGTTTTTTAAATCACCCCTGGAAGAAAAAGCCAGAGTTAAAGAATGCAGGTGTTTAGATCTGCCACGGGTTAGATCATTAAAATAGACCCCTATTGTCTTCAAATGACTACAGTACACTAATCACACTCCAACAATGCCACCCAAGACAGTACTGAAAAAGGCTGAGTGATGCCCTCACCTTCTGATTCTTAAGTCTAATTAACCTAGAAGGTAACCCTTGTGATTACAGCATATACTGTATAGTCTATCAGGTCTGTTCTTGTCTTGCCCTTCTTGGCCTAAGCTGATTTCAACAATGAGCATACAGCTTTTAAATATGACATGACAGAGATGCTACTTGCTTAAGACATATCCAAAGTCATTTTACACCAAATTGTATGCTAGATATTTAAAGCGGTTCTTACTGTTTCCAATCCTGGTGTATACAAATACAAATGATTCACTATTATATGTCAATATACAAAAATCCCTTCTGCTTATTCGATTCCTGTGTTATGGTGTGAATATTCAAAGGTCAAGATTTTTTTTTGTAAGGGGAACAACTTTTACCCTGTCTTTATATTTTGATATAGATGAGATCTAGTCATAGATTGTCTGTCTAAAAAGGAACCAATTATATACTACAGGGCTATGGGACAGCAAACGTCTGTGCATCGGCATGAATAGAAGTGAACAGACTGAGGCAGAGATCTTTTTAAGAGCTGCGAGGTGCCAATATAACTCATACACAGATACTCGCCATCTTATAAATATATTATATTATGCTTTATTATTAATAGACAAGTTAAAAACCAAACTGCATTTGTTTTCTAACCATTACCAACCTTTATTTAGTTAATTGTCAATTTCATTGAAAAGAGGGAAAAGGTTGATGAAGAGAATGCCAGGTGGCTGAGGTATGCAGCCGATTGTGATCGTGGATACAGAAGGTGAAATGTGTGCTGATGGGCTGAAAGATCCTGAGCAGTCTATAATATGATTTAATCTTTACAGGATTGTGTATTTGATACTGCTATTGTCCTACATGTAAGGCTGTTTTTGCCAGTCAGTCTGCAGACTTTCAGCATGCTAAATATCAAACGGATGTGTAGAAGACATTAATTACTGATGTTTGATTGTGCTTTCCCAGTGAAGTTACATTTTAATTGATTTTTTGATTTAAGGCCCTTAATGCCCAATATTTGTCAAATTACATAAGAATAATTTGTTTGCAGTACTGAAAGATGAATTACATTTTTGTGTTTGTTTTGTGAGATGAAACTGCATGTCTATCATAGACTTACATTAAGCTTCTGTTTCACTTTCAATTACCAATCAAAAATTATGTGCTCAAAATTATCATGATATAAAATATGCTAATGTATAGGACAAAATGCAAGTGTGTTATTAAGGAAAGATGGCTGTCTCTATTGCCTAAATTCAAACACAGGCTGATTCAATGTGTATGGTAATTATTTCAGCCTAAAGGCAGGTTAGGATATATAACATGAGCTTTGTTTTACATACAGCTATAGAACCACATCTGATTATTATTATTATAACCCATAATAGCTAAATGAAAAGATTTTGGTTACAAAAAGTCATATTTAATATTTAGGTGAAATCAAAATACTGTCTTTATTTTACATTCACATTTCACTTAAATCTTTGTGTTAGTTTTGCAATATAAATACCAGTAGATAGTTCAGCTATTGCAACTGCTGCATTTCTGCTAGACACTTCCCATTACAATGTTCGATTTAGGTGGGTTTGTGGCATGCTTTTCAGTTGTATGAATGTGCTGCTCATCGCCTGGTACCCCTGAGAAGGGATATTCTTCACATTAATATCACATTAAGAGCAAGCTGCCCTAATCCCTGTGGAATATTGTAATTATATCACACAATTAGGGTGTCCTCATTTAGAACACCGGAAGGTTTGAAGATCTATCATAGAAATGCTGCATACCTAAAATAGAACTTCAAGGCTGAGAACTATACTGTACTTTGGTTTCCCTACTGATTCATTTTGTAGTTATTCCCTTCTGAATCCTAACTTGTCCTTTACAGTGTACTGCACATTTCCAGCAAGATTCATCTGGGTAAAACATAGCTTCAATAAGTATCACAAAAGTGTTCAGTATTTTTCCATTATAAAATCTACCTTCCAGAATAAAATCCAGTCTGTCAGTTTAGGTGTAAAATAACCACAACAGGTTAATTCACAACCCTTTCATGCATCTTCAAATTCTGCAACAAGCTATGCACTAAATGTTTTGAAATATAAAAGCTGCATTCTGAAAAAAGGCATAATTGAACAAAACTGAACATAAGGTAAAACAACAACTAAAGATCCATGATTAATGATAATATATTGCTAGAAGAAACTATTCAGTGAGAGAAAAATCAGCAATCCTGCAGGTTTGTTTTGGTGATGGGATTTACTGTAGATACGCCACTGGTTTTGAACATTAAAATACTGTAGAATGTAAGGAAGATGTAAATGTTTAGCAAAATTCTAAATGTACATCAGAACGTTTTGTAAACCTTCCTAGTACTCTCTGCTTGCCTCGTGCACCAGCAACACTTATATGCATTTTGCACATATGTTGTTTCTTGTTCATTAGTTCATCTTTGCTTAGAGAAGAGTGTTTAGGAGTACACGTCCTTCTCTGATTATACTGGTGGGTATAATCTTGAGGAAGTCTAGTATTTAAAGAATGACACAGATTCCCATTGTGTTTTGTAGAACAGGTGGCAGAAGGTAACATTTCTGGTGACACATTATTTGCATTTTCTAAGCTTGTTGTCAATTTATCCCTTTCCGTCTGTGCCTTATGTCACTCACTTTTACCAATGCCCTGGTTTTGGTAGCTGTAAACCTGTTCTTTGGGAGATCTCATTCCTCTGAATTCATATTAAATACATTACAGATGTTGATGGATCAATAAATACCACCCCTGGGAACAGGCAGCCAATGAAGGCTTCTCAAGACCGGTGTAATATGCTTTGTAGACCCGGAGTCAAGACTCGGGCAGCAGAATTCATAACCAACTGGAGTTTTCACAAAGAAGATTTTGGTTGACCAATGAGAAGCGAGTTACAATAATCCAGTCACGAAAAACGAAATGCACGGACCACTGTTTGAGCAGAGCCTTGGTTTTAAACATTTCTTAGCCTAGCTATATTCCTTAGATGAAAAAAAGCCTATTTTGCAAAACATTCTCCCATACATTCTTATGGAGCTAAGTCATGCTTTATGTCTCCTTTATAATAAGAATCTATCAGAAGCCGCTAATCCATCCATCAATTAATCGATCAATCAGCAATCAATCAATCTAAAGGAAACTCTGAATCCTTCCAGTGAACTGCATAGAATGTACTGAACTCAGATATCCATTCTTCAAATTTCATTAGCCTTGATTCAACAGATCCATTTAACATTTCAGTCATTTCTTTTTTGTCTTGCAGGTTCTCTGTTCGTGAGGGTTTAAGCTTGCTGATACAGCTGGATCTTCCCAAGACAAAGAAGATCAAATGAAATAGAACTGGAATGCAAACACTGACCTTTCTTGGATTCAAGTTGGATGAATATTTCAGGAGGAGAAGTCATCTGGTCATCTTCAGGTAGAAAAACACACTCAGCACAATATTGGATAAACTTCACACTTCACTAACCAACATTCCACACACTGATCAGTTTCTCAAAATACTCACATTGTGATTACTTCTTTGTATTTGAAGTAAATCAGTAATAAGTAAATCAGGGACAAACCATGACATGATAGCAAGCAATGGAATGCACTTGAGATCCAGGAGAACATAGACTATATCTTGAAAGATGTTGATATTGTTTTCCTTCAGAGCTGTGGTGAAATTGTTAGATGTATGTTTTTTAACATTTTAACAAAGGGACCTGTATCAAATATGAAACCTGAGAGCTTTGTTAATACAAACCATTATTAATGCTCAGATGTAGAGTTGGGAAGGCTAGAACCTTTACCATTGGTAACTAGAAGCCAAAGGTCAAATGTTTACTTCTCTTCAATAGCTTAAATTATATTCACTCAGTGTCATTCAGACTTGCTACTTATGTGCCCTTGGCAGCAATAAAGAAATTATATTGTCACTAAGAGACTGCAGCCTTTGAACTGAGTAATTGAGGACAAAAATTACATTTATATATATTTTTAATTTTCCCTTAATATCACCAAGGATTCCACTGTCTTTGCATTCCCCTTGGGGTGATCTATCAGTTATAATGCATGTTTTTGTGCATTGTTCTGAACTCCAGATTCAGAGAACTGATCATTAAACCATGCAAAGGGATTTTGCTCAGTATTATTAGTATTGGTTTAACGTCACTATTAAGTCACTTAAGACACATAGACAAACAAATGGCTCCATTCAATTTGTTAAGATACAGTATATACTTTCGTGGGTAGTATAGTGACTATGTTAAGATACGGAATTCCCTAAGACAGCCATTGGTATGAGAAGTGAGAACACCAAATGCAGTTGCTGGTATTTGACAATTCAAAAGTAGACAACCTGTTTCCTTTGCACATGGATATTGCATTGAACTTCTGGTATCAATCGAATTGCAAATAATTAAGGACAGTTTTTTAGCCAATCAAGTTTTCAGGCCAGTGAGATATTACTCTTTTAAATCTCAAGGGGAGGTCAACTAGGCTATAGACTGGGGCAAAGATGAATGCCTCCCAACAGTCCAATAAGACCCAGACTCCAGACCTCCATCTAACGCACTGACAAACAGTTGTGGAAACCTTTATAACTAGCCAAAAAAAAAGCCTTCTAGTCTAATAGGCTTCTCATTTTTCTTCCAGCTTCTTAATTAATAAAAAAAGACACAACAACTATTTAGTCTTATATTTCATTCAAGCATTATAAAAGTAACCCAAATATTTCACAGTAAATAGAGAAAGTTACTGTCCTTTGTCTCGGGCATACAGTACATAAGGCTCCCAGCACTAGCCCCACTCAGGTTATTGGATTCATATTTACTGGTGGATAAAAGAAAAAATATAAAACAAATATAGGAGCGGAAATGTAATGAAAAAGCCTTATGGATTTATTAGCGTAACTCTATGAACTTAGAATTAACCTTTAATCTAAACTTAGATAAATTAGGAGGTAGGAGTTGACTCAGCATTTCATTGCCCTGAAGATCCATTGACCCTGAGTCTGGTGCTGAGAAATTGAGAAATGTTCTTTTTAATGTCTATTCAATAAATATAGCATCTACCTCAAGATGGGCTGAGCAATCAACTACCCATCCATTAGACTGAGATGTTTTTCAAGATTGACAAGTTGCTTAAGATGGTTCTGGCTTTGATTCAAGGTTAACCTTTTAAAGGCAGCTCGGTGTTGCAAGAAGATTAAACCCTGCATTAACGGGAATGAAAATATTAAACCATGACTGCATTTCTAATGTAAAAAAAACAACAACCTGTGAAAAATAAAAATTGAGATGTACCGTGTTAAAAATGCACTTATACTCAGGTCTTAAATTCTGAGTTATCTGAATGCATAAAATATATTAACTATAAATCACTTAACATAATGACGTCCAAGCTAGAAATGCATTTTTTCAATATATTATAGTTGTTCATTGTAATAATAATAATAATAATAATAATAATAATAATAATAATAATAATAATAATATATTTTTACCTTTATCTTGCCTTTCAATGAGGATTACTTTAACCCCACCTGTTCTATACTGTGAATATGTTGTGTAGGATTTTTCTTGCTATCAAATTGTGTATTAATTGAAAATTGTACTCAGAAATGATTATTAAGCATAAAAACATTTTTTACCTTTAGTGCATGGTGTCTTTTCCATGCACAGGGATGAAGTAACTTCTATTAAGTGCATTTAACAGTGATTGGTTTATTTCACTTTCTTAATCTATAGTATAGTATACTGTACTGTACTATACTACTCTGTAATTCCTGCTGTCTTTTTCTGAAACCTTTTTTAGGCTTTAACACCAGAGGGTTCCATATAATAAGTTCCAAAAACAAAGCAACAAATTTGGAACCCCAAATTAATCCAGTCACTGTCATCTAAAGGTAATTTACTTTTCCCCTTTCTTCCTTTAGCTGTGATATTTTCAAATGTATCTTTTAAATAAAGCATGATTACAGTAAAATAAACATGGCTTACAATACATATGTAAATCATTTGACATGCTATTACACCACACAGCAAATAAACAGTGTCCTCCTATGTGTCACACATGATAGGGTACATATTTATCTTTGCTGAAGTTGTTGGCAGAAACCTTCAGTAATTTCTTAATACCACAAAAGTTTCTAGCTGGATGGTAGCCAAGATCAATACTAATCTAAAGTAGTTTCCATATGGTGGCTGCTTGGAGTCTTTGTGGAATGAGTTGTTGTGTTCTCAGCCAAGCCTACAGTGTGTCTATAAAAACCTATTTTATATGTGACTCTATCAGCCTCTCATGAAGACTGAATGGGTTTTGAGCTGTCATTCCATTCTAGTGACAGGTTGAAGCACATTACTGGTATTAACGACTAGCCTTTTTGTGGTTGATATTAGTAGCCACTATACTTGTCTTAAAGTTGGAAGAAAGTACAGCAGCCAAAAATGACAAAATGCAGACATACATATTATAGTTTTAAAATAGGTCCCAGAGAAAGCTAATTAAACAACACGTGCAGTGAGTTTGTTGTACTGGTACTGCACTTTAATGCTTTATTTTATTATTTTTTCCAGGAAACAGTCACCTTCCTGCTTGCCTAAGGGAATATTCCATTAACCAATTTGCATTCTATTGGGAGCAAAAGGTCAAATTCCCTTCACCTCCCATTAGATAATTAAAAGAACTGAAGAGCCATCCTATTTTCCTTACAGTACTCCCATGTATATTGGATTGTGCTTCCTATTCCTCAGACAGACTTTTACTGATGAATGGCATCTTCCGTCACAGGGCTGAATGCTATCCCCCCCGTTTATTTATTTATTTGTTCACATTATGAACCTCACATCCAATCACAGTCCAAGTTGAGCAGTCATTATCCCACAGCCAAATGCCTTTTAAAATCTTACTTGGGTCTGTGAATGGTTTGGGTTTTGCCTGATTTTAAACCCAATCTCTTAAAATAAGGCCCAGTGGGTTGTGTGCATGGTGACTTGTGATAAACAGGGTGGCACAAAGATGGCTGGGAGGATGTTGTCAATAGGACGAGAGCCTTGATGAGTTTGAAGAGGGAAGCACTTGTCACACTTAATATAATATCTTTAGATGGCAGGTGAGGTGAATTCATGTCAAAGGAAGTGACACATGAACTGAAGTAACCATGTGAGCTACAGCCACGATACAGCAAGTCGAAGCAAAGCATTAGGACTAAACTGTGCAAATTGCAAGCATTTACTTTTCTTTAAATTTTTGGTCACGCTTTATTTTAAGGGATTTTTTTTTTTTTTTTTTTTTGGTTTATTAACTGTTAACAAACAGCTAATAAACATGTTACTGTACAATTATTTATTTTCTGTTAACTGTTAGTTAATAATATATAACAGGTCAGCTAAAACTGCATACACCAGAGCCCTATGGATGATCAATCAAACACCAGAGCCCTATGGATGATCAATCAAACACCAGAGCCCTATGGATGATCAATCAAACACCAGAGCCCTATGGATAATCAATACCCAGTCGATCATATGCTTGAAATCGGTTCAAATTGTTACTGTAGTAATGTTTAGCAAATTAAATCAGGTTTTTATTAACCTTAACCCTAACCCTAACCCTAACCCTGAGCTAAAAATTGACATGTTTGTTAACAGTTAATAAACTAAAAAAATGGCACCTGAAATGAAGTGTGACCAAATTTTCAGTATTAAACCTTTTTAAAGTGATGTTATTAAAAAAAAAGCTCTTGTCAAATCAAATCAGCTCTTTGGCATGTCTTAATGAAATTAGACTAATGGGGCATGATTTATTTTAAGGGCTGTTGTTTTTTTAGATTAATAACTGTTAACAAACATTGTTAATTTTTAGCTAAGAGTTATGGTTAAAGTTAGGGTTAACGTTAGATATAATTTGTTATACATTATTACAGTAACAATTTGAACCGATTTCAAGCATATTGATCATCCATAGGGCTCTGGTGTTTGCAGTTTTAGCTGACCTGTTATATATTATTAACTAACAGTTAACAGGAAATAAATAATTGTACAGTAACATGTTTATTAGCTGTTTGTTAACAGTTAATAAACAATAAAAAACAGCCCTTAAAATAAAGTGTGACAGACTAATGAGAGATCATATAGTAAGGGGCTATGGGTTCTTCGTGTATTTGAATGCGCTTTGACCTGGGCTCAGGAGCTGCCTTCAGTTCCAGTTGGCAGTCACAGACACATGTAACCCAGGCTAGATCAGACAAAGAGTCTATTATAAGTAAGAGCCAACACCATCTCATAAACAGGTACTAAGGATCAAGTATCTTTTTGTACTGCCTGGCGACACCCAGCTAGGTTACATATAAAGACACATTGGCTATGTAGCCTGGATTACATACACATGTCTATGGCAAGGCAGCTCCTAAACAGGCTTTAAAACACGATATATATATTTGAGTATTAGCAAAACGGACCACCCAGAATGAGGGTAAACATCATAAAAGGTATGGGTAATTTGAATCTACTGTACTTAAGAGTTAAGATAGTTATTCAAAACTTATGTGACAGTGGCCAGAAACAGTCAATGTAAATGTTGCAAATATGAGAAACTGCACTTTATACTCAGTGAAAAAAAAGCTTAGTTTCTATTAATTACTTCACTAAAGGTATTTCAAATAATTGCTCAAAGAAAACTCATGAAGGAGTAAATGTATTTATCAATGTATTTATAAACTTTACGGTGTTTATCGAATATGACAGTAATTACAATCCATGTTATCCAATTGCAATCTTTGAAATATTAATAACTGAATTTCAACTGTGGATTAGAACTGGGTCAGCACTCAAATACCTTGTTGGAAGTGACACTGTGATATCTGATATTTGAAACAATTTAATTTGAACGCTGCGGTTTCTTATTGTTTTACCAGAAGCAGACAATCCAGAGTTCATACTGTATATTCATATTGCTGTTTTTTATGTATTTTGTTTAAAATGACCTGTTTTTAATCTGCATGTACAGTTTGTGACCAGCCTTGAAAACCAAGGCTTAATAGAATCTGGCATTCATGTGATGTCCCTCACTTCTGTTTGTTTTTTATAAAAGGTTGTTTACATGCCACTGTTTTGGAGAGACATTATTCATGTAAAACTACAGGGTCCATACAAGTAACAGCACTCAGGGCTTTTATTAAAACTGAAAAATGTGACTGATGCAAAAACGAGAAGCCAGTAGCTGTTGCTAGCACTTTTCTCTAGTAATTTGCATTAATAAGGAGGCTGTTCCTTGTCGGAATGTGTTTTATCCGGTTTAAAATCCCAGGGCGATCCCTCCTGGAAGAGCTCTGGGAAAATCCGACTGTCAGAGCCGACAAGACAAATGAATCCCAATGTCAGCAGCGTGTGGTTCAACGATGACAGATTGAGAAGAACTGTCCCTCTGTCGACAGGCATGCTTCATTTTCAAATTAATAAATCTGAATAAAATATTTTTCCTTTCATTATGAGTAGTGCCTGTTTGACAGCTCTGTTGACAGGAGGGAGTGGGGACACTGACGAGAACAGCTTGCTCAAATTCCACCTGGGTTTCAGCTGCTGTATTTTTATCTACATTTCCTTTTGTTAGTCGTCTTTTCTTCCTGCATTCACCTGCATACACTCTCCTAGGCAAAAGAAAAAATGTCACCGTGGTGACTGCTTTCCAGATTGCTACTGCTACACATCTGTTCCAAAAACATACAAATAAATAAATAGAAATAACACTGACAAAATCTTTTGCCATTATTATTATTATTATTATTATTATTATTATTATTATTATTATTATTACTATTGTTATTATTTTACTCCATAATAATCAAATGGCCTCAAAAATGTTAAGGTTGAAACAAATACAAATTTTCTGGTCAATTAATCGTCAATAAAAAATAATGATTAGTCAATTAAAGACCAAACAATTATCCTTACCAAGTCAGGCTTAAATGTGAAAACTTCATCTGGGTAGGGTTCTTGAGATTGACTTGCCCTCTGCTCGATTTTTAATTCCGATGGGAAACGTTTGGTTTGTTCCCTAATTTATTCTATTGAAAAGCATTTGAAATTACAGCTGGGTTCAACTGGCTGGAAACAGTGAATGTTTAGAAACGGCTTATGAATTTAAACTAAACACTTTGAGATATTGATACCTTTGTGAGTTGTACTTAAAAATGTGTGACCAACATGAGGCCTACTAACAGAGAAACAGCGATAAAGCTGCAAAACCGAGTGAACATTTGGAAAAACTGGAATTTTATAGGCATATGTAAAACAGAATTTTAATCACCTCAAACATTTCACTAAATTGTTCTAATACAGTATATTCTGCAATTTTTGTACCAACAGCATAGTGTACCTCTGTGACTGACGCATCAATGTTAAATCCAGTTCTGTGTACGAAACAGATACCTTTCCCAAAGGAAAACCTTTATGATTTTGTCAACAAATTCAAATGAATATTACAACAGAGGTACCTGACATAAGAACATAACAAGGTACATATCGTCTACATAGCAGTTCAGATTAGAATGCTTGTATCTTCCCTTTAGATTAGTCACTGAAATAATAATTTAAGCCATGCTATTTGGGTTGTGTGTTGGCTTCAGATGTGTAACCTGAAGACAATGCAACAATTCGTTTTTTCACACCATGGCGGAGTGTGGGGATGTTTGACTGTAACCTTGGACTCCTTTGATCCTCCTAGTCCAGGGCTTTGTTCTTCTTAGTGAACATTAACATTAACATACTGAAATAAATCCTCATATCAATGTAATGAATGTTTACCAGTTCAATATCAATTGACAGAGATATACTTCTTGTTACTATGTATCTGCCACCAGTATCATTAGAAATATGTTAATAGATATCATATACAGTAATGCAGTACCTATGGTTCTATTGTAGCAATAGCATAATATTGTTGTGTGATGATCATTACTGGTGCCAAGGGGCATTTCACATTCAGATGTTGTGGGCTGGTCAGTAGTTTTGGGAATGTATTCTAGCACCATAAAGTTTGGTTTGCACAAAAACTAATGAAACGATGAAGCAAGTTTTCTGATCTTTGGGGGACAAAACAAACCGAATTACACACCAACCAGACAGGTTTACAGCTTAGTACAGCACAGAAGGATTTCTATTGTACAGCTATGGCCAAATGTTTTGCATCACCTAGAATTTTAGGACTGAGATTACCGGCAGCCATAATAGTAGTACAGTATTTCATGTTTGATTTTGAAATGTCAGATTTTTCCATTTTAGTCAGTTTTTCATTAAGTAAAGTAAATGGAAAATTACAAAGCGGCATGTAATTCAATATGTTAATATAACATAATTGCAAACTGTTTGGCTAAATGCTGTAGATATCGCTGTGGAGTTAAAAGCGTCTAGTGGAACCATCAATAGGGAGAAATAACACAACACATGTCACTGCAAGTAAGAGTAAAACCTACGGACTGCACATCCATTGAATTGCTAATGTGCTAGCTTGTTGTAACCTCATCAGATATCGATATAATGTCCTTCAGTGAGGCTGATCGTGGCATTCTGAGGTAAAGGCAGCCAACCAGTTCAAAGGATAATGCGGATGCTAAATTCACTGACAAGGTGTCTGCAAGTCAATCTGTCACAAGCAGTGTTAAAATACACAGGAAAGAATGTTACAAATTCACAACAAAAAAAGCTTCTAAAAACAGAGCGACACAAGCTGACAAGCATTAAAAAAAAAATGGATTTAGCAAAACAAAATCAATTTAGTGAATTGGTGGCCAGCGTCTATATATGAAACAGCTTAATTATTTGCTGTGTTTTCAAAGCTTTTGGCAGATTGGTTTCATCAAAGCAAATGTATTTCCAACACTAGAATTGCTAGGATTATCCACAGTCTCCATTAAGTAGACACACTTTTAAGGGAATACAATTTGAAACCGTTTTGTGTGTACAAACACTGTCAGTAATTGTCTTGTGGTGTACACTGAGGTTTCTCTTCCAGCACTAATATGGGTTTGCTGGGGATGATTATTTCAGAAGAGAAACAGTTAACGCCATAAAGACATACCTCAGCCCTGACCCTTCACACTGCAAGGTATCCCCTGTGCTGAATTCTTATTCAACTCCAAACTGACAAAGTGTTTTTAATCTTTTCTTTCCTTCTCTCTTGGAGATTGGGAAACAAAAATCAATACTTGCTGGCAGGCGATCTAGCAGGCTGTGAATTACAGGGCTGCATTTTAGAAACGGTGATTTCTGCAGCCTTGAGCAAAGAACCTTGGGAGTGCCATTTGAAAAGAGAGGTTGTGAGTTCAGCTCAGGACCACAGTCTGGAGAGCAAAGTATTTACAGCCAGTGCACTGTAATGGAAAAAAAAAAACATCTTTAACATACTAGCTGGGGCTACCCTATATGCTGTATTTTGTCTTTTACGTATCCACAGGCTTGCATGTTTAAGCAAGAAGGAAAACTAGTGTTCATCACCATGTCACAAATCTAACCAGCCTTCATATTGTCATCCAACCTTGCCATTATCTGTCTATCAAAATTCCATTAAAATCCTATATATTTTGCCTGCCATTCATAAACCGAGATGATACTGCATTAAAATAGCAGCATCTTAAAACAGGGCATGTTCTTAAACAAGGCAACGTTTGTAACAAAGATGGCTTTTCCTGTAATTCTACATACAGAAAAGGAACCAATTAGTAAGCAGCAATACATGTTTAATCTTTTCAACACTAAGATACAGGGTCTTGTATTGCTAACAAGAGGTTGGAGAAGGTAGTTTTAAAGACTTGGGTATCATTCCTTTGCTGGATTCAATATGAAACAAAATCTTTTTTTAAACATTGATGGTATAGTTTGCACTATACACACATGTCTTTGAGAAAAGAATAGAACCACATAGACCTCTTCGAAACACTGCATTTCTAGAATCAAGAATAAAATGAAAAGTCCTGAAGAATCAACTCCAAAGACTTAGAATTCTGGCCCATAAACAGGTATTTCCTAAAAGAAAGGAAAGCTTAACAGCAGTGGTGGAAAAACAGAGGTTTGCATTGGACAGGGAGAGTCAGACTGTAGTCTGAATGATCCATGAAGGAAGATTAAGTACGTAGTAGACTGGGGAGGGTTCAACCATCGACTCTGTTGGGATGAAACCAAAGTGAACATGCCTTCTTAGAACAGAAATGATGAAAAGCTCATCTGTTTCAGAACAATGTCTATAGGGCACATTTCACATGTCTTAACTGTCAAAGGGCCAAAGTGGAGCAAATAAAGTCTCTAAAGAGATGTCTGTTACTAAAAATAAAAATAAAAAAGACAAAGTATTCGAAGAAGAAATAACAAGGAAATACTAGAAGGGATTCAAGTCTCACAAGATGAAAAAAGGGCAGTGATGAAGGCTAATAAATAAAGAGGGCTATGGATTATCAATATAAAAAATACATCAGCTACTTTACTAATGGTGCTATAAAGCCTGGCTATAGGTCTTCTAGTACTGTACTACCATAACCGTTCTTGCAGTCAAGTCAGATTTGTATTTGATGGCTTTAGAGCAACATTACCACCAATCAAGCATTTCTACCAAGTTCAATCACTTCTGCCTATTCTTTAGCATGTAAGCCATAAACTAAATGTAACAGTTTCTGGCACGGCTGTATGCATTTAACATAACTGACATTCCATATATCAACAATCAATATTCCATTTTAAAACACATTACATACATACGACCTTACACACTTCAAACCAAGAGTTTACAAAATACATAGATTTTCTTAAAACTCACTCTAAAATCTGTTTTTGATGCATAGAACAAATGCACAAATAAGAACAAAGCATTTTTTTCCCCCATTTAAAATATATAGCAACTAATGCAACACTATTTAGGGTCTATCATGCTGGTGTTTTGTCAGACCAACTTGGTTTGTTAATTTTGTCCCACATTGATATTAAGATATTTAAAAGACCACACTGGGTCATTTTCTTTGTTTCAGATTTCTAAGATTTTAGCCAGTTTACACGTCTGTATTTCAACCAGTAATAATAATGAAACATTCTGCTCTTTTAATCTCTCTTACAGTTTCATTTCCAGCCACAATTAGAATTGTGTTCAGAGCCAAGATAATTGGAAGTCCAAGTTCTGTGCCAAATAAAAAGATTGCATCTTGTAAAAATAATTTGCTATAAGAGGGCAAGCTACAAGATAACTGACCTTAATTAGCTAATTATCTTTCATTTGCAAGTTACAGGTACATTTATTTTGTATTATTACTCAAGCTGTGCGATAATGATAGTTTTGAATATTTCATTTTTAATGAAATATGTGTTTTTTAGTATTCTAAATTTCTGCTTTATTTAAGTGCCTTCCTTTAAATGCCTGATGACTTGAAAATCTTGTTCATGAGAATCAAAATACTGTCCAGAAATATACACTTCCAAAAAAAAAAAAAACATTTAAGCAATAGAACCCGAAGAAGGTGGCTTTACCCTCTGGTAAGGCTCGCCTCATACTTGTTAGACATACTGTGCAAAAAAAAAATAATGGCTGAGAGGAATGAAGGCCCTATCCACTTTGCGGTGGTGTCATAAGATGACATCTCTGTGGAAACAACAAGTGACATGTACAGAATTCAGCAATCAATACATGTATAATGGTACGACACTACCCTTTCTAGTTTACAAGCAAAATCTGACAGCAGTTATTAGGGCCATTTTATTTCATTACGTTTTGTAAATTGCAGGTTTACTTTTGACTTACTTCAGTACAGTCCAGCACTTGGTATGCAGCTTTCATCATGGTGGGAAGATTGCAATATCTCAGTTTAGTTCAGCTTTCCTTAGAAATGTAAAATGAATACATACAGGGTGATTAGAAAGTAACTTTATCACATCAACGCACCATCATTGATGTGGTGAACTTACTTTCTAATCAACCTAGATACACACACACACACACACACACACACACACACACACACACACACACACACACTGACTGTATACATCCTTAATGGACAGGAAGTGTATTGTTCCTTACCTTGCCCATAGTTTAACTGAGCCCTCTCTCCAGAACTCTTCAAGGTGGTGAGGTGATGAAAAGGTGGTTATTATAAGGTTTGTTTTAACACACATAGCCTCTGATACTTCAGCTTCATGTACATGCCTAAGAGTCCAGCATGTGCAATATATCCCTTTGCATAATAACAATCAACACATCAAAATATTTCAGCATAGCTTTGTTTGTGTTACCAATAGCTGTATATTATTTTCTGTCCTCGCAATGGTTTCAGTTAGGAGGTACACTGCATGTGCTCTCCACATGTAACACAACACAGATGCATTTTAGAGAAAGCTGTTGAATATACTATAAGGCTAAGGATTTGATTGCAAGGAGGAACAACATGGAGGACATCATGTCTTGTAATGGTTATTTCTTTGCTATGGTAAATTAGCACAGTAATGTTGCTGTCTATTATGCCTTTTTCCATGCTTACGCTGTACATTTAAAAAAAATTGAATACAATAGCAAAACCTGGACGATTCCGACTGGGACAGAAAATTAAGGCTGAAAACTGGGACAATCCAGGATCTATGGTAACCCTAATCAGTTAGTATCAACAGATCATCATCACAAGCACTAGTGCAAATATCCCATCCCTACAAGAAGCTTTTGTTTTTTCATATCTATTTTTCTTTTTCCAAGGATTATGGGAGTCCAAATTTATATACCATACAACTGGAATTTAAAACGTCATTTTATTATATTTTCTGCAACTGGAATTATGAAGATGCGTTACACAGCCTTTATCATTTGTTTCCCACAGCAAGAGATTGAAGAATAATACACGTTTTGAATTTGGATTTAATTGTTAAAAAGATACTGGCAGTTGAAGTAGAGAAGGTACTATCTAGGGGCTACTTGTCTGCTATATTACAGAGAGCAACTCTGGATTCTATTTTTATCTCTAATTTCGTCCACAAAGAGCTAATTGAAACTTTCTTGCAATGTTTTGCCGCTTGATTTGACACTGGCTTTTCCCATTGTCATAAAATCAATACTTCTGCCTGTCTCTGCTCTAACTAGAAGGGCTCCTCTTTTCATTCAGTGTTTGTGGGAGATCAATGGGGTTAAATGATCTGCTCATAATGCCTGACCAACCTGTCGGAAGACATGTGAGGCTCGAGGTGACGCAGAGCATCAGGAGCTAGTGACCTTCAGACATATACTTGCATTAAGGGTTTCAAATGGGCAGGTCAACAGCGAATTGCACTAAAAACATCCGATAAATTGTTAAATGTGAAGCCAAGCTAAAAAAATGCATCAGAGCTCCAAGATGATGGCAAAGTAAGCGTTCTCCCACTGCTGTCCTCTTAAACATTTCAAATAATGCATAAACAGTAAATCACATATAAGGAATCAACCAATCAAGTGTAAATGCAAAGTGTATATACAAAATTGTCATAGACTGTACAGTGGGGTCCATTCTAATATTTAACTCTGTATAAGTCAAGTTGAATGTCATTAACCACAATTTGGTCACAAACTGCTATACTCTATTATTATTTATTATTATTATTATTATTATTTATTTCTTAGCAGACGCCCTTATCCAGGGACGACTTACAATCGTAAGCAAATACATTTCAAGTGTTACAATACAAGTAATACAATAAGAGCAAGAAATACAATAACTTTTGTTCAAGCAAAGTACAAGTGTGACAAACCACAATTCAATAATACAGCAGATAATAGTGATAGTTACATCAGGATATGATTAAATAGTGATAGTTACATCAGGATGTGATTAAATACAAAGTACTACAGGTTAAACACTTGGCAGATTACAGTATTCTGAAGTACAGGATTAAATGCAGTAAAATAGGGGGCAGATAAGAGCAAAATAAAGCACATTTACATGAAGGGTGATAGTGTCCCAGGATACAAACAGAGGAGTTCTACAGGTGCTCTGTGGTTGAGGTTGTGTTGTCAAGGTGGCCATCTTGCAGCAGGGCAGTGGTTTTCTGTTGTTTACAAAATGAAAAAGCTCATCAGCAGCTCGACAAAAAGTAGTTCTTTTAGCCAATCATGTCAAGGCAACCAGAAAGAAACCGGATTGGGATGATGCCAAGATTCTTCTCAGGCCCTGTTCATCAGAAACTCTTTCTTTTTAAAATGACAGTAGAAAAACATAATTACTGGACTGATCTTTCAGATATGTATGCATCAGCAGAAATGTCAATACAGTCAGTTATTGGCTTTTCTACTGTATTGTAGTTTAATAAAGAAAGCAGATATGTGGTTGGCCGCAGCAGGTGGCACAGGTATCTCCTACTTTGAAATCAATACACACATTTAAAATACTAGGCCTTTCCTGCTTAAACTGCTGGTGTTATGCCAAACACATAATAAAGCTGTCGTGTGTAAGTGCTGTAGCGTTTTGATTTGCCCGTTGAAACAAGCGAAACTCTGCTTCTTTTGCTAGATGTTCTTAAGATGATTTTCTCGTCACAAGCTGGCCGTTTATTTATGAAAAATAAATCAGACAAAGCTCTGTGCAGTGAAAAGTGTAAAACAGCTCTGAAAAGGGGAGGATGAATTGGTAGTTCATTTAGGTAAGTAGTTGGGAAATTACATGCTGGGATGATTTAAGAGAGTGGTAGAGTGGCCTGGGAGAAAATTTTAATGGCTTTCATATTGGGAAAGACAAGAATCTGACCACTTTGGCCTTTAATACAGCAGTATTGCTTCAGATAACAGGGGTTCTAGAACATGGAGCAATGATGAAATGGTAGCATGTGGCCTTGATTGGACATTCAAAAGGACCTCTGTACTGTTGCTGTTTGTTTTATGTAGGGTAAATGTTCCCTTTATTTAAATTGTTAACATCTGCATGCATTATCAAAATGTCTTTTAGTTCTGTGACCTTCTGCTGCAATCTTTCAAAAAAAAGTGTCTCAACCCTGGTTCAATTAAACAGGGATATGGAAACTATTACACATGTATACCCTTTCCACACTACCTAGATGGACACATCACTTGTTGAAAATGTGATTGCGAATTAAGTTTATTGGCAGTCAAATGGTTTCAATATGTTGATAGCGTATTATTATGGTAGTGTGGACAGGCTATATTTGAGGTCTTTGCTGACGTTGATAATTGTATCTGATAAATACAATATATATATATATATATATATATATATATATATATATATATATATATATATATATATGGTGTGGGCATTGGCAATAACAAAAGAATTAATATGGACCTCATAAATTACATATACTGTATATTTAGCATACAGTACAGTGTATATATATATATCTCAACCCGGCTAACATATCTAACTTCCATCCCATCTCCAATCTCCCTTTTCTCTCCAAAACTCTCGAAAGGGCTGTAGCCAGTCAGCTGATGAAACGGACAACAATCTGCTTGAATCTCTACAGTCTGGCTTCCGGCCGCATCACAGTACTGAAACTGCTCTGCTCCAGATTGTGAATGATCTCCTGCTTAATGCTGATGCTGGTGCTCCCTCTCTGCTTGTCCTCCTTGACCTAACAGCTGCGTGTGACACCATAGATCATGGCATTCTTCTTGACCGCCTTCAGAAGTATGCTGGTATCTCTGCAACCTGTCTCTCCTGGATGTCCTCTTAACTATCCGGACACATTCAGTCTGTTTTCGATGCTGGATGCAGTGGTGTCGCAAACCCAGTCACCTGTGGTGTCCCCCAAGGATCTGTTCTTGGGCCCCTTCTCTTCAATATCTACATGCTTTCCTTGGGTCACCACATCCGCCAATACAGCCTCATGTTTCACTCCTATGATGAAACCCAGCTCTACTTAAAGCTCGACCCTGGAAGCCCCTCTGCCATGGTCCAGCTCTCGGCTTGCATTCAAGACATCGAGGCCTGGATGTCTGACAATTCTCTTCAACTGAACACTAGTAAATCTGGACTCCTTCTAGTAGGATCTAAAACTCAACTTAAGAATCTCAATATAGCTGCCCTGAACCCTAAAAACTCTCTGCTGCTGCCTTCCCCCACTGTACGAAGTCTTGGTGTACTTCTTGACTGCAACCGTTCCTTTGATGCCCACATCTCCTCCGTGGTCAAATCTTCCTTCTACCATCTTCAAAACATCTCCAAAGTCCATCCCTACCTTTCCCTCCAGGATGCGGAGATACTTTGTCATGCATTTGTCTCCTCTTGACTCGACTACTGCAACTCTCTGTATGGTGGTCTCCCGGCATGCACCATAAACCGATTGCAGCTAGTTCAGAATGCCGCTGCCAGGATCCTTACCAGATGTAAAAAAACAGAACAGAAGCATACAGAAAACATTTACAGGACAGTAGATTATATGTTGTTATGAATGTTCAACATGGTAAATTAGCACAATCATTTTCAGACTATAGTTAGTCATGGTTTGTATGCTTTTCTTATACTCAGTCTATGATATTCCACCCATGTTAACTATACTTTCACTACACTTTGCTTTACTGTGCTTTCCCCTGCTTTTAGTGTACTGCTGAAAACTTTTCTAAGGGATGGGGAATTATGCACTCAGGTCCAAAGCCTAGAGAATTGATCATATCTATGTATGGTAGGTATTCAGAATTATACTCCCATGAAACTATTTTGGGTTTTTTCCCCCCAAATTAATTTTTAAGTGTTGTCTACAATAGAGTGAGTCTCATTGTGCAGCCCTGGAAATGCTACTTGTAGATGGCCTGTGCCAGCTTGAATTACAGGTTGTGCAAGTGGGTTGCAGCACATTTAACTGAACTTCTTTTTTTCTGGCCCATTCATTAGCCTCTGTGTACACCAGACGCAGATGAAAATAAAATGGTTTGAACTTTGGCATTCAACTGCAGGCTTTGTTTCTCATTTTCATTTGCATATCAAAGTGTTCTCCTGCAATGAGCAATTGAAATTAATTCAGGATTAATTGGTGTCTTTATCTCATTAGGACAATCTAATTTGGGGATGATGAAATTGTTTAGACTCCCGTTCGCATAATTGGATTGCTCTGAATTGCTGTCATTAGCATCTGTAGGCCTCTCTCAGAGCATCAACCTCATAAAGACCAATCATGTGTTGTAGCAATGCTTAGTTAACCCATTCAAATAAATACCTCAAAAAAGAATGGAAAATATGTGTAAACAAAGTAGCGATTACAATGCACCTGGTTCTCTGTGTATTGCTTAGATCTTACACAGTATACATACAGTGCTACTCTATGTATTCAGCTGGGCATTCAAACTCATTGTCAGTTTAATTCTAGTACAGTTTTTGTATCTGTAGCCCCACAATATATTTCATGTCTGTCTTGCACTGCCATTATCAGCTTTCTGTATCGGTTATGCTCCACTTCAAAAAGATGGATTGTTATTAACTCACTTTTCGACATACATGTCGTTCCTGCCTGTGTTCTGAATGGACCACATTAAACATATTCTATTTATCTGAATATGAAGGGAAGTGCTATGTGGCAACACCCAGCTTAGCATTTGGTGTAAATAGACTGTAAACCTTATTGTGTAACCTTGAAGCCTGCAAGCAGCCACCTGCATCATCATCACATTCTATGCGCCATTCTGACCCAAACAGATTATCCCAGCTAATTGTTCTGCTCTGTTTCTTTAAGGTAAGACACTGTTATTATGACAGCGTAATACTATTCGCTAGTTGAGTTCAATTGAAAGCAAAGTAATACGAAATGGACAACTGGTAACTGACAACATTTTATAAAACAGTGTTGTTTCCTTAATAGAGATGCACAATACAGTAATTATTACAGTATCATGTAGAAAGACCAAAATGAATCTGGCAGAGAAAAACAAAAAATAGTGATTAAACTGCATAGAAATGCATTCATTCATTCAGGATTCTCCCACAATCCACTGCACGGTTGCATCCTTCACTGCAGAATTCCAGGGTGATGACAGGAGAGGTACCTAGAGTATTAATTAAAATAGCCTGTGAGTGTCCACCATCCCCTTCTACCAATACACCTTTGTAACTATGGAAACTACTTATCCAGGCCTGCAGTGCCCCAGGTGTGAGAGAATTTCAGTATCATGACTAGGGAAGATGTGTGAGAAAGATGAGAGGAGGAGAGAGAGAGGGAGCACAAACTTTATATGATCCAGTAACTTCATGAAACGGACCGTAAAGTTTAATATACACATCATTATTTAATCAGTGCTTCATGATGGGACCTGAACCTTCAGACAAAGCAATATTTCCTTTCTCTGTCACCTAGATTGTGTGTTTCCCTTTTGTGTAAACACCACATTAACAGTAAAGATACTGATATTGTATTTCTATCATTGTATAATACAGTAATATATTCTTCAGAAAAACAGATTCTAATCTTGTTACTCTGACAGCAAATCTCTTAAGTATACAAGAGAGCAGTATACAATTTATGGTGCTAATACCTAGAGTCAGCATGTCAATGCAATAAGCCCCTAAAGGAGCTGTTTATAAATAAGTACTGTAATTCATTTACTTAAATATGCACAATATGCCAAGACACAAGGAAGTGTAAGAGGTCATGTAAAATGTATTTTGTACTTTGCACATTTAAATAGTTACATATAACAATACAATGCTGGGGATGGTTTTTATTCCAGCTGATGTAAAAATTCACTGTTTAAACACAAACAATAATAGTTTATGATAACACTTAAACCAAAAGTGGTAGCGTTTAAACATCAGTGGATTTAAGCTTCTGTTATATTGATGTTTGTCTTTGAAATATCTGCTTGTTCCAAGTATGAAAAACAAGAAAAGAGGCAAATATTTTACGTATCAAACATGATAATGCTGGTGATATTTTTAAGATGTTTAGAAATTGATTTAAAAACCTTGATTAACACTCTTTAAGAAGGACAAAAATATCAACTAATACTGACAGGTGAAAGCGGAGGGTGATGTGAAAGATACATTATGAGGATCCCATAGCATACCTATAAAATGTCCTAATTTCAGTTTCTTGTGCACATTAGGATGCATTCAAAGTATGCAGAATTTAAAACATAAAACATGCAAGCTAGTCACTACAGTGGGACACTTCAGAAGCTAGCTAGTAGACAGAAGCATCATTCTTATATGTAAACACAAATAGCTGTGTATTTTTTATGTGTCTGTTGCTAGGCTACGTTGCATTGTAGAGTGGCTGTCTTCCTTTGTGCTCGAGGGATTTCATAGATACTGTAACACATAGAATGAGTTATTTCGTTATTAAATTTCCCCTGAATTGCAAGAGTTAACCTTGCATGTAGTGTTTTATTCAGCATCCCCTAATATAACATACAAGAGCATATCTGGTGCATAAGAACAACGTGAGCATGTTTTTTGACAGAAAAAAAGTGGGAGTAATTCTAAAACAATTTATGTTTTCTTTATTCCAACAAGAGAATTTATATTATTTACAAGACAAGTAACAACTGAATTTAGTTCCATTCTAGCATTACGCTTCCTAGTGTAAGTCTTATTAATTACACACCATTCTGATTTATTTTGTTTTACCTTGTGCATACTTTAAAGTGTGACAAATAGCCAGCGTGTTGTGCATGTGCTGGACCAGTTTGCAGCCCCTGCTGTGAAGCATGTAGAAATAAAACATGGTTTGGGGCTGTTTTGGTGGGCAACTGGTTTTATTGTAGTTACTGAATCAATACACACAAGAAGGATTACCCTAGTATCCTAAAAATGACATGCAGCATCTTTATGTTTGCAAATTACGATAATGGATAATATATTGGATGAACACTAAAACTGACCTGTCACCTGGAATCGAATATGGAACAACATTGGACGAAAAAGCCAAATCAAGACCAACAAACACAGAACTATAATGGCAGTGCATTCAATATAAAAAACAAATAATCCAGAAAAGCATGGGGATGCGGACTGTAATTAATTCTTTGATTCTCTCTGTCAGAATAAAAGGAGGCTATTGACTGAATGCAGACAAGCTGAAATCTAGAGTGGGTATGTGTGTCAGCAATTGCTGTCGAAGTCCAACTGTTCTTATTAAATGCTTCCCCCTGTATATAAATGATCAAATTATCTAAGTCTCAGGTGTCGTGTTATAGCTCACCTTTTACATGATTAAACAGTCGTTGGTAAAATGTATTTTAATGCCAAGCAAGTCTTTGCCTGAAATATGAGAAATCCTTCCTTGTAATATTTTTGGGTAAAGTCTTGCTTTCATACAATGTAATAGATAGACATACTTGATCTCTGAGTGCTATGAGAGGGTTGTTAAAACAATATACTATCGCACACTCTACTGAATATTTTAATGTTTTAGCCTTATTAAAGTTGGAATTAAACTATGAATCTAGCACAAATGTAGTTTAGTTGATTAATTAAAAATAAATATTGTGTGCAAGTGTTTCTTATGTATTTATTACAGTTAATGCAATCCAGCATCTTTCAGAAACAAAGCAAATAATATGTCAACAGAGGTTTAAATTAATGTGAGGCTGTGTAATGAGAAATCTTTCCCCATTGGAATAAACTGCACAGCACACTCAGAGTGCGCAGCCGATGACATCACCACCACACTCCAGACATGCACTGCAAGTCCTTTCTCACCTCTGTATAAAAAGGGTGGGGATCTCTTTCTTCTCACACCTTCACAAGAACTGGTCTGCACCTGTGATTTGACCTCTGATCTGTTGGATTTACATTTCTCTTCTTCTGGTTACGTTTTTGACAGCAGTGAGTCGGTCTCAGCTGTACAGTTTTGTTACGGTTTTTAGATGGGTTTCAAAACAAATGTACTTCATACCATGAGATACAGCCATGATATCTAGTTTCCTATGGGAGTTCTTCAGAGATGCAAACATGTCACACAGTCTCCATGTTTTCAGCATATTGCATATGTTAGACATTGGAGGCTGTGTGGTCCAGTGGTTAAAGAAATGGGCTTGTAACCAGGAGGTCCCCGGTTCAAATCCCACCTCAGCCACTGACTCATTGTGTGACCCTGAGCAAGTCACTTAACCTCCTTGTGCTCCTTTTTTCAGGTGAGACGTAATTGTAAGTGACTCTGCAGCTGATGCATAGTTCACACACCCTAGTCTCTGTAAGTCGCCTTGGGTAAAGGCATCTGCTAAATAAACAAATAATAATAGACTGAAAAATGTATGTTAATTTCTAAGTTGTTTGTACTTCCTTTTTCTGTTTCTAAAAACAAGGCACTGTGTTGCACTTACATTATATTGCAAAAGAAAGAAAAACTTATTAACCCTCACAATCTCCAATGGGAACACACCCCTGCTCTAAAAAAACAATATCACCATCAGCCAGGCAGTGCAGACACCACCAAATGGTTTTCAGTGTGTCATGAACGCCCAAAGTGAGTACCCCTGGTTTACACATTCAAAATGTAATATCATTTCTCTATTGTGGTGGACTACTTACTTTTAATTTCTAGGGGAAAAAAATTGAATTCTGTTGAATTACACATTATTATTATTCTTATAAAATGTATTTTGGGTCCTGACCACCCACCCCTTTTACAGGTTGCTTAAAATATTACAAAGTGCATTATGCCTTTCTTTCTGCTTCACAAGCCTTACATAGCAAAATGCTGTATAGGGTATACAACCGTTGACGTTCAACCTGTGCATTGATCTGCTGTTCGGAACTTGTTCAAGACCAGGTTTGTGGGTTCCAGCTTTTTAAGATTCAGTTTGTTTTGGACAAGGTTGATGTAATTCATTTTAATAAAGCAGGCTTTAGGACCCAGAACACTATATCCAGGTAATGAGTGCATTGAAATCATAAGGTAGACTTTTCTGAACCCCAGAGCATGATACCAGAGATTCCTATTACTTGTTTCATCTGTTGGGCGGGACTATAGTTTTAAAGCAGCAAACTCTTCTAATTGCCACTTGAGCTCAAGAAGGTATATTGGGGTTTAGGTTCCAGCTTCTTGCACACCACGTTTACAGCATGTTATATGCTATAGTGAAATGGATCTGCATTTAACATTATTCCATCTTTAACAAGTGTGCAATTAGTAAGTTGCATGTAAATAAAGATGAATGCACTAACCAGTGAGACCATGCACTGACAGTAAAAAACAAACAACGTGTAACAGATAGGAAACAACACTATTGCAGTTTAATTTGGAGTTATTTCACTTGTTTGCCATATGTTTCTTCTTTTCGAAAATGAATTAGTTAATTAGTGTCTGCAGAGGATGTTTATCTCAAGCAGTATTCTTTTTTATTATTTCATTGTCGTACCGGTACAGCATACTGAATATATTTTCCTTTTATTATTGAATGCATTTATTTGTATCTAAATAATTTACTATCACCACAAATTGTTTATATAATCAACGCACATGATGTATCTATCAGGTGAGTGAAAAAGGATATACAAATACAAAAATCATAAACATGAATATGAACAGAAGTAGATGTGTAATGTACACTTCAGGTGTTCCGTCCTCTTGTAAGCACAATACTGCAGTCCAAGGATGCTTAATCTGTTGTGACATTTCTAAATGAAAAAAAAGTTTAAAGACAAGGGGAATATTTAATTAAAACCAAGTTTACAGAGAATCAAAAATGTGGGAAAACCGATACAAATGTGATCACACTCATCTGTCTTCACCACTGGCTGTTAAAATGTTACTCACATATTTTGTGCACATGTGTGATTAAAAGTGAGTAATTGAAATTTTAGGCCAACCAGTCCAATGATCTCCTTAAAAAAGGACAAGCTGCTGGTTCCAAAAAAAACACAAAAATCAGAGAGGCTCTATTTTCTGTGCTTTCAGACCAACATTTTTCTAGCTAAAGGAATAGGGTGGAGAATGTCTCATATCTTCCCACATGAGCCCCACACAGCCCTGAGGCTAGACTTCATTCTAGGCATGGATCACAGAAGTGCCAAGAGAGAGGTCCATAGTGGTACCAAGGGCTCAACACAGCTTTCTGTGAGGCATGGTTCTTATTGATATTTTCCCTCGTACAACCCGCAAACTAACACATTGTTATTTACTGTTACATCTTGGTTAAATACAATTTTAAACCAAGGAAAAGTATAGTGTTGCTTGCTACCCCATTATAAACTTTTAGATACTAAGGTAACACTTAGTTATTATTATTATTATTATTATTATTATTATTATTATTTATTTCTTAGCAGACGCCCTTATCCAGGGCGACTTACAATCGTAAGCAAATACATTTCAAGTGTTACAATACAAGTAATACAATAAGAGCAAGAAATACAATAACTTTTGTAGCTAATATTAATTTTAAAAAGTTGACTTAATGATTAATTTAATCTTTATCCAAATAAATACAATAAAAGTCACCCGCCCCCCCCCCCCCCCCCCCCCCCCCCAAAAAAAAAAAAAGAAAACCAGCACTGTCAGCACTTTAATTAAACCCTTTAAATCAATTGGAAAATGACAGATGCACTTGCTGTCTTCGCCCTGGAAAACGTCAAGACTAAACCCACCTACTTTAAAGCAATGGCTTAGTTTTAAATACAGGTTGGAATAATGCTTTTAATATGAATGGCAATCATCATCTAATCAGTCAACTGATGATTCAATCGGAAATTAGACTGTGTTTCACATGCAATTAGATTTGAAATGATGTTACATTTTGTAGTTTTGCCCTAGTAACTTAAAAAATAGCGACAGATTCATAATGGATTTTTAAAAAAGTACAGCAGGAATTATACCCTGTGCCGAACTACATTTAGCTAGGACTACTGCAGCCAAATTGATTATAATTGATACTGAGATTGAGTTTGTAATATATTGTATACTGCTGTCAGAATACTGAGTATGTCTTAAATTGAATACTCCATCTTCTAGTAAAAGACATCTGTAGTTAATAAAGTATTACATACAAGCCAAGGTATGTAAAAAAAACAGTGTTGCTCCACAGACGTAATGATATAACACTAGAAGTTGTCATTTATTAATGCATTTGTAACTAGAAACCTAATATGAAAAAACCACATGATAACAGTTCCCATATGCAATCTCACTTCAGCATAATATCTGATTATATTATGTTACAAATATTCCATCGTAACAATTGTCAAAAAAAAAAAAAATTTGTGTTATATGTTGCGTGTGGTGTGTTAATGTTGGTGTACAGGTATTGGTGCACGGGATATAAATGGGTCTGTGTAGCACGAGCGTCCTGAATATTTGAATTTATTAACTCGATATATCGCGGGTGTTGGGGTCGAATATAAATCCGCTGTATATCAAGTTAATAAATTCAAATATTCAGGACGCTTGTCTCAAGTCATTACACTCTTTTTGTGACGCTGCAACGGCACTGCAGCTTCTTCCTCTTTAGATTCTGTGGAGGAGGAGCCGAGCGGCACTCACATCGTGCGTGAGTCGTCCTAAAGTCGGGTGAGTTCACACAGCCTTTTGAACGGACTTAAGCTGGCGCTGAGCCACGTCTTTAGTTGGCCATTTTTAGGACAGCTGAGAGTTGGCCGTGTGGGTTTACACTGCAGAAAAAAGACCTGAGAAGACTAAAAACGGCCAGTGTAAACGTACCATGAGTGAAGCAGATGGAAGTGAAAATATCCACGGGAGATCAGCACAAGTCCTTATCTGTTTTTTGGCATTCAAAATTCACATGTCTGATTCAATGTCTCCAATCGTCAGTTGTTTTTATTAAACCCTGGATTTAGGATATTGAGCTGTTGAAAGACTTATTTCCCTTGACTGAAATGTATTACAGATTGAATATGTTTGTGTTCTGGAAAGCATTGCTCAAATTCAATAGTAACTCCTTAAATGCTATTGCATTATGATTTCTTTAAGGTTCGCATTTAAAGCTCCATACAGCAGAATTGCATGGCTAATTATAATTTTTTTTAGATGTTATATAAACTGCTGTGTTCAGAATACATTAGCGTCATTATGATACAGTAACATCATGAAGTAATGTGCACATTTCACTGTGTTTGATAAATGATTAAGTCAAATATAATCATTTACAGGGATGTGTGCATTCGTAATCAACATTTAGAAGTCATCTGGTTAAATTATATATATATATATATATATATATATATATATATATATATATATATATATATATATTGTACTGTATGTTGAATATACAGTATATGTAATTTATGAGATCCATATTAATTCTTTTGTTATTGCCAATATCACGTCCACACCATTTCAAGCCTATCCATTATAGCTTATTTCTAATTTTGATTTATTGTACACCAAACTTTTTTTCCACTTGTTACAAAGGCTTGCTAATCTGCTCAAACAAGCTGATGCAATGTTGGCACAGCATGTCTATATTTTCTAAGTTGTAACATGGATTTAGTCATGAGACTTCAGGAGCTGAAATTAATTACCTTGAAGAACAACAAAAAAATGATTTAAAAGAACCCTTGAGAGAAAGGAATGTGGTTTTTATACCACAGTTCAGGATGGTGCATGAGAATATTAGAACAGATTTAGAACTTGATCAGAACTGGTGATCTAGAAGCAGACAGAGTCTGTAGAGGTGTGCAAAAATATTGTAATTGTGTTATTGTTGACCATTGTTATAGATTAAGTTTATTTTGGCACGTTTTACTTTTTTATTTGAAAACTGATCACTTGGAAAGCCAAAGTGAATGTATAGTTTTCTATGGAACCAAATTAGTGGCAACCTAACATTAAATTCCTATAAACCAAAAACAAAAAAAGATTAAAAGATACTTTAATAAATAGTTCAATAATCTATGCACACCTAAAAAAAAGGTCACAGCCTAAGTCAAAGACATGAGCTCTGAATAAATTACAACTCATACATAAAGCTAAATAATTTCTTATAGGCTTGATCACAATTTATTACAGTCAAAGCAAACTCCAGTATGAAAACATGTGCCTTGTCAACTTCTGACATGTATTGAATTCTGTCATTGACAAGAAAAAATCCAATACATTGTGAGAAAAAAAAGGAACTGAAAACATATTTTATGGAAACGTATCATTTCCATATTTTCCATCATTATATAAAAAAAAAAAAATCACCTCTAACATCTGTGTTTGTTATGAATCCTGGATTTCCAAATTTCATTATGGTTGCCAGTCAGGATCTGGCATCATGCACACACCTATGTGCAGCACATACTGTACCTCTGTATCTCACGGAAGAGATTTTGAAAGGGTGTGTCAATAAGCTAAGCCTTCACAAATACATACAGATTGCACCAACATGTGTATGTTCCCTTTGAGACCCAGAGTAGCCAATCACATACAGTACTTTCTCATGGGAAGTGGGGATTCAATTATAAATTAGCTGATGGCATAATTTTTCTACTCTTTGCCAAATGCTGCTGATTCTTCACTTGTTAACTGTGTCTCTGAAACGTATTTATTGTTTGACACATCCCAACTCAAACAATGCAAAAACTGAAAATGTCTGAAACCACAGACAGCCATGTTCATTTCCTTCTTTGGATTAGAGTACCCTTTGAAAACCCTTTGCTAAAGTCTTCACCCAAAACGGATAGGATTTACATATTGGTGCTTTCCAAATTCAAAACCTAACACAAAAATACAACTGCAGTCAGAGGCTCAAGTCCAGCACGGAACCCATCAATGGTTCAGTTATCTGCAAATACAAACATGATTATTGTACAGGGCAGGGGCATGCTGCCACCAGGTTTGTTTTTCTTTGAATAGGATTAAAGATTCGGACACAAATGATTAATCACTGCATGGCAGACATCTGAATATAGCACAGGAAAGGTTCAACTTTTAATTTATTCCATATACAATCTATTCAAACCAGCTGCCGGGCTGCTCTGCTGTTCTGGTTTCTTTTTTTCTTCTAAATGCCCACTGCATCCTCCTTCCTACCTTTTCGTTTTTTTATGGTTTTCATTATTTAATTGGCATAAAGAACCTACCTTACTGTTCAGAATCCAACGACTGCGGCTAAACTAAATGAAAAACTAAGAAGCACAATAAAGAGCACGGTATCCTTTGCAAGCCAAAGAAAGCCCTTAGGTTTGTTGTCACATGGTAAACTTGAATGCAATGAAAACTGTTCCCAATCTATCTTGATGCCCTCCCCCCCTCGCTAAGATGAATGTGCAACCGAATATTTAAAACAATTATAATAATTAGAAATCATGAAACAATAAACCTTTTTTTTCTTTTACATTTTAATGCATTTCTAATGCAAGTACTGTATATTAAAACAAAACAAAACCTAATCTTTAGAGTCTATTAAAAAGAGGTATTTTCAGTAAATGTTTACAACTTATCCATATGCTGATTTCCCAAATGAATGCATAATGCATGGAAGTGCAGGCAATGGGCTTCATTTTAATGATCTGGAGTTTAGATATGCCGCTGTTTAAATACTTTTACTGACCAACATTCATTAAAGAGCCTCACATGCACTGTTGGAGATGTTGAATGTTTTAACCACGACACACAAAGGGATCAATCATATGTCCGCTGTTATTTAGGTCACTAAAATAGAGTCTTGGAAACATTTAATGATAATCCATTGAGGATATTTTTCAATCGTGTGCATTTTCAGATATTACTACTTCAGATACTGAGATACTTAATATTAAGGCAACAGATTACTCGTTTATTTTGGGATCTATTCAATTGATCTGAACAGTGAAAGATATAAATAAAGCTACCATTTAAATATCGAATTAAGACCGAACCTGATCTGATGGTATTTTGAATGATATACAGATTCATGCTGTCACAGCATTCAAACTTTCTGTCACGTGCACAGAAACAGATTGCCAGCACTCACAAAAGGTGCGCTTCACATATACCAATGCTTTTTAAACAGATGGAATGAAAGACGTACGCGGTACAAAAATCTGGCACTCTTAATAATTCAGCACTTTCTTGTCTAACACTGACTGCAGTTCAGCTGACTGCAGACTGGCTACAGATGGAAAGGCAGGCCCATCTTTTATGAGAAAAAAATAAACAAACAGGACAAATCTCCAAGGGTGCTCATAAAAAGCTAAACAGTTAAAGGAAGACAGAATGTCGAAAGCCCCTGAGATACCTACTCAAGGACTTTTCTCATTTAAAGCTGTATATACTGCTATTTTGTATTTTATTTTTTATAATTCTTCTTTCCAGTAGAGATATCCAGTTAAAGATATAACTTAAAATATAAATTAGGCCTTTTCAGGGTATTTTTTTCAGATATTATATTCAGTTTTAATATGGGATAGAGGGTGTACAATACAATTTGGTATAGCACCATTGGAGGGCAGAATTGCTGTCTATGAATGGCTTTGGCATGGCTGGGGTTTTTAGCCACTCTGCCCTTGGTGTGCATTCAATAGACTATTGTATTAAGAGAAAACTGCTATCGGAATCAATACTGGGAGGTAAATTCCATGTAATACACACTTCTGTGATATAAGCAATATCTACTTACTAATCAGGAAGACAGTAGATGAATGGGATACCTCCTTCCCACTGTTAAGACAATCACCTCTTTGCATCCACCTAAGCAATGGGTATTACTGTGCAACAGAACCCTGGCAAGGGCCCAGCCTAGGTCTCTGTCTGCACATGCCAGGCATCTGACCAGTAGGGCCTGCATTGAAGCAATCTATGCCCAGACATTTCCCAGACAATTTTCCTTCATAAGCCTGCAGGGCAGTGCAGCGTTTTCTCTGAGTCCCAGGCAAATTCTACAATATGCTCGCAAGGTAGGGGATAGAGTTACACTTTGCCCTGGAGAAAAATGCTGCAATGCAACCCAAGTATTTTTTATATTGGCTAAAGGATGGGAACCTTATCTAAGTACACATGCCGCTAACAATGAACATATTACTTCATATAATGTCTGTTTTTATTTGAAATGACGAGCTAAGGATGAACTATCATTCCTGTCTGCTGGAAATATACCTGTATATTCAGTGTGCTGAACGCACTGACCTCGAGCATATAAAATCTGTGATAAAAAGGTAAGCTTTTCTAAGAACACACTAAAACCGCCCCAGGGTTTTTCTTCCCTAAAGAGTGTTTTAATGTCACTAAATCATGTGAAAGAATCTTCCGCAATCTAAAGGTCAAAATCTGACATTTTATTCTAAGATTGTTTCTGTTTGTATGTGTCTCTTCCAAGGCATTCCTCTAGCCTCACTTTGATGAGAGTTCAATCAATAAACAAATACAGCGCTGCCACCTGACCCATGTTATTTCCCTGTCCCTGTTGGTGCTATTCAATCAAACTTCCAGACATAGGAGGATGCACCTATAACACTAGCTTGCAAATAAGGGGGATTTCCATTCATTAATCCCATATTGAAAACACAATATGATGTCACTATAGAACAGGTAAATAACACCGGCACTGTTTGTTTTTATTGAATCCGCCTCCTAGATATGATTGTTTTATTACTACCTTTCTTCTTCATTTGCTTACAAAAAGGGTTTTGGAAAATCTTGACAAACATGTAGTCAATTGATTGTACACACCTTAGTCCTCCTCCCTGTTATTGTCTGCATTTAGTTCTGGAGGAAGTATTTTTGCAAAGCAATCTGGGATACTTGTGCATGAAGGACACTATTTAAGTGTAGGTATCACTTTCTTTCCCTTACATCAATATGTCTGTATGTAATAATAAATAGATTATATAAAAGAGGGGACAATGACTGTGAAGCTTTGTCAAGATACAATCTATTATAAAAAAAAGACAGATGGGGATTGGTTCAGTCCCCGAGAGTAGTGTTGGGAGGCCTGCTTTTGGACCTGGAAAAAAAGAGCCAACAGATGTTTCCAGTTTAGAAACACTGTATAATTTATAATCCAGCGCTCTCCAATTGGCATGAGTAGTCTTAGAGCAGGGCTAATGGGAAATGGAGCCTTTCAATACCAGGTTAACTTACATTATCTTGTCTGAGATCATTTAGTAAACAGAGTTTAGTCAATCATATCCACAGAAGGATTTCACTATTTTACAATAATGGCACATGCATAATGAAGATTTACAGAGCGGCTATTCCATGGTTATTTACTTTGATGCAGGTGAAGAAAATTAAATAATATGGGAAAGACTGTTCACCCATGTGACAATTGTATACACAGGTACTGTACTAGTACAGAGCTAATTACAGAGCAATAGGAAACTAAGGATATGTACTGTAGACAAACATCATTCAAAGATGTCTATAATGGGTTTTATTATTTTTTATAAAATAAATACTTTCCTCCTTGTCTCCTTAAATATTTAAAGAAAAAAAAACAAGAAGGAAAATTGTTGTTGGAGTCTTGATATGTACTGTCTGGGAATCTAATTAGAAATCACTTGTTTCAAATCCTCATTTCAGCACAGGACAGGGTAACCCTTGGCAAGCAAAACGGCTTCCACACAGCTTGGCATGGATTTCCATAAGCCGTTAGTAAACCTCTGGCAGAATATGAGTCAGTAATTCCATGAGGACATCTTGCAGTTCAGCAGTGAGCTGGGCCGTGGATATCACTCATTGCTCTCCAGGACACCCAAGAGGATCTCATCGAGATGGGGGTCTGGGATCACCTGAGCCAAGGAAAAGTGTGGGAAGCTTGTCTTACTATGTCCGTTCAGTCCTGTATCGTAATGTGCTGTAGTGACTGTTGGGCAGGCAAGGCAGATGGGGGGTTTGCATCCAATCATAAAAACGCTAGAAATCCTTGTGCAGTCATTGAACTACTGTGTTATCTGGGGGCATATTACTTAACTCAGGGCAGCTTGATGAGGCATCAACTTTTCCAGCACTGTGTCTAGACTAGACTGATGTTTACATACACATGCACCATCAGCATGGAGGCAGCTTGTAATGGGCAATTAATAAAGAATTCCTTTCTAGCCAGTTTGATGCCCTTTATCTAAAATTACTTTATTTACAATGAAATCATTCAATGCGCCCCACCCCATCCTTTAATAGTACTAAAGTATAATGCAACTCTGGCAGGAAAAAAAAAAAAAAATTCTACAAGGTTCAATGGCAAGGTTCAATTAATATTTTACTTAGCAATTTCCATCATTAAGATTTGTATTTCCCTTTTCCTCTGGAATATACTGGAACAAGGATGTATGTAATACTAATCATTACGACTTTAAGCTTTAGTAACTAAAGAAGGTTGTCAGTGTCACCCAATGTGCTGTAATGCCTTTTTTGAAATCTGTGTTGGTTTAGCAGTTGGCCAAGATGACTTTCAATCTGTTGCTATGGATACCTGCACAGCACTTTTTTCCCACCTGCTCATAACTACTCCGAAGAATTACATTTGAAGCAGTTTATTCTTAAATTAAAGGTGGTTATTATGTGCACAGAGTTGCTTTGAACCAGTCGTATGTCATTCACATTTTATTTTCCTGTCTTAAAAGTTGCACCCATTACCTCAACTGCATGTAAGACATTCATTGTACCTTGAATAGCCAAAAGCAAAGGTCTAGTGTTTGTGAATGTTTCTTTTTTATATTGTTTATGTAGCATTACTGTTGTGGAAACCGGAGTTCAATCCGCAGACCAGGTGGCTGAGCCACCCGAAGCATCGGCTGGAGCTTGGTGTGAACCAGCAAGCCTACACTCCCTGGCATGTGTAAAAAGAATGTAAATGTCATCTAGAAGCTGTGAGGAGGTCATATCAAAGGGGAGGGGGGGGCGGCGTAAATATGTTGTTCCATTCTACCTATTTATGTCTTCTAAAAACACTTCATCTAAATTCACCTGGATTTTCACAGTTTAAGTTCATCATATACAACCTGTGCCTATTTTTTTTAACCTACTTCATTTTAACAGACGTGTTTTGTAGTCCAGATTTTCTATGATGTGCAAGTATGTATGCTATACTGCAGATCAGCCCGTATGCAGATGATACTGCCAGTGCTGAACAGGGGCAGGAGTTGTTGATTGTCATGCCCACATTGCCTGTCATGTGGCTCCTGGGACACAGAAGACATTCTCCAGACCACAGAAATTCCTTATAACTATGACTGGATGTTAATATGTACAGGAATTGTACAAATCTGAGCCTTATGAAAAAAGAACAATGAAAGGGTGTCAGTGGTGGCTGCTCATTTTTATGTTGGACTAAATGTAAACAAAAATATTATCAAAGTTAAGTACTTTGTGCAGACAATAATATACAGCATGTGTTGCTGGAGTGTTTATTTCTTTGGCTCCTGGGCATTGCTGGGAAGCAAGATGTCACATCTGAAAGAACATTTGTTTTTTTTTCTTGCATCTAAACTTGAAGATCAAAATCCCACTTTGTTTTCAACCGTTTCTCCTGAACTGTTGTGTTTGTTCCTTACATGTGACACGTGGGGGTGTCGCGTTGCTTTCATCGGGATGCACGCTCATTGGGAGCATGTTCTGGGAAAAGAAAGTTTCAGATCTTCCACTGCCAACCATATTCTTGCTTTATAAAAAGAACAGGTACATTTCAGACTTCCCTGTCTCACTGACGCATATCAACTCTGTGAAGTGCAGTCACTTCGCCCATCCATTACTTAGCTTCTCTGAGACTGCAAACATAAGTAACAAGTGTCAACTGTCAACTGGCTTTGTGATGAAAATATCTGTCAATGGGAGCTCATGTCACAATTGCCTCAATGCCATAAATGAAAAAAAAAAGTTTTCCCTGACAAGTTTCCTGCTGTATTTTATGGTAAAGAATTGCAAAGTGTAGTAAAGCATAGTAAACGAATCGTGTTAAAGCATTCAAGCAGGTAAATCACAGATAAGCATGATCAAGCAACCATGGTAAATTTACTGCACTCAATATTACACTTCATTTTGCCATTTGAACATCATATCACGGCAGTGTACACCAAATACCAAAAGAAACTAGTCAAATTATTTTACAAATGCTTTAGGTAGAAGTTTTTATTAGTATATCTGGTTTAAGAAGACATTTGGACAAATCTATATATTAGGATTTTATTGCTGGCTCCACACTAAAGTTAGTGGGTATACTGAATTTTGAAACATCATGTCTCATATAAGTCATGGGGTGTTCATTAATGCCTAATTTTACAAGAAAATTGAACTCAACAAGCTTGTAAAATGAATCTGTAAAATATTTTAACTTAATTTGCAAAATTGCAAAAATTGTAAATTCACATTAAACTGATCTTACTCGTTAGCAAAGCCTTTAACAGTGTCATGGAAAATAAGCAGTCTGGAAAATAAGTAGCCTTTTGCCTTTTTGCGCATGCGCGAAATTCTAAATTTAAAGGGGAGGTTCATGTCGTGGTCGGGATTGTCAAACTGTATTTGATGTGTGTTCGCTGTCTTTCTACATAGTGCATTTTTTACACTTAAATGTTCTGACAGTATTTTTAAAAGCTACATTTTAAGTGGAAAAAAATCGTATAGTTTTAATAATACCATTTTGTAATATGACATACAGTTAAGTTCATTATTATAATTGAAGGAATAGACTATTTTTTCATATAATCTATCATTGTTATTATTCTTTAATCTGAGCGGTTAACGTTACTTTACAACATAGTTTACAAAGACGTGGTAAATTCTCACACCAGAGTTAAAAGACGATTTGTCATTTTACATTTTCAATCCGTCCTTCGGATGAGATATACCGAGGTCCTATTGACGCTGCAGCAGTTGTTGATTCATAGCTCACCCCCTAGTACTAGTCTCTGTAAATCGCTTTGGATGAAATGGTCTGCTAAATGACCAATTAATAATAATAATAATAATAATAATAATAATAATAATAATAATAATAATAATAATAATAATAAACCCTGGGTACTGAATTGAAGTTGTTCGTGTCACAAATATTAAAGTAAAATACATAAATGCATTATTTTGTGAATGGGACGAATCAATAATTAGTAAGCATTTATTGTGCAATTTATTTTTTATTGCAATTATCAGGTGCACGATCTATCGTGAGAACGAAAAATCGCGAAATTTACTTTTTTTTGGGAGGGTATTGAGAAAAAACTATAATGTAATAATTAAACATTATGTGGTTTAAAAGAATGCTCACATGTTATGAAAGTTTATTTCTGGGTGCATTTCATTTTTACTGCCGCTATGCTTTGGTTAAACGGAAGTTAAATACTAAAAAAAACAAACAGCTTTTTAAACTCTCCCGGGACATGCATCAACACCCCGCATTACAGCACAACATTCTTGGTGATGTATTATTCCAAGACATGTTATGTACAAAATACATCTATATTATTATTTATTTCTTAGCAGACGCCCTTAACCAGGACAACTTCCAATTGTTACAAGATATCACATTATTTTTATATACAATGACATTATTTTTTTACACATTATTTTTACATACCATTACCCATTTATACAGTTGGGTTTTTACTGGAGCAATCTAGGTACATTGCTCAAGGGTACAGCAGCAGTGTCCCCCACCTGGGATTGAACCTAGGACCCTCCAGTCAAGAGTCCAGAGCCCCTAACCACTACTCCACACTTTCTCTATATAATACTTTGCAACTGAGGAGCAACCAAATTATCTGATTCTGCAACATGCCAGGAGAACACTCGGTCTGGACCTGCAGCAGCCAAGCACCTCTGTTCGCTGGTTCGAATGGAAAGGACTGAGATGGCACCTTTTTTCAATTTTGTTTATGATTTAATTTTCAATTCCCCTGTTTCTGAACCTGATAACCTGGTGATCAATGCTGGAGGCAATGATTTAAGAAAATTGAAAAGCGTGGAATTAATTTGAAGAATGAAAAAAGATTTAACAAATTGCATGAGCTCTTTCCAAAAACAAAAAATATTTTCTCATGCATCACCCAGAGACATCTTTGGAAAGATGTAAAAGCATCTCCAAAAATAAGCAAAGCACGTAACTGGGTGAACAATGTAAGAACAAGGTATGAGCTTCAATGTATGAATATTCCTGAAACTGTTTTGTATACTTTATAGTGCTAATCAAGCATGCTCCTGTGAACATTAAAGAAAAATGTTGCTGTGTTCTAAGGATAGAACTCTCTGTTGATTCCAGAATTCCAAATTGCTGCCAGCGTGCTGTGCATTGAAACCCTACAATGAAACACAAGGAAACCACTGAAGGTTGGAGAAATCTGCTTTACTCTTTGTTTCAATTCGCTCTTCCCCTGGAGGGAGGCTTATAAATTGCCAGTTTGTAATTTTTAAATTCCATGCTTGAAATTGATGGAAAAGGTTATACGATGAGCTTTCTGGCCTCTTTCAGCTCAGTCGAACTCCATCACTGACTGCATCGTGTGTCACTGTAGGAATTTGCTGTCTTCCCCTCTTTTTCTCTCTTACGTATACACACTTTGTAACAGGAAAAATAAATAAGCTCTGAGCATTAATTTGTAACAAAGTAATGACTACATTTTTTTCTATGCTATTTACCTTGCTTGCTTGTCCTTTACACTGCTTTTACTTGGATACCATTTGGATTTAGACCGGCTAAGCTCAAGTCAATTGCATATTATAGGAATGGGGAAAAGTAATATATTATGCCTTACAGAGGTAGTTTTTTTTTCTTTTTTTTATGCCGGTGTGAAACAAGAGACAAAGTAATCCAGTTATATAGTCTAACAATGGATATAGGTTGCAGCTTTGCCATGTATTTAAATTAACTGTGCAGCTGAGATGAGACTGGATGGTAAACAGTGTTTTATATAAAGTGTGTTAGTGATACTGTATTGGGTTATTAAATCTGTGGCTATGAACCAGCAGCATAAACTTAAACAAAACTTCTGTATCGTACACACACTAACATTTTCCTACAGTATGGTTTGATTTACTTTACTACAGCATGTCATTAAAAAAAAATCACTGCCATTTAGACTTCCATGAGTGTGTATCCAAATGAATCCAATAATGAGTAAAATAAATAAATTAAAAAAATGAAAATTAATCACAAATTCCCAGATTTTGATAGGTCTGTGTAAACAAGCTCAATATGTGAGTAAGGAATCCTGGTTTTTTCCCCTCCAGAAAAGGAGATGGGGATCACAGGGTGAAAAGTCGAAGGGAGGACAACTTGACGGATAGAGCTGGGGTGGGGAGGTCACTGGAAGGCGTCTGGTTCAAACTCAGGCAGGGTTATTTCCTTAGTGATTTTCATCTCTGTCTGTTAACACAATGCACCACCTGGTTGTAATACACAGAATCTAGAGGGGCGTGAGCCTCTTACATTTCCAACATTTAAAGTTATCCCTTTACTGTAAACTGCTTAGTTCCTGTATCCATAGAAATGTCTGCTGTATTTTTTATAAGAAACTCAACTGATCTGCACAGCGGCGGATCTAAATACAGCCATCATTTAACCATTAAAATAGAATCCTTCCTGAGTTTAAAAAATATATATTTTTAAAGGCAGAAAACAAGACTAACCAGCACTTTTGGATTTTCATAATCATGGACCTTTTATTATGATTAAACCATGGCAGTAATTATGTCCGCCACCGTGTGCATCATTTGAACAGACCACTGTGTGTTTTTGAATACATTTAAATAGGGATGTCACACATTCTTAATGACTGTGAATGATTTATTAAAGCAAACCCCCAAATCCATTGAAATAAATACAGGTACTGAAGCCGAACGTGAACAGAAAAAGATGAGCCATCAACGTGCAGACGTAGATATTATTATTCCCTTTCATTGACTGGAACTTGAGATTGTTACCTTCTGGTTATAGAAGTTTAAATAATAATAATAATAATAATAATAATAATAATAATAATAATAATAATAATAATAATAATATATTTTGCATTTCTGATTTGGGCTACACTCTCTTGTTGGCAGATTAATATTTGTGTTGGAATATTATATGCAGCTAGCTACTGTATTCTAAAGTAACATGTAAAATGTCAGATCCTTGTTCGGTACAGTGCAAATACAGTGGCTCTTTTATGAGCCAAAACATGGTTATATATCATCTACAGTACTGCATGTAGAAAGTGTTTCTTTTACAGTAGTTCATAAATCAGCCGAAGTATGTCCTAATGAAGGCCCACCCTCCAATATGTGAGTGAGTTCAATAGAGGTTTACATACAGGTTATGCTATCTGGCAAGGTGTATCCATTTATATGTACTTTCAATCATTTTTTATAAGAAAGTAAGGTCAAATACTTACATACATACATACATACATACATACACACATACATACATACATACATACATACATATACTGGTGGATGGCAGGTTGTGTATTATAATACTTGAATTGCAACATGAAATGCTTTTGACATTTTATACAATATATACTGTTTTATAAATACTTTTGGGGGGGTTGTGAATGTACACACATAAAGGAATCTTCAATATATAAATACTTAGAAAACAATCAAACCAGTGCGTGAACATAGAGAGGGTGCTCATAATATCAAACTTTATTATTCTTTAGGTTTAATAATATGTGTAAAAAGAACAGGCTATACCCAAATGCAATCCCAAAGGTCTATATGAGGCAAAGATTCCTTCAGGCAATACGGGTGTGACAGACGGACAGATGGGGAAGATTAGTACATAAGGGTCCCCATTTTAAATGAGAATCCCCCAAAAAATTATTCAGAAAGGTGAGTGGCAGCACTTGCACTTTTTTTCTGAACAAAAGTTTTCATTCAACAGAAAACGCTGTTTCTGAAAAGAGTTTATTTTTTTCTTCCTCTCTCTCTCCCACTCCCGCAGTGCAATGTGGGAGGGAGGGAGCCATGTTCACTATCAACTGTTCAGGAGAGCAGAGCGACGCAAGATTGATGATACTCTCCCAAAGTAACAAAAGATCTCCCGCCTGTGAGAGGCTGCTTATGAGACCTGATAGACTTGTCATCTCTTAATAAACATCACTGATATGTCAGTGAGAAGAGCAGCATGAGGAGTTGCTAAAGGCAAAACAAGAAGCTCTCTCCACCGTTCAACCGTTATAATAAAAAAAATATGCACTACCCCCCACCCCCCTTCAACAAACTCAGCCATCCAAAAAGATTAATTTTAAGTTTGTCTCTGTGCAAGTCACTTCTATTCTACAGATGAATAATAAAAGAAAGGACAAGCTGATGTTAATGTAGTATTCCCCCCTCCCCCTTCCTAACGCAATAGTCCATCAAGATAAATCCAAGAACATCTCTCTTTAAGTGTTAATAAGGCTTATACAGCCTACTCCACAGCCATTCTGTATGCTTTATTCAGAATTGAAATGGAAAAACATTTTTTTTGGTAGGTTGAAAGTGGTCTAAATCAAGGTTCTTATTCACTCATGATAGGTAGCCAATGCTAGCTCCATACTCTACTGTGTGAATCTAATCTAAATATATATCAGTTAGACCGATCCATAAGATATTGACCAGTCACATACTTTACACCCACTACCTCTCAATTTGATATGTGCTACTTGGAAAGGAAAACTCCTTTCACTTCTAATACTATTAATGTATTTTACCCTTTTTCCTTTATAGCAATTACCAAAGGCAGATCAGGTATTCAGTTTTGACTGGGTGTGGATTTAGGGTACCTAGTGTCTTATGGATTACCGGTATTTAAAAGAAGACATGTTTTTGATTGCGATATATATACTGTAGCAACTATAGCACCCGCGAATAGTCTTCCATCTTCCATAGCAACCACGGTAAGACGTACTCGATAAAGATTTTAGATGATGACGTATATCTGTTACAGTAAATGCGGAAAAGGGGTGTCAACAAATTTCCATTAAAGAGAGAGATTTTTTCTACTGACTGAAGTAAGGATGTCATTGCAGCTTACTGTGAAAGGGAGTAAATTAATAACATAAATAAAATAAATAAATATCTAAATAATTCTTTAAAAATGCTGCATTGTTTGTATTTAAAAAATACAATATATATATATATATATATATATATATATATATATATATATATATACAGTATATATATATATATATATATATATATATATATATATATATATATATATATATATATATATATATATTCAAATACAGTTTAATGTGTTTTTTAATTATCTAATTGAATTTTGCTACAATGTAATACAAATTGTTTTATGTCTATTGAATTGGTTGTACTGTACTGTATGTTGTAATGTGCTCCCTGCCTGCCCAAGTCACCCCTGTGATGCATCTTGGAATATCTGTACCTGTTAAAAAATAAATGCTACATTTTTAACACAGTACGTGGGTTGATCTGTAAAGAAAAATGTGTTCAATAAAAAAAAATGTATTCTGGTTAAATTGTTCAAGAGTTTATGTTTGAGATTCGTTTATATTATATATTGATTCAGTAACATAGAGATAAATATACTTTTCATTAAATCACATTAGGGTTTACCAACAAATAAAACCAAGCATAGATCAATTTCACTGTTTTCTTCATTTCCTAATCTACTGTGTCTGAAACAAAGTGCATGTGTGTTACTAGTCATCTACAGTATGTCGACCAAGACATTTTTAAGACAGTCACTGATCTGCATATTAAATATAAGCTTTATCGTACACAAGTCAGACCGAAACACAAAAGCAGTACATTGTGACATCTTATATTGTTGCAGCAACTTAGGTGTAGTTGGGAACTCAACAACATAAGTCATAAAAAGCAAGTTATTGTGAGCCCTGCCATCTTTATAAAGTATACCATTTACAATATTCTGTATTTTCGCAAAAAAAAAAAGTTGTTTCTGTCACAATTCAATCTGGAGAACTCTCCCTGAACACTGTATAATACCTAGTTAAAGCCAGCAGTGTGTGAAATGGTATTTTAAAATAAATGAAAACGACTGGGAAACAGAGGAGTGGAGGAATATTGCGATGTCAAGCTGACAGACAGGCTCTGAAAAGTAACAAGAGTTATCATCTTAAAGAAAACTGGATTAAATAAAACCCACGACCGGTGGTGCATTCCCCACTCTGATATTGACACGGCTGTGGCTGGGGTTATTTTTCATTGTCTCATCAGGACAAAGCATTGTGGGATATCAATCTTGCTTCCATCAGATAAGCCTGCTATAAAGCGCTAGGTAAACATTTTATTATACAACCTTAAACAGGTGTCCAGCCACACATCCTCCGCTTTCAATAAATAAACACAATATAAAAAGTGTCAAGATGTTTATGTTGTTTTTAGTTTTTATTTTTCTTCTACTATTACACGCGTTATTCTTTAAAAAGCACCTCAAATGCATCTAAATTAAGAATTTAGAAGAAAAAAGAATACACTGATATTCTCTCAGGATAGTATTCTTTATGATTTTGTCATTTTCTCAGCATGTGGTCTGCAGACCTGTGCATCATTAATTAGACTAATTAGTCAACATGATGGAGCTATGAGTAGTCTATTATTCCTGTATTCCAGTGGCGATTTCACAGCAATGCGCGCAAGCTTTCCCAAACATGCCTTGTCTCTTTAATGTCATGGCCAGGAACGACAGCCAGCCTATTTTACGCAAAGTGAGCTTATTATTCCAGGAAAGCACTGTGATTGATTGATTACGGGTATCCCTTTAATTAGCAAGCATCGATGAGTGGGGTTTTTAACATGAAGAAAACATGAGTACCTTCTCAGGAACTGCTCTTAAAAATAAACAATGCATGTGAGCTGGCCTTATGCCAGTATTTATTTATAAAAGGGATGTCTTAAAGGCAAACCTTTCACAAGCTCAGCCAGTGATTAAGCAAGCAGAGGTGAATCAAACAGTTGGCATGATGATTTTAACTGCATCGTGTTGAATCTGCTTTAGTAACCACAAAACTACTATTGTAAAATTTATATATATATATATATATATATATATATATATATATATATATATATATATATATATATATATATATATATATACTATATTACCATAGTGTCATAGTGTACTATAGCATTCTTAACACTAAAAATCCAATGGACAACACAGGCACTAAACACCAAACAGAATGTGGAAATCATTACTAACCAAACTGAACTGTTCAATATTATGTGTGCCAGGAAATATTCTTTTTTATCTTCATAGTGGATATGTCTTGTATTGCAAATATTGTAATTAATAATTCAAAAAGTCTGTATGTATTTGTTTTTTTAATCATTTAATATAACAATTACATTTATATATTTTCATTATATATATTTAAATTCAAATATGACTATTACAAATATAGTCTCTGTTTTCACAACAGTTTTCACAACAATTATTTTATTGTAGATATGTTATTTAAAAAATATTTGAACATATATGATAAATTATCTATTGATTTCAATCTCCATAAAATGCATCGATTCTGTTTCCAAAGAATACTCTCTAAGTTTAAATTTTCAATAAATTTAAAAAACCTGTCAACAGTTCTTTCCTTGAAAGAAAAATATTTGAATACAAAACTGTCAACTTAAAAAAAACACATTTTATATATATATATATATATATATATATATATATATATATATATATATATATATATATATATATATATATAGTGCATGATTTGAATGCGTACAAATGTACAAATGAATTCTGTTTTTCTGAGGCAGCCCTGTTACTTGCAGGATCCACATGCTGAAGGCCTTGAAATGGAGCCTTGCTGAAGCTACGATTCACATACAAGGTGTTAATGCTCAGGTCTTTATTCACTATCCCATCACTGCCCATCACTTCTATTCCAGACAGACCGGCTTCTGCTGCAGACCTATAATCTCACTCTCCACACTTCTTTCATTGTCAGCCACAATGGCACTTGCCGGCAGATGTGATGGAATGTTCGTAATGTGGTCCAAGAATTGTACTAAGACCACCAGAAATATCTATATTTTATTCTCACTCCCTGAATGGCAAGCACATAGAAATATCTTGTGGTGAATCTTACTCATGTCCCAATGGTAAAAGCAAATAGGGCCTTTGGGACAGTTATATATAGAGCTGCTCAACCAACGGCCTATTGTTGTCCGAACTTCCTGCACGGCCCTGTACAACATGGAAACACTTTAAATAGTATTTCCCTGAGGAAAAAACATGTATACAAACAGCTTTTTTCTGCAACGCAAAATTGTTCATAGTACAACTCTATATAAACAACTCCTAAGGCCAATGTACTGACTCTAAAGTAAACTTCAGGATTTATTTATCTTTCTGTAAAAAATATTTCTGTATATATATATATTCTAATTAAATAATTTCAGAATACTTGCTCTTTTGAAAACTTAATATCTACGACATGGCATATAGTAATGAATAATACGTTTATGTAAAACATTGAGCAAATTTGGACAATATTCATTTTCATATGGTCAAATATTAATTTTTTTTTTTTAAACTTTAACTGGTTACCCTTCTTGAAAAATCCATTCATATTTTTAAAACCATGCCTTTTTTTCTTAAACTACAGCGGTTCTGTGTATGACACAAACAAGCACAATGTCATGTTTGCATTTGATTTTCCCTATTTGGAAAACAGAAATTAGAAAGGGGGAGATGGAAGTATTTATTAAAGTCTGGGGGAAAAAAAGACCAGAATCTATCCTAAAAGTCATTTGAGAGTAGGAGGTCCTGGCACAAATTTCAAAATGCAATGAGTGTCACATCCAGGGGTCTTAGCAAAAGTTATAAATTACTGGAAGGAATTTGTAGATGTCAGTAAAGCTTTCAATATTATTATTTGTTTTGTTTTGTTTTGTACAGGTCCAAACATATATTTAGATAAATAAATGTTCATGTTTTTTTGGTAATTGTTTAATGTATTTTTTTTTTTTACTTATTTTAAAATGCATTATTTTTGTATCCATAACATACTTTTCTTTGTCAGTTACTGTAGTTTCCTATTTCAGCAGTGTGGAGTAGTGGTTAGGGCCCTGGACTCTTGACCGTAGGGTCGTGGGTTCAATCTCTGGTGGGGACACTGCTGCTGTACCCTTGAGCAAGGTACTTTACCTAGATTGCTCCAGTAAAAAATCCAACTGTATAAATGGGTAATTGTATGTAAAAAATAATGTGATATCTTGTAACAATTGTAAGTCATCCTGGATAAGGACGTCTGCTAAGAAATAAATAATAATAATAATAATAATAATAATAATAATAATAATAATAATAATATCAATGTAATGAATGTTTACCAGTTCAATCAGCTAAGAAATAAATAATAATATTTCAAGGTGACAGTTAACAGAGGTTCGGAGCTTTTTTAAACCCAGTGGCTCCTAACCTAAGCAAAGTCTGAAATATTCATTTTGCACAGAAAGGTTTTTTTTACAAGGAGCAGACTGACTTGAATCTGTTCTGAAATATTCATTTTGCACAGACAGGTTTTTTTTACAAAGAGCAGACTGACTTGAATCTGAAATATTCATTTTGCACAGAGAGGTTTTTTTTACAAGGAGCAGACTGACTTGAATCTGATCTGAAATATTCACTTTGCACAGACAGGTTTTTTTTACAAAGAGCAGACTCACTTGAATCTGAAATATTCATTTTGCATAGACAGTCTTTTTACAATGAGCAGACTGACTTGAATCTGATGATATTGTGGCTCCAGCAACTGCTATTCTCCAGCCACTCTCCTACAAATCATAAGCAATTTGCTTAGTCAAGCAAAAAGCAAAAGACTGTTCTCTTGTCCCTCAGTTAGACTGAGGGATGAATGCACAACAATGATTAATTCAATCTGAAGTTACGAATTCCCTCACTTTCTTCAGCAAATGCCATCGTTCTCAAGGAATCCACCCCTCCACCCGCCCCCCAATTAAATTATTATGTTTTTTGTTGTTCTTTTTCACGGAATCACCTAGAAAACCAATTACATTGGACTCATCTGCAATTGATCTGCCAATAGACTCATTTGAAAAGAACGATTTTTGCCCGGTTTCAATTCAAATTAATTAGTCTGCAGACCCCCCCCCCCCCCCCCCCTCCTCTATTTGAATTTATGAGAGTCCATTGATGTATAATTTGCACAAGGGCCATGATATATGCAGCACAGATTACAGTGCAAAAAGAAAAGGAAAAACTTTGATCTTACAGGCTGTTCAAATCACAGTTAAGGGTGCATTGTGGTGGAATCAGCAAAAAACAGGTCTTCGCTACAGCCCTTGCTGATTATGCATTTCAAACTGGGTCCACACTGAAAATCAATTTCCAGTATCAGCACTGAGATTTCATTTTTTTCCATAAAACTCTGGCAGGGCACCTCAATCATGACCAGGACAATCACTTATCCATTCATTTCTTGGCCATTACTTGTGATGCGGATTACTGTCTCCTGGGGATAAACTGAGACCAGACCAGATTCAAAACCCCTGCCAGCCTTTCACGAGACAACCTTCTCAACGAGATCAACAATATCAAAGGGAGAATTACGTGTCAGTAAGTGCATTGACTTATTGCCTTTACTATGTATTTAAACATTGCACATAGAGTTGTAATGACTTACTACTTACTGACTCTTTCAATATTGGTAGCAGTTCTGCTTATTTCACACACAAAAAACCCCAGCAAGAATCCACATGATACATCTTTTTTGACGTGTATTTCAGCTGTTTTGAAAACCCAAGCACAAGTATAATTAAAGGCTGTGCTAAATGTATGCACCTCCATATAAATGTACATTTCCAAAGTGATGACAACACTGAATCAATTAATCGCAGATTTCAATTTGCAGCAGTATAGCAGGAAATGGTTTGCACTTCCCAAACACTTGCGTTAAAGACAGACATTTTTACAGCCGTCAGAGTGACAAAATTACATTGAACGTAATGACTGCTGATTATTCAAAGCGAACGTTGAGGTGTTATCGCATTGCATTTTAAATGTGCGAGTGCCAGTCTCGTTTCCTTTAACACAAAACGGGCATAGCAGTATAACATTTGTTCAGACATTTCAGAGTTATTAATATTTGGGATATTACATTTTGTGAAAAAATAACTATGTAACAGATAGATATTTTATTTAAAACATACATTGTTCTGAGTTACAATAATCTCTCAGCCTAGGAGTGTGTGTAACAGGGGCTGTATGCAACCAGCCACTCTGCAGACAAGCACCTTAACCACTGTACAAATGAGCCAGGCTCTTTTGCATGAGCAGTAATAGAGCCCTTGAACCACACCTGACCTGCAAGGGTCAGAATCTGTTCCAGCAGTGCATCACCCAACACTTCCTATTTACCAAGTGCATTCAGCTTAAATCTACTTCACTTTGTTGTGGTCATTTTGTCTTTGAAAGGCTAATATATTTTAGCAAAGACAGTGAAGTAAAGTTGGAAGATGAAACCATATTATTATTACAACTTTAGGCTGTAATAATTGCCTGTGATAAAAAGGTCAGGTATCCTAAACACTTAATCAAAACAATGGTCTGCTATAGCAGCACTCTAACTCTCACCTCGTCGTATTGTTTGCATGCTTTTAGGTGAACTCTATGAATTTAACCTGCCTTGACCTGAATCATTAAAGCACCAGGGATGTACAGATGACTGAATGCTTACATAGCAGAAACTTATGTAGGATAATACCATATTGTTCATCCCCCTGTCAAGGACAGCGTTTAAGCTGAGTATTTATTTATAAGTTATTCAATTCAAATATTTAACACAGAGACCAAGGTCTCTTCAGCAGAAATCTATATTAGTTATTTATTATAGTATCATATAGCCAGGATTATACCATATATTTTGGTTGGCAGTGCGCAAGGTCTTTAATAAATAATAAGCAGTGTTTGTTTAGCATGGGGTATAATAGGTTTAAAATACAATTGAAATATCCATGAGGATAAACCACAGGTTTTGTGTTTGCAGAGGGCTTGCAGTAGCATTATTATCAGGACCAAAACAGTGACGGTCAGCCCTGTTTCCCCAAAATTAATACAGCATACGTATATTCTTTAAAATTATTAACAGATTGACATTTTACAATCTACCCATCGTATGTAGTGACCAAGGGTCAATTGATGCATTAGAATAATTGTAGCGTGTTTTACAGCCCTGTAAAATTAAATGCCACATTCCTTGTTTATAGCTGGGGTTTTTTTTCAGGAGCAATATAATACATTTCTGGTCAGCACTGCCCTCTGCTGTCAACTGCTGTAAAGTTGGTTTAGGTATGGTTTCTTGAATAGTGTCATTTCTGTTCATTGTTAGCCTTTTCTGTATCTTTGTGTAGTGTGAAATATCTGTGAATTGCAATAGTGTTTATAAGTTACATTTAACTCTTTGCCTGAATTGAGTTTAAAAATCAAGGGTCTCATTCTGATTAAATACATGTATTTAAGTGTATCTATGTATAGTACAGTAGCTATGCATCTACTGCAATTGCTATACTGTGAATAAAAAAAAAAGATCCCTAAAATAAACTATATTCTTAGTAAAGGAATAAACTTTGTGAAATTTCAACTGTTTTAAAAATGAATGTATTATTTGAATGTAAGTATTTTTAAAGTGTTACGAAATGATATTATAATATAATAAAATAAAATATTATACAGTGTATGTGTGACTGTACTGTATGTGTGTGTGAGAGGCTCAGGAGGAGCTGGTGGGGGTTTATGACCTAGAAACGCTTTTAAGTAATTAATGTCTAAAAATGAATACTGGCAAAGGATGCATTAATTAGTCCAGACTATCACAGTCCATTATCTACTTTTGTCATTTGGAACATTCCTACAAAGTGTTTAATTTAATGGATAGTGTGAAAGAAGATCATAAAATCTACCTAAATCACACAGAAAGGCTGAAAAAAAAGTTAATTAGCTGAGTTATTACATTTCAGACATTCATAAAGCATTAAATCCAAAACCTTCTTTTCTCATTATGCTTCAGCTGGGTAATTTATAAGTAATTAGAAAATCCTAAAGTTTAGAACATTTTATGAAATAGGCATTTCACTTTCTTTTTGTCTACTTCTTTTACATGATTTTCTAACTTTCCAACAAAACTATATTTAAAAGGTATATAAAATCCATCCATCCACCCATTATCATTAACCGCTTACTCTTTTACAGGGTCGCGGTAGGTATATAAAATGTTATATAAAAATAGTATACTGTTTATTCTTTTTCAAGAAGGCCTATTTAGACATACACAAGTTTATTTGCACTTTGTATCATCTGCAGATGCTCAATCTGAAACACAATCTCAAGGAGCTAGAATTGCTCTCTCTGACACTTTCAGGCTAACAATGCTGATGCAAATGAAGATCTAATTATCAGGAGGTTAATAAGCCATTCCACTTACGGTTTCTATGGTGACCATCATAAACTGCAACAAAAGACTCACAAGACTATGTAATTGATACATTTAAACACTCAGTTGTTTGCCAGCTCAAGTTCCAGTTTATATATCAATTGGCCTGTATATCTGTGTTTGTCCAAACATGTATTTTAACTCAGTCCCCGTCCATTTGAATTGTCCTCATACTGACTTAGAGGGAATGAACATCTACCAGTGCCCTCCGTTCCCATCGACTAGCCAATCGCTTCTCTTTTCACCGAGTGAATCTAAGCAGCGGATATTGCCACACTGCAGAGCCCTGGAGGGGAGGTTCACCTGGCACCTCACATATAGGGGTCGCTGTGGCGTGGGGAGGCGATGCGACCCACCCACGAGACGGTCTTCTTCCCTAGCCTGTGAGCTGGTGGAAAAGCGAATGTATCGCTCCCTGTGGATATCAACCCAAGAGCATCAACTCGGCAATGCTGGATTTTACCCGTCAAGCGCACGGTTCCATTTCGGTGTCATGACACTATGACTGCACAGCTGCTGTGTCCGGTCATTAAATACCGTACAGCCTAGTAATAAGAAAACAAAAGCGACACAATCAGAACTTTCTGGAAAGGTGAAGATAAAAAAAAATGATTAACTTAGTCCTCCTTCTTATGGGGCCAATATGCTATTTTAGTTACAATATGCTAAGTGCCAGCTTGGTAGTGTCACGCACTGTCCAATCCCATGTACTGTATGTACACTGCCAAGTAGTAATCTGTTCTCAGCTTCCTCTGTTAAAGCTGCCCCTGGCAATACTGATATCAGGGCACGCTTGGCAGTACGTAAATTCCTCTTGCAGGCAAGCTAAGGAAACAGAAAACCATCTGTTTAAATGCTGCTTTTACTGTGAGTTCACTGACAAACAGGCTAATTAGGGGATCTGAAACAGTAATTACAAATTCGCAAAAAATGCAACGTGAGATACTGTTTGTTTTCAAGGTGAGATCTGTCTACATTTGCCATCACTGTAGAGCACTTGACACTTTTTAAATGCTTTTTTGACACTCATTAAAAATACCCTTCAAAAACAACCACAGGTGACTGCTGCTAACATGGTCTTAAAGCTTACCTGAAAAAAGGGAGTGTGCTTTATTATTGGGCTCCTATGACTTTAATTTGTATCTTTTATTTTAGAGTGGAGAGAAAGCAGTAAAGTCGTGTCTGTATGCATTTATTCATCCATCCACGTGGATGCAAATCCATATAATGTTTAATGAACTAGCTGATATTCCTAGTATTTTCCTTTGGAATTCATTGTGCGTTTGTGGTCACCATATTAAAGAGGCACATGGTGTTACTGCATCATTAACATACAATTTAAAAGTTTACTGTTTTCATTTATTTTTTAAAGGGTTACCTATTATTTTACTATTTTAACTTTTAAGTATGGCCATTGTTCATCTTCCTCAAGCTACAGCAACTCAAATCAGGCCTAATAGGTCCATACTACAGTGTAATGTGCATTTTAGTAAAAAAGATACAGTGAAGAGATGGTAGTGCCTCTATATCATTATTACTGTCATATAAAGGTATATATGACTGTATTTAATGGGCCATCCAGTGAATACCACATATTTTAAATTGTAGCATTGAATGATGAACACCTAGAGAACTGCCAAGGTGGTAAGCTTAAGTGACTTGGGTCCTTGAAATAGAAAAACCTGCTGCTCCACGTGTCACCTTCCATATATAAGCTTTTACTTAATGACTATCAACTATCTTCGGCAGACCACATTGTGAGTAAAAGGGTTATTTTTCAGCGAGAGGCAGTTAAAATTACTTTAATTGGCTCATTTTCCATGTTGAAGTTCCCGCACTTACTGGCCTCTGCTTTCAGTGCTGTCTCCTCATGTACATGAGTAAGTGTATTGTCTCCATGGTAACGCGATGAACATATATTCCATTTACCAGAAGTAGAACCAACATTTCTTGAACTTAGAGATCATATCGCCAAAGCCCATTTACTGCAACACACATTGTATTTCTAAAGTCTATCCCATGGCCTGAGCTGTTTTTACAAAACAAGACTGTACCTCAGTGTCACTGCACACCTTCCCATGTGTTAATGCTTGGTTGATGGAGAGAGAGGATACACACTGCTTCTAAGTGGGTAATGCAAAAATAATAAATTAATGAAAGAAGTTGATTCTTTTTTAGTTACCCACGAAGAACCATGATGTTTTCTGTTTATCCAGCGCATAGTTATTTATTTACTTATGATGACAGATTTAATTAAGTCATTTTTAAGGATAAAACATTGCCATTACTACAAGTTGTGCCCTTGATAAAAACAGTTATTTATTAGCTTCACAATGTCAAATATGCATATATTTATTTCCAAACATTGCTTCCCAGTTCAGTTCACTACCTCACCACTTGCCTGCTTAGCTACTTCTGTTTTGGGAACAGACATACAACAAACAGGATCATAGCTGGAGGCACACAACTGCACAGGAAGACGTCCACAAGTTCTATGAGTCCCCATTTACAAAAATACTTAACCACAGTTTCCCAACAGATAGTCTTAAGGCAATGTTGACTGCTGGCTCTGTAGAGCAAGCTGTGTAGCCAAGTGTTACAAGCAGAAGCACCATGTTTAACTCATCAGAATACGAACTCAAGAACCAAATGTCTTGGCTCATGAAACAGATGGCTGTGTAGTGCCAAAATCACTCTTTTATTACAATCCACTTATAAAATGGATCTCCTGTGGCAACAGGCTAGTCAGATTTAAGAGTGCTGGCATGCAAGGAGTCCATTATAAAGAAACAAAGAGGTTGTGAACCTATTGAGACTGTAAATATTAACAAACTCCTTTTCACATGGGAACTTTGCCACTGTTTTTCTAATTATAAAAAACTGCTCTCCAGATTTTAAACCTTTGGCTGAATTAGTGGAATCAATATGCTGTTAACATTAAACTAATACCCTGTTTCCACTAGCCACGCTTTTGTCCACCTCAGCTAGACCGTCCAGCTGAGGTGTAGCTAAAAATTCTGCCTGCGTATCCACTGCATTTTCTCAGGTACAGCGAACCTTGGAAGGATTTGCGCTACATCAGAGGTCAAACGGCATTCTGTGACACACAGCATGCTGGGATTCTGTGGCTTTTCAGAAACAACCGATTGTTTGTGAACAGTAAGGTTGGAAGAAGCCTTGTTGCTGTTTTCATTTTTGTTATCCACACTATTGACAGCCTTATAAATACTGATTTTACAGCAACTGGCAGTGAAAACAAGGAAATAGATGATGACTTCTACTTATATTGTCGTGCAGCTCACATGGTAAGTATTTGTTTGTTGTGCCGGTGGTTGTTAAAAATGAAATTTCTGACCAAATATTCAAAAGTACTTTAATTTCCTCCCCATCCCAAGGTAAGCAAACATTTTCTTTTCTTGGCTTGCTAGCAACTGCCATTGCTGCAGTGACGTTGCGTATCATGCTACGTAATGGCACTTCCGCCTGGACCAGTTGGGACTCATCGGGTATGAGAAACAATCTCAAACCGGTTTGGGACACTGCGGTGCACCTCAGTGTAAGTGGAAATGCCCTGGACTCAGACGGACCAGCTGAGGTGGACCTAAGCGTGGCTAGTGGAAACGGGGTATTAGACAGTATGTGTAAGTAGTACTGGTGGTTGGGGGACCAAACCGTTTTCTTTCCATTCCTCATTTCTTCTATTTTCCTTTTCCAAACAGTTTCAAATAGTCATTTCCTGTTTCATTAGTTTACCTCAATGAATTTGCATCATTCTGCATCTGATCCACCTTAGCACTCCAAACTAGTGAATAGCAAGAGCCAAGAACCTCAGTCACTACTCATTAAACATTTGTGTGTACCAAATATACCACCTTCCACTCTCCTGGCTTGTGTGCATGCTGTAAGCCCTGTTTTATCATCATGCCATTAAGCCTGGCTAATGTTGCTATGTCTATTAAATCGCGATCTTAAAATGTCAGCAAATAGTGCATCACTTTATACAGAGCAGCATAACAGTTGAACTGTTTGTGCTCCATTGCTAAAGTTTGTTTCCCATTATCAATTGTCCATTACATTCCATGTATTATTATTTATTTGTTAGCAAATGCCCTTATCCAGGACGACTTACAATTGTTACAAGATATCACATTATTTTTTACATACAATTACATTATTTATTTTTTTTACACTTTTTTTTTTTTTACATACAATTACATTTTTTTTTTTTTTTACACACAATTACCCATTTATATAATTGGGTTTTTTACTGGAACAATCTAGGTAAAGTACCTTGCTCAAGGGTACAGCAGAAGTGTCTCCCACCTGGGATTGAACCCACAACCCTCCGGTCAAGAGTCCAGAGCCCTAACCACTACTCCACACTGCTGCCCTACCATATTCCATATTCTACCATATTCTATCCCATAACCTACACGTTTCTGCAAATGCATACTACGAATTCTAGAGGAGCTCAGATCATGCCCTGAACACATCGTAATTTTCCAACTGAGATCATCCATTGCAGCATCCTATTTTGTAATGACTTATTTACATTTCTTAAGGGTATTCTCTATGATTAATAAGGATATTTAGAAGGGGAAAAAAAAGTCTATCTGCATCATGTTGGGAGCCTTCAGGCATCTACAGCATGGTGTTGCCCACCACATAATGAAGATTACTGGAGTAGCAATATGTAGTATAAAACTACCATTGTACATAGAACTGTAAAAGGCTCGGGCCGTTTTAAGAAGTGGGACCTTCTCACAGCAACAAGAACAGTGAGTAGGTGTTACCAGTTACCAGGTGTTGGTACCATAGAAAACTAGATCATCACGTCCTACAGAAGACCCACAAAATGTGGAACAGAAACTCGTAGCATATAGCCATTCTAAATTTATTCAAATTCAAAGATACCTTACACAGCCCAGCCAATCAGACCCAGATTTCTTTCAGAAGTAGGTCACCATGGCCTAGACTGTAACAGTCTCAGGAATGAATGCTAAGGAATATCCATACCATGGCTGGGCAGATTTTACAAATGCCTACACTATACTATATCCATGTTACTATGAATATGCATTCCTCTGGGTTATAGGAAAAGACACTAAAATAAGCTTCAGGATCATTTTTACAAAGAAATAAAGCCCACGGTGTACTGATTGTCATTTTTAATAACAGTAATATAGTATTAGACGTAACGAACTTTGCATGTTTCAGCAATCTATGATCCAAAGTGTATTGCTGTCAAGAACCTTTGTAATATTAACAATTGCTATTTTTTTTCTGGAAGATTGGATGACAGATCCATAATTCATTCAGACCTCAATGTAACAGTGTGAAACACATTTCTAACTGTAAATGAATGCCGCTGCTCCTGCTTCCCATAGAATTTGAAAATAAAATAAAAAAATCAATGCTACAGTTTCTCAGAGAATAGAAAAAAAAAAACCTTTCAATCTCTTTTTAATTACTTTCCTGTATTGCTAACAAAAGGGGTAATTTTTACATTGAAATTAACTGCCAACAAGGTGATTCTCAGCTGAACTGTCCTAATTATTTCCAGTTCGACAACCGATGGCTATTACAAATTCCTGTGTAGATTAATTTTCTGATATGCACAACATTGTTCTGCATGCTAATTTCACATTCCTTTTCTGTTCTGAAAACCAAAAACCTTTTTAGGGAAACATAATTAATAACTGAAGAGGCTTGAATTGCTCTGTATAGGTTACTGGAGCTAGGCTGGTGTTTCATTTGAAATGACTGCTTCAGAAGCAATTATTTGAAAAGCAACACCAAAGTAGCTGAGCTCCTTAGGCTTATGAACGACGGACTCAATTGCTTGTAGCTTGCAATAACATTTAGAGGAGCATTCTAAACAATGAAACCGACACAGAGTTAGAAACGCAATCACAGTTTAGGCAGTATTATAAAATATACACTTTATCATCTTCTGAAAAAAGAATGCGAAGGACCGGCACAGGCACCACATTCGAACCGAGGGTACTTTAACAAAATAAAAGTAGCTGCAGCAACAACATGGAGCCTATTATAAACCGTTCTGTTCATTCTGCTGTATTTCATTAGGCGTTCATAAGAGATAGAAAAACACATGGCTTATGCATGTGATGTTATTTAATTCCATGCTATACTGTATGATGACTTCACTCTCTTCATCCAAGAGGTTGAGCCATCCATGTCAAGGGGGGACCCACAATAGGTGGTAGCTTGGTAACTTAAAATAAATTCCCTGCCATTAACCCAACACATTACAGCGGTGCAGAGACAATCTCAAATTTGATCTCTTCTGTAAAAAAAAGGGGTAGCTGTATTAAGATGGGCCCGTCACAGAGTAAACATACCGCAATTTGCATTTTCGTTTCGACAATTTACAAAGTATACATTTTGTTGTATCTACTAAGAGAAAATATGTCAATTAAGAGATCTGCAATATACTAATTTAAATATGTCTTGCATCATCTTAGCGAGATCTCTAGCATTGCAAGAGTCGTGCAACATTTTTTCTAATAAATATTGAAAGGCAGTTTAATCCCATCAGATTCTATACTGGGGCCCCCACCTTCACCCCAAATAAAAAATGTGTTTCTATCAAAAAGCTTTTCCTAATCATACAGTACCCACTCGCAAAACCGGACATGCGTGTCCGACATAAGGAGGTGTCGGCTTTAAAAAAAATGCAATAAAATTGCACACATATATTTATAGTGCTCAATGTATTTAAATGTATAAATCATTGTGCTGAAATAAAACTAATGTGTTTTGGGTAGGCTACACATTACATTATGTAAAAATATAAAGTATACAGTACAGTAGTAAAATCAAATGAACACCTGGCGCACTTTCTTTTTTACTTAAGCCTGTAGGCTACTGGTAACACAAAATAAATCATGCTGCTGCATTGTACACATTGGTGTACAATGTGAATAAAATATTAATTTAAATTGAAACTAGATGATTTTAGCAGTTTTTTTATTATTGTTATTTTTAACTTGGCCTACTTAGTAGCCTAGACAATTAACACAAAATAGATCATGGTACCACATTGACAAGTTATGATACTTACAGAAGGACGGTCAATGCTCCTTAATATGAATTCCAAGGGACCAGCAACAAATTTTGCATTATACGACTAATTCATATTATCATGAGTAGCCTACAAGCCAAATGTAAACTGTCAGATTTTATTTAAGTTAGTCAGTGGTGCAGTGCTAAATTGTGCACAATTACAAACCACCTGCACATTAATAAAATAGGTGTGTTTCCTATTCCAATACAGATGCTCAGAATGATCTGGAGGGGCTAGTGGCACATGTGTGCAGTCTATTGTTGCTCCCAACACACTGGGGAAACCAGAAATGTCATAGAATTTGTTTTCAAGGCTTGTAAGTACACCCTGCTTTTAGGGAAAAATAGGTATTTGGGTGTTCGCCTCAAATATGCATTGAGCAAAACTGGCAACACACGAGAAAAAGCGGACTGGGAAATGCCAGCAACAATTGCGACTGTTTAAAAAGTGCTTTCAAAGGTTCTTAACAAACTGATGCAATTGTAAGTGTCGCAATTGCCGGCAGCTTTAGTACATCTCATTATAATATTTGAGAAACCCTCATCTCCACCCCATTTTTGCGAATTTATGCAGGAACACCCAGAAACGCAAAGACAAATTGTTGCTGCAAAGCATTCCCTAAAAAGTCACTAACAGCATTGCACTTGTTTAGTACATTTCACCCTAGACTTCCGACTTGTTTGCAACTGGTTTGTGACTATTGCGACAGTCCCAACACTTTAGTACATCTACCCCTCAGTCATCTTAATTCAATTGCACTTTAGCAGTTCTCTTAGGTCTCTCAATTTCCCGTTCCTTAGCTGATTTCCTCCTGACTTGACAATTTGATTTGCTTTGCTGCACTCACCGGACAGATGTTTTACAAACAGGATTTCAGGCACCGCTATTAGTGATGCTCTGGGGGTGCCTCTGTGCTCTTCTAAACGTTGCAAATTAGTTTACCCACATTAAAAAGGGTAAGACGATCATGCATACTGTAGCAAATATTCACATGCTTCTTTTGTTAGCATGCCAACATTTTTGGCTACTTCCATTATGCCCATTTAAAAGGAAATGTCCTTTGTAACTAAAAAAAAGAGAGGCTCTATTCTCGGATTTCTTGAAAAAAAAAGGCTCAAAAAAGAGTCTGTGGATTTGAAAAGTAGTATAGAATACTGTACCCTGGGTTTTTAAGGACTTGCAAAATGTGGTGCTCAGGTAACTTAAGGGAAATGCTCATGCAAAGCTAATATGTTTATCTGATTGGTAACATTGAGCACCTGAGCTACTCGTTGATTCTCTGCATTGAACTGCCTGTTGGCAAAGGTAAAACTGCTGGCTGCATAGACAGGCTGTTAAAATAAAAACACATATACTTATTTTAATTATATCAAATCTAAAGCAATCTAAAACACGTTGACAAGAATTCTAAGAGTTGAACTAAAAAAAATGGTTTTAACTACACTCTAAAAGTTATTTGCTTCAAACTTGGAAAATGTAAAATGCTTATTATTATTGTTATTTACAATGGTTCTTATTGCACTCACTTATAACCATTTTGTTAAGTATTTGCTGAGGTGTTTTCAGCTGTGTTGAAGGGCACTGGTGCTTACTAATATAAAGACACTTTCACTGATTTAACCGACATTAAACATGGCTGTGGCAGGCAATCAGAACTGAAGAGCTGCTCCTAAATACATGGTTAAAGCACCTTAACACAGACATACACACAAAAAAAATGTTTTTTAAATGTTCGAGTGCTTGAAATTAGAACCACACAGAAGGATTACCACTTACTGAAAGTTGTATTTTTTATTTACTGTAGAAAATGTAGAATTGATTTTTTAAAGAGAACTTACCTAACTATTGATCCAGATCTTTTTCTATTCCTGGCAAGGACAGGAAGGGTCCTGTAAAAAGAAAAGTCACATGAGATACAAGTTTAAATCAGCGTCCTTGCAGGAAGATTTTTATTTGAAAGGAAAATGAAAAGATGAAGACGTGGTCTGTCAACGAGTAGCTATGATTAGCTAGCAGTGTAACAGTTGCTTTATCCTCTAGGGGGGGGGTTGTGACAGATGGACGGATTGATAGACACCTCCTATATCCTCAGAATTTCTCAAAAGCTTAAGCTAAATAATGTTAATATCAAGTTTCATGACAATTGGATACCCAGCTCTCCAGATACAGATGGAGGGATGTACGGACAGACAGATATCCCCCTATATATCATCTAATGTAATATATTATATTATTGTTGTTTGAAACTACCAGAAGTTACAGGTGCATCATTTGAAACGTGTTGCAAAGATTTCGATTTAAAGTTTATGTAGCTATCAAAATGATTCCATAACCCTTACCAACAACCACGACAGGTGAGATTTATGGACTTACTTTGTTTACTATAGCCTCTATAATCCAAGCCCCAGAGGGGGGAAAGTGCTGACTGCTGGCATTGATCATTTTCATAACATATTTCAACAAGGCATTGTAGTTACATATCAAACAGAATAGGTGGCAAATTAAACCTTGCAGCAGGAAAAAAAAATCTTCTAAAACGCAGTACCCAATGTATGGTACCTTTAACATCGAATCTGCATTGTGGAATGATGAGCTGGGTTCCGTGAGATATTGCAAACCTCATTATAGGCAGCTCTTCTGTAAGAAAACAGTAAAGACTAAACAAAGGGTAAAGACTAAAACTAGAATCCGGTAGCACTTTGCATTGTGTCTCTAATTACTGTGTATTTACACTGCAGTTAGTTAGTAAATACATGTGTACTTACACATCATTGCAATATTATTACACATAGTTACAATGTACTTAATGTGGAAATCTTTTTGCATGATATATGTAAGTAAACAATTGTATCAGAAAAGGGTTTGGGTGAGGGTGAGGGTTTGGGTGAAGGTGAGGGTTTGGGTGAGGGTGAGGGTGAGGGTGAGGGTGAGGGTTTGGGTGAGGGTGAGGGTGAGGGTTTGGGTGAGGGTGAGGGTGAGGGTGAGGGTGAGGGTTTGGGTGAGGGTGAGGGTTTGGGTGAGGGTGAGGGTAAGGGCGAGGGTATATTGTGCAAAAAAGATGTACACATTTAAGTACATTTTACATAAGACACAGTAATTAGAGAGACTTAATGTAAAGTGTTACCAACAAACAAGGAGTAAAAGGATACACCTGGTTGCTACAGTATGTTACATGTTAAAGGAGCTGTAAAGCCATAACATTATTACACGTACAAAATCTTTTTATTTTATTTTATTTTTTACTTTTAGAATTTCTGTAAAGAGTAACAACTTCAAGGCTGCAAATATACAATGAATTCCAAATGGAATGTCAACCACCCAATTTCCTGGACCAGACCGCTGAACCGCAAGAGGACGCGGGATCCCAGGACACCGGGACACCTTATGGCTAACTGCCACCAGCTGGCATCGAAGATCGATAATTGCCAGCCTATGGCAAACGAGAGTGGGTCCACATAGAGGGGGAAGATGCGGACCCCATCTAATGATCCCCAAGACGTCACTTTGTCACCCCCGCCTGCCGCTGTAGGGTGCACACGAGAGTTTTTTTATACACCCCCGTCAAGATTGAAGGCGTACCGTGCACGGCTCTTATCGATACGAGCTCTTCAATCATGATCGCCCGTCCCGACATCATCCACCAAGCCCACACTGACTGGAGAGCAAGAGTGGCCGACACCCAAGTACAGCTTTGGACCGTGACTGGCGAACTAGCCTCCATAAAAGCGCGAGGCTGGTTGAAAATCAAGCATGGAGGTCACCAATACTGCCATGAAGTCTGGATCACCTCCGTCCAAGACCCATGCATCCTTGGCCTAGACTTCCTACAGTGTGCAGGCTCGCTCTTGGATCTGAACCAAGGACACATCGGACAGTACGCGCCACCACCTGACGACAACCTTCCTCCGACCCAAGCTACCGTCACTGGTTCTTCTTTTGAAACCAGCGCCTGCACATCCTCTCATCCATCCGAACCTTCTTCACTGCCAGCCCCGCTATGGAGAGCGTCCTAGAACGGAGCTGCCAAGGACTGGAAACTGCCCAATGCGACCGGCTACAACAACTACTGTCCGAGTTCCCTGACATCTTCGCCGCTCAGCCAAGTGAGGTGGAGTGCACTCACTTAGTGCAACACTCCATCGATACAGAGGACACTCGCCCTATTCGCCAACCCCCATGCCACCTGCCCTTAGCCTGACAAGGAGTAGGCAGCCGGATGCTGAAGGAGATGCAGATCACCAGTATTATAGAGCCATCAAATAGCCCCTCGGCATCTCCTGTTGTTGTGGTGCCTAAGAAAGACAGAGAATGGAGATTCTGCGTCGACTACCACTGTCTCAATGACGCCACCAGAAAGGACTCTTACCCGCTGCCCCGCATAGAGGAGTCCCTCGACCTGGTTGCCGGCTCCACCTGGTTCAGCTTTTTGGACCTGAGAAGCGGGTACTGGCAAGTGGAGCTCGACCCTGATGCTCGGCCCAAGACAGCCTTCTCCACTCGGACTCTGCAACACACCCGCTACATTCGAGCGCCTGATGGAGCGGGTGCTCACTGGCATTCCACCCCAACAATGCCTGGTGTACCTGGATGATCTGTTGGTCCACGGCGCTACCTTCGAAGAAGCTTTAACCAACCTACTTGCTATCTTATGATGCCTGCAAGACGCTGGGCTCAAGCCGCCCCACTTCATCAATTGCTACACAAGCATCGAACCTTCATCTGGATCCCTGAGTGTGACATCGCCTTCCTCGCACTCAAATAGGCCCTCGTTGACGCCCCTGTCCTGGTGCCCCCTGTCCTCGATGGCCCTTTCATCCTCAACACACGACACCAGCGACCAAGGACTGGGTGCTGTCCTATCCTAACTGCTACCGGGAGGTGAGAGAGTTATTGCCTACTACAATAAAACGGAACACAGGAACTGCGTAACCAGGAGGGAGCTGTTAGCTGTCGTTGCCACACTGAAACAGTTTTGTGCGTATCTCATCGCCAGGCACTTCACATTGCGCATGGATCACGGGAGATCAGCAAGAAGACAGCGGCAGCGAGTGCTTCGTTCCCTTGCCAGCCTGCAAAGAGATCTCCACTGTTCCTCCTCCAGACTGGCACACACAGCAGGAGCGAGACTCCGACCTACAACCTCTCCTTCCATGGCTGACACAAGGCACCCGACCCCGCTGGGAAGATATCGCCGGCTGCTCCCCAGTGACCAAGTCCCTCTGGTCCCACTGGCAAGGACTGCCCGTCAAAGACGGGGTGATGCAGCGTCGCTGACTGGAGCCTGCCACCCGAGAGGAACGATGGCAACTGGTAGTTCCCCGTCTCCTTCAAGCCACGGTTTTGGCCGCCGTGCGACCAGTGTGCAGCCCGGAAAGGCCCCCTGGGACAACCCCACTGTACTGTAAATACCAGCCAATGAGTGATAAGAAGGAACCTATATAAACGCGGCCTGTGCGCTGCATGTGTGTGTGATGCCAAGGAGTGTAAAGGAGCTAAATCCATTATTGCTAAAAGAGCTAAGAATTAAACAGCCCTTGTTAGAGCCAAAGAAATATCCTGGTAGCGTCTTCATGAGAACCCACTACACGTGGTCGTTACAATATAATACTGAAGACAACCATTCTTCATCAAAGGAGATTTAAACTAACGCAGACACCAAAGGTTTAAACTGGGTTCCTTTTGCAACATGTATGCTGATGCAGCACCCCTCCTTGTTTCTAGATATCTGAGGGAGTATTTTGAATTACAGTATTACCCAAAAGACAACAACCTCAGTCCATACTTTTTTGTAAAAAGTAACAGTAAACATCCCCTTAAAGATTAGAACGGGATAACCGGTAATTCAATTTGGGCTTTGTTCCAAGGTAGTTGAAGATAAATGATACTAAATACCAGAACGACAAGCAGTTAAAGTACAAAGCACACATTTAAATCAATCAGTACTCATCAGACTTTTAAGAGAAAGCTTTAATACAAATATTTGCATTTACAGATAGGCTTTTGTGTACCTGATGTGTAAGTGCATTATTTATTGGAATTAAATATTCTCAGTAAACCAGGGCACAGAGATTTTAATAGAGAGGGGACTTACAGCCCTGCTGCCTATTCCTTGCACCTTCTTTATAAAGCTGACTTGCTGCATCATTATAAAAGCAAAGTGTAATGAAAGCTAAATTAATCATGAAAAAAAGAACAGTATATTTGTGATAAAAAAAAATAAAAATAAAGCTTCAAGTCCATGAAACTATTGAATTAAAAAAAAAACGGAGGGAGGGATGACTGCAGTTGTTAGTGATACAGTTGGTCACTAGAGGGCAGGATCCAACCGCAATCATGTAAACGTTATATTCAACTCGTGTACACAGCCTGCATAGGATCATTTTTTATGTACTTTTAGAATTTTTATAAAAACAATTATTGCCTCGCGCAAGTTTATATTCTAAGGGACTGCATTCAGTAAAACATCTGTGGGGGGGGGAAAATGGCATGGCACCAAAAAGCATTGCTACTAAGTTTGTATATTTGATCAATAAAGCCAAACAAAATGAATTACAGGATTGGTATGAGATGTACGCATCAAACAGAGACGGATATTCCTATTGGCTGCTGCTTTTCTATTCTGCTGTGGGATCACTGCATTTGTTGTGAAAATGTACGGCCTGAGCATACCCATGGAGCAAGTGTATTTTGTACCGTCTTACTGAGAATGGCACCAGGCTAGCTGTGACAAAATAAAACACACCACGGTTCTCAAGCTCAAACAGCAAGGTATTCTACTGTACGCAGGATGATAGAGCTCTCGTAACGGGCGTTCCAGTAAAGTTACCCCTCTTAACAGAACACAGGGCCTTAAAGTTATGGGATGCTGACATAACCTTTGCAATGTGTGTTTAGAGTCTGCTTCTGATCAAGGCCTTTTTCAAAATATGTCAAGTCTAAGGAATACGGTTATGCTTTAATATAAGAAGCAATGTTTAAGAACCGCAAGCTGGAATAAGACACTGTTTTGTTTTTTTGGGGGGTTTTTTTGTGTTTGTTTTTTTATCAAAGCATGGGATTGAGAATCATCTTGCTTTAGGAAAGCTGATTATATTTACACTAGGTGCCGCGCTTCACAGTTTGTATCTAGTTTTCATATCTGTGTGGACTAAAGAACAACAAGGTAAGAGCTTCAATACCAGGGCCACACAGTGGAACAGTCTGAACCAGAATTCAAATCCAATATCTCTTGGCACCAATAGGAACCTAAGCCCTAGGCTGCACTGTCTTAATTAATTAAGTTACTTTTTTTTTATCTCCTCAAAAAAAAAGAGGCTAAATCATGGGAATAGTTGGAGGGTAAAAGGAAACTATTTAAGGTGTGAGAGCGGCCAATTGTTAGTCCAAGGTAGAAGATTTTGTATTTATTTAGTCTTCATATTTGATAAAGTTCAGAATGCAAGGTGGCTTCCTGTCCATTTCAAAGTTAAGTCTTGAAATGAATAAATGTACCTCTCAATCAAAGATATGCAGACATGTAACGGTAAAAAGTCTGCAATTCTGAAACCTTATGGTTTAATTCAAAATTACATGTTTATAAATGGGAAACAACTGATCTGCATTAGTGTGAAGAAAGTAATCTGGGAGACAGTGGAAGGAGGGGGAGGTGTGTGTGCGTGTGTGTGGGGGTCGGTGGGTGGGTGGTGATGGGGGTGGGGTGGGGTGATCTATAAACATCATTACTTATTAATAAACATTTTACAGTTTTCAACAGCAAGTCTTAGCTGGCCATTGATAAAGCGACATATGCAATATTAGGCTACCCCGCATTACTGAATATTTACCGTGAATGCCCCAATAACTCTTAGAGGCTTTATCTAAATGTTTTTCTGCAGACGCTCATAAATTAACCCATTGAAAGCAGCCCCAAGCAATGGAATTTTCCATTCACTTTATAAGAATGACTAAAGTTCAATTGATGTCCAGATGTTCATCTCCGATTCCTTTTTGGTATGGTTTGCACGGCATGCATTCACTAAATGTAATTGGTTAGATTTATATCTACATACATCTTATTTTCCTGTAATATCCTGCAGTGTAGCGTTTTTTCAATTTGTTTTATTATAATAATAAATAAATAAATAAATAACAATAATAATAATTATTGACAAAAAAAATACAAAAAATGTCTACTATTTTTTCAAGTCGCCGATGTTGCAGTATGCTATAAAATAATGGTTATTTGTATTATTTAACACAAGTTGTGTCAAATTACTTCACCTTCACAGTTCCCAACTTGAAGCACATATCTAAACAAATGCACTAAGCAGGGGTTTTCAACCGGGGGTACTTCTGGGTTTAGGGGGTACGCAGGACGACTCAGGAATGCACAAATAAAAATGAAATTATTTGTTTTAACAGTGTTATATAGTAGGCCTATGTCTAAACCACTGTGCATAAATATTACATTTTTGTTTACAGCTCAAAGCGAACTGTAGATAACATTAAAAAAAAGAATATATCACGAGTGATTTCGATTGAGTGGACAAAATAAAGGAAGAAAACACAAGTCTACAGAAAACGCAAAGCGACAGACAGTTATACAAAATCCCTGTGGATCATGTTTTATGTTGGCTTTAGTAAAATCATTGTTAGTAGTTATTATAGTTTTACCGTGAGGTAAACATTTTAAATGGCACACATAGTTAGTATAAATATTGTATTATTTATACTAACTTTGCCGAATAGAAAGCAAATACGACTCCAAAGACATTATTAAAGACTTGTCTTTTAATTCTGAGCTTCCAAATACTTGTAATTAAAAGTTTTAAGAATTAAGCCTACTGTTTGTTATTCTGTCCTAAACCAACAGTTTGTCACCCAAACTGTTGTAACATAAATTATTTATTAAATCAACGGGGAGGAAAATAAATGTGTTAATCAGATTATTGTCAATTTTATTGCAACTGTTGTGCCATCAGTAGAGCGAAAACTGTAAAGGGTTACTTGAGCTGAAAGCTCCAAACAACAGGGGTGCAGTTTAAAAAGAAGGGCTGAAAACCCCTGCTCTACAGTATAAAGTAAATACGAACACATTACATCACTAGGGCACTTTTACATTGACCACAGGGTGGCGTTTCAGTACAAAAAGATGGATTACAGTGCAGTATTTTGAAGTACCACTGCCAACAGAAATAGCAGTATTATACAACTTTAAAAATACATTCGAGAAATCCCTACATACGGTTCAACGATGTTTTTGTTTCTGGGACAAAAAAGAAGAATCCGAGTAACACAGGCAGTGATCCTTATCCTCACCAATCAGAAAGCTGCTTCACGTTTCCTTTGTCCAATGATTTCACTGTATGTCGTTCCATCACCTGAACATGCAAGGATCACGTTCCCCTGCGACCAATCACGGGCAGGAGGATCTGATTATCTTTGTTATAAATTTCAGTGTAGCGCAATAAAATACTTCAGGAGAATGAGACATCTACAAAGGAGATATTTGGAAGCAATTCACTGGATTCAGCGCCAGTCTGAAACCTTTCTTGATTTTTATTTGTTACCAGGTACTTCAATCTTATAAACTTTTCTTACTTTTTTTTTCTATTGTCTGTTGTGTAGGCTAATTCTGTCAGTGTATTCATTCATTCTAATGCATATGTGAGACTAGTAGATGTATTCGCTTTTGTTTAATTTTTTATTATTATTATTACCATTTTAACCAGTAAGATTCAAGATATTTCGGATATTTATTTATCATAAAAATCCTGTTTTTCTTTACTGTACTAGTGGTTCTATATAATATAAAGTTATTTGTTTTAACAATTTTAAAGCTAATATGTTGTGTTTAGCAATTCACCTTTTAATTTAAAAGTACTGCCGTGGTACTAGCATGATTGTAATGACATCAAAACACGCTGTTTCCCTCCAAGATTGTCCTGTTTTTAAGTCTCGCTTCCAAACGCTGTTGGCAAACTTACTTGCCTCGTAACGAGATAATGCCATTACTACTACTCTCATAGCTATGCAACGCGGATATGATCGGGCTTGCATTCGTGTAGAAAACAAAAGCGTAGCGTGCAGTGTGTGAACAATGCTGTAAAAACAACACGTGTTTATAGTCCCTGTTTGAAATAAGGTACTGTCCACACTACATTATTATTTTGTTTATGAAATTTAAATTCTACTGGTATATAAATGGTGTGAATTGACTGTAGTGTAGTGCTTTCTACAAACCTGTATATATCCCAATTGTACAGATAGAATGCATGTGACAGTAAAGGGAATATCATTCAAAATTTTTCTAGTATAGAATCCCGAGTCTACTGCACGTGGAGCAGCATGCTGTTTTTATGGGGGGGGGGGGTCCTTTGTTAATCTGCGGGGTACACTGAGTGAATCGGATTCGATACATTTGATCAATTTTAGCGTAAACTCGATTGAAATTTGTCATAGCTGTTTTCTGACATGACTGAATAGATGTATTATTTGACATCTGTAAATAAGTGGTTCCTAATGAGTATGCAAAAAACAGCTTTCTGTTATATATGTGATGCGTGCTTAATAACGGCTGATGTTGCCCTATGCTACATTTTATTACGTGGCTTTTTTATTCATTTATTTGAATTAATGTATCCCCCCGCTCTTATTCCAGGATTCTTTTAGTAATTAAGATGGCCACCTCCTGCAGCTCTCAGTTGAGTAAATGCGTTAAGCAGCACTACTTGGATCTCCCGCAAGGTGACAAGGTGCAAGCTATGTACATCTGGATCGATGGAACGGGAGAGAGCGTTCGCTGCAAAACCCGAACACTGGACTCGGAGCCAAAAAGCATTGACGGTAATTAACAGTAGGAAAATGAAACGGCCATTGTATACCTGCAGCAAGCTAGGTTTTATTCTAACTTCTAAATGTTGATCACATCTGTTTGTATTATGTAGTAAGATTTCTGCTTGGCATAACTTGTTTTATTTTAAAATATTCAAGGCTTTTTAAATGCTTTGTAAATACTGAAATCAATCTTGTGCTTCCTCTCAATGCAGATCTGCCAGAGTGGAACTTTGATGGCTCCAGTACCTACCAGTCTGAAGGCTCCAACAGTGACATGTACCTGATTCCTGTTGCCATGTTCAGGGATCCCTTCCGGAAAGACCCCAACAAACTGGTCCTGTGTGAAGTGATGAAATACAACAGGAAACCTGCAGGTAAGCTTTGCTATTCGGAATCCATATCTATCAAAAGCCTTTCTTGAGCACAGTTCAGTTGAGTTTATGTTTTTGTTTTGTTTTTTTTAAACGCCACAGAAACAAACCTTCGTCATTCCTGTAAGAGAATCATGGAGATGGTGGCGAACCAGCACCCATGGTTTGGTATGGAGCAGGAATACACCATTCTTGGAACTGACGGGCACCCATTTGGCTGGCCTTCCAATGGTTTCCCTGGTCCTCAAGGTAAGGGGATAGTCCCCTTTTAAATAACTGCACATGTGTTCCAGCTTCAAAATCTGCACTTCCAACATCTCCTCATATGATGCTTAATCAAAAACTTGTGAACCCCTGCAGGTCCCTATTACTGTGGTGTTGGTGCAGACAAGGCCTATGGGAGAGATATTGTGGAAGCTCATTATAGAGCGTGCCTCTACGCTGGAGTAGAAATCTGTGGGACAAATGCTGAAGTCATGCCAGCTCAGGTGAATACCATGTTTCTTTAGTTGTGCCATTTTTAATTGCTGAACAGTTTTCAAATCTGATAACTTGGCATGCTTTGTGTCATTATATATCACCGTCAATACTGGAAACAAGGGCAGGGCCAGCGCCTGTTGTATTTCATGAGCAATATGCTTTGCTCATGAAGCATGAGGAATTCCCGCAGCTGTTTGTATTGCTGCTCTTCAGCTGTATCCTAGATACTCCTCTCTTTCTAGGACAGATCAAGCTCAGTCTGCTTTTCATACAGGGCTGCCAACTGGGACATGGATTGAGGGGTGTGTGTGGTTTTTTTTTTGACACATTTCGGGGGTTAACCTAAATCTGATTTCCTTTACAGTGGGAGTTCCAGGTTGGCCCCTCTGAAGGAATCAACATGGGAGACCACTTGTGGGCAGCCCGGTTTATCCTACACCGAGTTTGTGAAGATTTCGGAGTCATTGTCTCATTTGACCCCAAGCCGATCCCTGGCAACTGGAATGGAGCTGGCTGCCATACCAACTTCAGCACCAGGGAGATGAGGGAAGATGGAGGCTTGACGTGAGTTTAATCTTGGGCAGTGCTTTCTAATCCATGTGCTTTGCATTGTATTGGATATTGGAATACAATGCATAGTCACTCCGTTCAGGGAACATCTAATGCAATGCAGTCGTCGCACTTCTTTAAATGGTCAAGCAGAGCCACTGCAGTAGAGCAGAGGGGACTTGGTATAGGATGATGCCAGCTAGAAGAATGCAATGGATCTGTACTGCAAAGATTGTAATTAAGCATACCCTGCAGTAAAGCCTGAAGGGCTACAAGTGTAAAATTCATCCTCCATGAGATGAACACCTCTGCTCTGAGGAGGTAATGGAGTGCCATGATGGAGAATATCTCTGGGAAGGATACAGTGTTCTGATGCTTTGTCTGTTTCTCTCTATTCTTAGGTACATTGAGGAGTCCATTGAGAAGCTTGCCAAGAGGCATGACTATCACATCCGTGCCTATGATCCTAAGGGGGGGTTGGATAACGCCAGACGCCTGACCGGTCGCCATGAAACCTCCAACATCCATGAGTTCTCTGCCGGCGTCGCCAATCGTGGGGCTAGTATCCGAATCCCTCGGGCAGTGGGCCAGGATAAGAAGGGGTACTTTGAAGACCGCCGTCCTTCTGCCAACTGCGACCCCTACAGTGTAACAGAGGCACTGATTCGTACGTGTTTGCTTGGTGAAGAGGGGGAGGAGCCTGTGGAATACAAGAACTAAACTGAAAGACTGAACTTCACATTTTATTTAGCTGTGTTTATAAATTTGTTGGGGGGCAGGCTATGGGTCTAAAGCCAGTACTGTACTTTTTTATTCTTTGTGATGTGTTTTTTTTTTGGTTTTTTTTTAGGTCAAGGGGAGAAAGTTTGGGATGAGAAAGTAAATGTTGTCCATGTCTTTAATAGCTCTCCAGTAACATAAGTTGACAGGTCAACTAAAGCAAAATGAATTAATAATAAAAATAAAGTTTTAAAACAAATCTGAACCTGCTGTAGGACTTTGCAATGCCTGGGCACACCAGCATCCTACCTTTCTCTAAATAGAGAGAGAGGGAAAAAAAGCAAGAGCTCGCTAGTGTTAATGGTCAGTGACAACTGGTTTCATGCCCTTGGCAATCCTACCAAGTTGCACCAATGCTTATCATTCCTAAATAACTAGATTGGACTAACATCCCTAGTAACAATTTATGCTGGACACTAATATGTATACAGCTGGGGTGGAGATCTGATTTTTTTTTGGGGGTGGGAGTGCAAGAACATTAAAGTTCCCTGTATTTTGTATTTTGTATATTGAGATTGTTAATCCAGCATGTGACGTGGTGTGTTTAACTTGACCATCTGATCAGACACTAACCAGCAAGACACCATTTCTACAAAATAAAGTTGGTCACTGCCCTCCTTTCGATGTATTTTGTAGAATCCAATTACGATTTGAATCTTAAAATAAGACTTATGAAACTGACTGTTTCTGAGTCCAGACGCATTTTGTTGAATTATGCGTCAGGCTGTCTTGGAGGATTGTAATACTTGTTGCTTCTTTCTGTCTAGCATTGTCTAATAGATTTTATTTGGCATTTTGTTAGTCATTTACAAATAGTGAACATGGTGTTTTATTGAACCATTAAAACATTTGTTATATTTTTACCAACATTTGAATGCTTCCATTGCTTCTGAATTGCAGCTTCACTTTGATCAAGTATGGTGGCTCTGGGTCCTCTAGCTTCAATATCAAAGCACAGTGTGTTCTTTTAAAAGGTGCAGTCCCTCATTCGTTTACACAATGAAAGCTGGTAGTAACAGTCTGCATGCTGGTTTGACTATGTAATAGTAACAACACAGAAGTCATGTATAAAATGAAACACTGCAGTACACTACTGTGCAGAATACATCTTGCTGCCCACAGTGTGTAATGTGTCCAAATCTCCTGTAAGAAGCAAATGAGAAACCTAACACACAGATGGGAAGGAAGGCTGTTTTAAAACCTTTTTTCAAGTTCAATGGGATTGTCACTTGGTGCATGCTGCCCACTGGTGGCCACGTTGTAAATTACCTAGTTTAGCAGGGATATGCATACAGTACTATGAAATACTAACCAATGTCAAAAACATTATAGAAGCCTCCTTTAGGTTTTAATTATAATTACCTAACCTATTAGATATTGTGGAGGCACCAGTTACACACACATTTTTACCATACAGTATAGTGAAAGAAGCGCTTCCAATGATGGTCACCATTGATAAGGTCTTTAGCAAAACATATTGAAGGTATCAGAATTTGGGGATATACTTTGAAAATTTGCTGCTATAAAAGTAATACTTAATTAGTTTAACTTTGTCTGGAGTCCACAAGTTAAGATGAATTTTGACAACTGAGAAAGAAAGTATTATTACCGGTTCGTTTTACTGGTCTGCTTTTTTGAGTGGAGTTATCTTTCTTATACCCGTGCACAGGGATTCAGTGTTAAAAGAGTTCATTTAAAGATGACTTAGTAATTGACATGAAACGTAATAATTGGGCTTGTAAAAATTGTCCTTAACTGACACCGCCTTATTTTATTTAACTTAAATAGAAATAAATAAACAAATAAAAAGTAATTCATGAAACTGGTATATAGTTTTGGTTCAGTGTACGGTTTGTGTGTTTAAAAGTTTCCCTCAAGGCCATTTTCATTCTGAAGTTTGTGCTTAATCATGTCTGTGTTCTCTTGTAACAATGGAAACTAAATTAAAAATGGATGCTGTTAGAAAGCTATAGCTGTACATTCAGTGAAAGGCAATAAAAGTGCAGGCAAATTCATGGGAGGGTTTGGTTTCCTATTGATGAGTCAATGCTTTAAATTACTCACTAGACAAAGAGCACTAAATATATCATTTACCAGCCTGCGTAATCATGCTTGCCCCAACGTCCATTCTGCCTTCTGAACTTGTCATTCTGCAGACAGTTAAAACAAACATCCTGCTGCAATATCCTGTATTCTGAGTTTGGGGGTTTTTTGTCTCCCGACTGAGAAAAAAAAAACAAATGCTTTACTCTCCAAGCTTGTGTAACTGGTGGAGGCTGGGTTATGATCTCCAAGTGAGCGCCTTAACCAGTTATAAACCAGCGCTTTTACTGTGTGGTTATGTGTATCTTATCACCTCATCTCACTAGCGTGGCTCAGAAGTGTATTAGAAGCATTTTTTTAACCTTTGTAACACTAGTAGTGGGAAGCTATAGATGTTTCGCATTCTAATGAGAATACAATGCTAATGTAATGGCATTGTGGGGCAAATTGGAGCCATGAGCATACTGCATTATAACCTGTTCAATGGTATAACAAATCAGCTATTAATACCATATGTCCACTACAAAACCTACTCTATTGGTTCAGCCTTAACTTACTGTAGTTTTAATGAAGTCAAAGGCCCACACTCATAGTTTGTTGTACTGTAAATGTACATTTGAATGTTGTTGCCTCAAGATGTTTTCCTCACAGTTTGCTTCACATAAGATGGACACCATTTTGTGCATTACCATCTGTTATTCAGGCACACAGACCAGTGAACCAATCCATGTGTCCATATACTGTATCAACTATATAAATTGCATGTAAACCAGTCCAGGGGGTGTGTTTCCCGCAAGTAAAAAATTGGTATGAACCAATTCTCTAGTCGTTGGATTTGAATAAACCTTGGTTTAATTAAGACATCTGATTGTTTTAGATTCTATAACCTCAGTTTAATTAATTTATCCAATTAGGTCCTACGCTTCAATTTAGGGAAACCTAATAAACAGAAATAGAATTATATCACATTACATTTTGATGTGATCACAAGATTAAAGGAGATTATTATAAATTAACCACTGAAGCAAATGCATTGTGAGGCAGTGAGGCTGTGCACATTCAGGAAATGTTTTAAACAAAGTCACGTTATAGTTATAGTAAACTTTTTTAAGATGTCAGCGTCAAACAAAACCAAATAGAGCTGCACATACAGTATTTCTAAGGATCATTTTACAATCGTCAATGCAGCCCTATCTGGGAAGTTATAAGTGTGGCTTCTATTTTGCCTATAATATGCCTAAAGTGTCAGCACAGAAAAACATAATTTTGTGTTTTGTTGCTGTATAATGTTTGTGAGAATCTCATCTAGAAATATAAAATTTAGAAGGCTGTGTGGTCCAGTGGTTAAAGAAAAGGGCTTGTAACCAGGCGGTCCCCGGTTCAAATCCCCCCTCAGCCACTGACTCATTGTGTGATCCGGAGCAAGTCACTTAACCTCCTTGTGCTCTGTCTTTTAAGTGAGATGTAATTGTAAGTGACTGTACAGCTGATGCATAGTTCACACACCCTAGTCTCTGTAAGTCACCTTGGATAAAGGCGTCTGCTAAATAAACTAATAATAACAGTGCTTCATTTATAAATACTAAAAGAAGCATATTCAATTCAATGACAAACACATCAATTTAAAGTTTATTTGCAGTAGCATAGCCACAAATAGCAACAAATAGCCACCACCACAACCACTGCATTAATCATTTACCTCTTATTGATAATTCATTTCCCTGATTACATACATGTGTCTTCCTTTCATATGTCTGCCCCCCTTCTGTTTCCTGAAGATTAATATGCGCTGAGACTGGACTGAATTAAATATTGCTTAATCATTGCCAGTAAATGATTCCTCTAGCTTATTAGTTTGCAGTCAGTGCTACCCAGGAGTTTTCTCATAAGAAACCACATATAACAGCTGTGAAGTTGCTGCTACTTTTTTTCCTGTCCAGACCCACAGTCTGTGGAAGATACCTACACTAACAGTGCAGATTGATTTTCAGTCATGGTACTGTACAGGAGTTATTATTATTTTTTTATATTGGTATTTAGAGGAGGTTCAATCAAAAACAATACAGCACATTTCTGTCTTTTGATGGCTCTGCTGTTCAATGGAATTCATAGCCGACACACCATTGCATTTGTTATTACAGGCTGTTTACCATTATTTCAGTGACAAAATATTTGGAGGACGAATGATTATTTAAAAAAAAAGCTCCATTACACTGCATGAAGCACTGGCAAATAATGAAATAAGCACAGAAGCTGCCCATTGCATTTTGTGTTTAATTAGAGCAGTCTAGGTTACTAGATTATATGATGTGGAATTCTGTGGGCGCTGCTTTTAACCTTCCCCTTTTGTATTGGTTCACTTTAGTGAGACTAGCAAACAGTCCTGTCTCATTATTCTTCATATTCTTTGTCTAGTTTGCCAGTAAACAGTCAGGCAAGGACAAACCTGCCTCACACAAAACTTCTTGGAATATGTCTCAAGAACTTATTTACTTCTCTTTCTTATGTGCTGAATAATGTCCCCACCCTTATCTGGCAGGCACAACTGCTGTTTTTTTTTTTTTGCTTTTGGAAAATACCCGTCTGTCAAAGGCAAAAATATTTACAGACTCAGTCCCTTTCAGTACATCTGGGGGATGGGTCAAGAAGGGAAGCTTGTTTTTGGACCTTTTACCTACTTTTCTGTCCCCTAACAACAGATTGAAACACAGAGACGCTATTGGTGGGTCTTAAAACAGCCCAGCCAATTACAAAACACCAGAAATTCAGTTTCCTGTATGTGCTAAGCTTAGCAGTAAGCTATGTTGCTGGGAAGATACAGTTTGAAAATGAATAATATTATAACTTGAGAAATTACACGTGTTATCCTTCCTATAAAACACAGCTTGAAGCTTACACCCAAAAATAAAAGTATAAATGAAAACAAACAGAGGTTTAGTGAGGTATGCAAAGTACAGCAAAGCATAGTACATAAAACCAAAGCAGTGCATAGTGACATTTACTGAGATTTATACTGTAGTTAAGCAGGCAATGCATTGTGAATCATTGCATAGTGTACAGCAAGCATGGGTTCAACTGCATTTGGGAATGGGACACAAATGTTTAAAACAACACGTTATTGTGATTGTTAGACTGCAGTGCAGATAGTTTCATATCTACACAGTTGGTCAGCAGATGGTTCACTGGGTCTCCAGGAAGCCTGACTGTTTAAATTATGCAGTAACCTTCGGTTATGTAATTCTGACTTCCAGACATAAATTGAAAACACAACCATTTACCTTTAATGAATGCCACAGCAAAACAGGGATGTCATATTATTAAAAGTGCTGTATTGTCATTTTGCATTTCTGTTTATTTATTTGTAATTATAATTTCTTTACTGACATTTAAATCACTAGCTGAGCCTGCATACATAATTCACTTATGAAGAATTTCTTTTAGAAAAATACATTATTTATCACAACCCCCCCCCCCCCCCCCCCCCATCTTCCCTTGTTTGAACTGCAGGGTGAGCTAATGCTGCTGTGGACAGCTAGCTGTAACCCTTCACCCATATACTTCATTCCAGGTGTGCTGTGTTTATGACACAGCTAGACACCAAGATCTCTAAATTTAACAGGGAGTCCTAAACACGGTTGGCTCCACCCCTCCTTGGGAAATTGTGCCTTAATCTGAAGCCCAGCTCTGTTTCTTCACACACTAGGATGTCTGGGATTTATTACATGTGCTTCCAATCTTATTGGAACATGAAAACACCACTGTGTGTTCCAGAATTCTGTACATTTTGTGCATTCTCAGTACTGTAGAACAATAATAACAAGAAAAATCTGCCAAAATATAGTTATTATAACTAGCTATTCCTAATTAAGATGCACATTTAATTCCTTCACACAGATTGTCTTTTACTTCACATGAATATATTTATGCATGTCAGATTTTGTCTGTTCTATTTATATTCTGGTCTTTTTTTGGTCCCAGTAATGTGGGCTTGTGTGTTGTTTTGATATTCCAATGAGTCTTATAAACAGAATACCTATGGAAATTAATTATTTAATGGTCATTAATTTATTTTTTTCTTAAAATAAAAACTGGACGTGTAAAGCAATTATTATAGTGATTTAAAAAAAAAAAAATGCATTACCTATTTTGACCTGGAATGAATACACATTTCAAGTGCATTTTTCAAATTTCTCATAGATGGTGATCAGCTCATTTTGCTGTTGAATACACCCACTTCAGTCACGGTGTGTATATTTGTTCCATATTAACTTTCCAATCTATAGATCTACTTTATATTATAATGCATACATGTGCATGCAGTGTTGGGATTCTACCCCTAGAGTTCACAGAAACAGCTTTACAAATTTTTAAAAAATGTAATTAAAAAATCGTGACCAAAGGGGATATACGTTTAACCACACAGTAAAGTGGTTTATTCTCGTATTCCAAAATTCATATTTTAAATAAATACAAACATATGTCAATTTTCCATACTTGATACGTAAAGTGTAATCTGAGTTGGATTTTTGTATTAAATATTGATGATATAGTGAATTCTTCCTCAGAAATGTAATGTGGTCTGTTGTACACTGGTGCAGACTTGGAATTAACAGGTACGATGATAGAACAGTTTTTGGTTTTAGATTAAAAAGCTGTGTTTTATGTATATGACATATTTAATAAATAATACAACTACCATAGAAGAAGAGAAGACAGACATGTTTGACTGCAGTTCTTGATCCCTGTAGAGAGTTCTATTGCAGGAAGTCTCCTGTTGTGACAGGCTGGTTGTAATTGATCAGCTGCTGTTCGTAACTAGCTCATAAAGATAAAAATAAATACGTGGTAAGAATTGTAAGAAGATTGTTGATGGAGGAGTGATTTCTCTGTACTGTATCAGCACACTGGCGCTCCAGACTTTAAGGGCATCAGCAAATAAATTATCAAAAGCTTTTTACAGAGTCATGCATGAGTCACATGCCAAAGAGCTTCCAACAAGTGCAGTATAATGAAATACATAGGAAATGCAATTTAAAAAGTCAAATACAGCTAAAAGCATCTCCAATTAGACCAGTTGCAGCCTGTTTCAGTCCCTGACCTCATTCCAAACCGGTCATTTACTCTGAATACTGCTGTACTGTAAAGATCTCTGGTTGACCGCAGACCAGTTAACCTTGTGTATGCTCCTATATCATCTTGTATGACATATTAGACACATCAGAACTGTTTCATTTGTTATATAGTAGGGTTGTGTGGTCACTGATTTCAATAGAAGGTGATGTTTTCAGTACAGCAGATCCACTGTTTATATCAGTTGCATTGACCAAATGAGGTTATTCTGGGTGAGGGCATTTCTGATGATTGGACTAATTGACAACATATACAGACGTGCTCAGATTTGTTGGTACCCCTCCACAAAAAATGAAGAATGCATAATTTTCTCTGAAATAACTTGAAACTGACAAAAGTAATTGGCATCCACCATTGTTTATTCCATATTTAATAGAAATCAGACTTTGCTTTTGATTTTTTATTCAACATAATATTGTAAATAATACAACAAATGAAAATGACATGGACAAAAATGATGGGACCGCTAACCTAATATTTTGTTGCACAACCTTTAGAGGCAGTCACTGCAATCAAACGTTTTCTTTAGCTCTCAATGAGACTTCTGCACCTGTTAACAGGTAGTTTGGCCCACTCTTCCTGAGCAAACTGCTCCAGCTGTCTCAGGTTTGATGGGTGCCTTCTCCAGACTGCAAGTTTCAGCTCTTTCCATAGATGTTCGATAGGATTCAGATCAGGACTCATAGAAGGCCACTTCAGAATAGTCCAATGTTTTGTTCTTATCCATTCTTGGGTGCTTTTAGCTGTGTGTTTTGGGTCATTATCCTGTTGGAGGACCCATGACCTGCGACTGAGACAGAGGTTTCTGACACTGGGTAGTACGTTTCGCTCCAGAATGCCTTGATAGTCTTGAGATTTCATTGTGCCCTGCACAGATTCAAGGCACCCTGTGCCAGGCTCAGAAAAGCAGCCCCAAAACATAACCGAGCCTCCTCCATGTTTCACTGTAGGTATGGTGTTTTTTTCTTTGAAAGCTTCATTTTTTCGTCTGTGAACATAGAGCTGATGTGACTTGCCAAAAAGCTCCAGTTTTGACTCATCTGTCCAAAGGACATTCTCCCAGAAGGATTGTGGCTTGTCAGTATGCATTTTAGCAAATTCCAGTCTGGCTTTTTTATGTTTTTCTGTCAAAAGTGGAGTCCTCCTGGGTCTTCTTCCATGGAGCCCACTTTCGCTTAAAAAGCGACGGATGGTGCGATCAGAAACTGACATACCTTCACCTTGGAGTTCAGCTTGTATCTCTTTGGCAGTTATCCTTGGTTCTTTTTCTACCATTCGCACTATCCTTCTGTTCACTCTGGGGTCGATTTTCCTCTTGCGGTCGCGCCCAGGGAGGTTGGCTACAGTTCCATGGACCTTAAACTTCTTAATAATATTTGCAACTGTTGTCACAGGAACATCAAGCTGCTTGGAGATGGTCTTGTAGCCTTTACCTTTACCATGCTTGTCTATTATTTTCTTTCTGATCTCCTCAGACAACTCTCTCCTTTGCTTTCTCTGGTCCATGTTCAGTGTGGTGCACACAATGATACCAAACAGCACAGTGACTACTTTTCTCCATTTAAATAGGCTGAATGACTGATTACAAGATTGGAGACATGTGTGATACTAATTAAAGAAACTAATTAGTTTGAAACATCACTATAATCCAATTATTTATTATCTTTTCTAAGGGGTACCAACAAATGTGTCCAGGCCATTTTAGAATATCTTTGTAGAATAAACAATAATTCATCTCTTTTCACAGCTTCTTTGCTTTATTCTATGACATACCAAAGGCATGCAAGTGTACATGATAAATTAGCTTTTAATTTCATCACTTTTCAGGAGGAATGAAGCATTATTTCAATGAGCTGTAAGGGTACCAACAAATTTGAGCACGTCTGTATAATTGTAGATAAATTATGTCACTTCTGTGGCATGACTAAAACAATTACGTCTGTTACTATTACCTACCAACAACAGTACTGAGCAAGCATTTCTTCTGTGCAAAGGTACAGTCAAAGCCCACATCCCCTGATGCAGCTACATCAACAGAGCTATAAAACCCACTTACTGAACTCTGAACTGTCAACTACTCCTGTAAGACAGTGCACAGTGTGAGACTGTTTGCTAATGCGAGACTGTTTGCTAATGTTCTGAACAGATGTTTATATGGGATGTCAGACCTTTCATTTTTAATATATTTAAAAAAAAGAAAGAAAACGAATTTTAAAAGTGATTCCAGTTTCTCATGCCTCTAGACCCAGAAAGGAAAAATGTATAACTTGCCATTAAATCATCAATGCCTTCTCAAAAGGGCAGGGTGACTTGAGAGTTTGGAGGCACAAATCCAGAATACAGTTGTATTCCTATATTTTTTTTTAGTGGAAGCATAGATTTATAAAAATGTTTGTTTTAAAATCAGCACCGTACAAAATAGAAATCAGTAGTTTCCTTTGATTCTACAGCATGTGCATGGAATATAGTGGGGTGCTGCAGCCGGATTTCAGACTTTAAATTCAACACATTTTTGGTGTTAAAAGCAAAACAATGACATTACTCCATGCTTGATGGGAGATTCAGAATAATTTTTTTAACACATATTCCTCCCTTGTTTGACTTTTTTGCAGTCCGATTGGATAGTTTCACAAGTTTAAATACACAGACGTTATATAACAAGTTCATGGTTGATGATAACATGGAATAAGGATCTCACAAGCTGTGGCAATCCAGACATTGAGGGATGAAGAAGCAGTGCTGTCTCCCTGTCTATCCACAGCCTTTGGAAGCTGCAGGTTTTGTGATGCACAGTATCAGTGGTAGTAAATTATGAACTTCAGCTTTTTGCGATGTGGACTATTGTCCAGTTGAGACAACCAAATTAATTTTACTTGAGACTGAACCCAGGCTATATTGAGGTTGAAAGGCTAGTGCAGACACACTGAGCCCCCGGAGAGTATTTGTCTTTGCCCATGCCTTGCATCAAGTTCAGTCGAGAACAGACAGTGATCACAGATTAATCTGGTGACGAGAAGAAAGCATGGCTTGTGACAGTTTTGTTGACAGTTTGCTGATCAGTACAAAACGTGTTCTGTGTTCCAGTTAACTTTTTTTTTCTCCATGTAAAACAACAGCAGCTGATTGTGAAACATCCCACATTCAAAACAAAAGTTTGTATTAAATCTCGATGTCAACATCCTCCAGTGCTCATGGTATTAAATGATACCACCACTTAGACTGGCCAGCTGGCTTGCTTAAAGAACAGTGAGGAGGATGTCACTCCTAGCCAAGAACATGATGAAATTCGCCGAGTAGCCCAGTGAAAACAGAACATGGAGGACTGTGGTTTATCAGTCACTGTGCGTAGGAAACTAGTCCTTTGTTTTCTGTTTTAGTTTCTTCTCTGTTGGTGTTTACTTTTTGTCTCTTGTAAAGACAGCCATTGATCTTGTAACCTATTTGTGTTTATTTCCATTTCCTTTTTCATTAAAAAAAGAGTATACATGCAGCATATATACACACACAACAGATCATTATAGATCAGTATTTTAATGCTAATAAACATAGCTCAAATATACATTCAAGGGAGCATTTTAAAATGTAATACAAAAAAAAAAACTAATATAAACAATTCGCTTCAGTGAACAAAGCTGGATTCGAACCCGGGTCTCCAGAAGTGAAAGTCTGATTCATTAACCCATTGCTTGATTAGTCTCTCTTACTGGCACAAATTAAAGTCTTTTAGCAACTATAGCCTTATAGCATTTCTTCCAGTTATTAATTACATTCTGAAAGTACCGTCATTAAACAAGAAATACACAATTCAGAATCTAGCCTATTTCATTATTTGTTGTTTGGTACAAGTTTTTAATGGAGTAAAATTCTAATGATATACTACAAAAACCATTAAGGTGCAGATACAGATTTTCTGAGGTTCCTCACTGCTAAAGATTTGGGGGGTATTGGCTAGGGGTCAACACAGTTGTAAAATTCCATTAGATTTTTAATATGTCGCTCGTTCAAAAAATATATATTTTTTGCTCACTTAAGAATCTTTGACTAAAATATACAATAATTATTTCTATGCAACATTTTTAATAAACTCACTGCAGCTTGAAAAACATGTATATTATGTTACCACATTCCCACAGGCTGCAAGCCAATTGAGTCAGGTTTCCCTCAGTGTATGACAGACAGACAGAAATGCAGTCAGTTGGACTGGTGTTGAATTTCTCCGCAGAAGTCAACAGATTGAGCAAGAACATTATTTTCTACACCAGGTGACACTGTTGCCTGGAGCCTAACTGACATGCTAACAAAGCGCAAGGTTAAAAAACTAATTAAAAACAAGTGTTACATAACATGGATATATTTACACATCTAAAGATACTGAATTAAATGCTAAATGTAACATTCTCCATTTTCTACACACTGTTGTCTCAAAACTAGGTCATTCTATGCTTTTCAACCTCTACAGATATATATGTGTTACATGGTGCATTTTGGATTTGATATCATGTTTAATGTATATTTTAGGATATATACAAGTCATTTGCAAAGCTCTTGTCCTCTACAATAAACTAGACAAGTGAATAAAGATACATAGAAACGTTAATTGAACACATGTAACAAAAACTTATATACACTGTCCCTACACAATGCATGTGTAATACATTGTGATGAGTAATTCGTAGCAAATACCCACGTTTTATAAGAAACTCTATCGTTCAATCAAGATGTGTTTTAACATAAACACGGATTAGGTTTTTTGTTTTTTGTATTGGCACTGAAGTTATCCTGGTATCCTGCTACACATTTTCATTGTGGCTGTCAGTCTGGCACATTTTGGAAGAGAACTAAAACAATTGCATCGGCATAAAACTACCAAGAAACTACTGCAGGAAGGAGCAAGGTATTTTTCTTGCACATTTTGCCAGTGGGACATTTGTTCCATTTTACCCCCAAAAAGCAAGTTTCTGCAATGACTGCCAAGGCTGGTACAGTAGTGACAAGTTAAATATGGTGCCAATCGCCATTGAAGACAAATGACATTCTAGTGTTCTAGGAAAGAAAGTGTTAATTCCTTGATGTAAAAACTAAAAGGCTGAATGTGGAAATGTTAAACCGGTAATCATGTGTAATTTTATGCACCTGGTAATTATCTCTAAATATTTTCACATATTCATTGGTGAAGCTTTTGCAAAAGTGTTTGATAAGGTAGTTGTGGGAAGGTATTTTTCTGTGCATGAGAAACCCGTTTTAGAAACCTGAGCCTGTATTTATGGAAGCCTGATAGACCCCTGTTGTCTGTGCACACCACTAACGATACAAGATCCATAGAGGGACTGTGCAAAACAAACTGCTGTAGCACATGAGAGATTTAACAAAGCCCTTGCAGGAAAGCTATTAATATGGTGGTATGTACAGTAATGCATGCCAAGAACAATACACCACCTTCCCTGGCATCTTTATATAACCTGCATATCCTTCAGCTTTCAAACAAGTTTCCAAAACCAATATCTCCGGACCTTAGCAACAGTGGAAAACACAGCTGTCACACCTCATGAGAAAGGGCCTAAAAGCACATATTTATTTGGGAACCTCCTTAATATATAGCAGCCCTCCGCAGGGAAAACAGTTGTGTTTTTAACCTTAGAAATGAACAACCTATTGTCTTTAGAGGCCTTTACAGATCACATGCAATAATAGCCAATGCTAGTTGTATGTCAAAAATAAAATAGGGGGCAACAGTCCAATTGACTTACCTCTCCATGCTTACTTAATGCAGCTTTGCTAAGAAACATAGCTTAGCCACTGAAGTGCCACTGCATTGACATTGAAAATAATTTGACAAGGGTATGGAGAATGATAATTCCTTATTTTCTAAGAAATTCTTTTGGGAGCATGTTGACATGAGGGGGCGAGCTCCTAGTTTCTTACTGTATTCATTAACAAGGGGGGGTGGGTTCAGCGCCAGCCAATAGAAAATGGATTAGAGAGGGGCTGCAAAGGGGCACAATACATTCAATTCAACCAGAAGGGGCACTCTCAGGTCTTGGGAATTAAAAGAAAGCTGAGATAACGTCTTACAAACTGCTACAAAAAGACAAATCACTTCCTGATGGAAACATGGAATGAAAACATGAAGGTGCTTTTAATAGAATTAGCCACCGTGGTTACAACACACTCGCTATGCATCTCAATATACTGTACTGCTGAGAAACAGTAAAAGGGTGCAATGAGAATCCTTGCATTCGCTCCCCCAGTTGACTTGGTTTTTAGTTTTTGCACAATCAGCATTTATGTAAACAGGGCAAGCTCTTGCAGTTGGATAGAACCCGACTCTGAAAACAAAGCAACAGTTGAGTGAATTTGGAAACTACTGAGCTCAGCATAACAAGAGAACTTAATTGGTACCCTAAGCACTTCTGTCAAATAAGCATGTCTGGATTCATGCACATGCTAACTAAAATGTGTCTCCACACGAAGTTATAATTTGTCTCTTTTACTTTTGGTATATTTATGATGCCTATGTCTCACCAGGTGGAGGAAGAATGTCCTTTGTATTTCCATAAAGTGCATTGGTAAGTTTTTCATCACTGTTAGAATTTACACACAATACTGGACAGATGTCATCAAAAGGCAGAAGTTGGTTGACAATATTGAACGATACCAGTAAGATGATTATGTTGCTAAATGAATCAACAACCTTACTTTTAAGACCTATGGTACATTACTGACTCTCTTTGAAAGAACATGCATGCCATATTAACACAGTGGGACATTTTTAAGGAAGCTTTAAGTATTTATTTTTAAACTCCGTACTGTACAGGAACATATTGCTATGCATTCCATTGTACTGTGTAAGAGATGTTACACTGTGCAAAATGTAGCTTACATAATCTCAGCCTATTTTCTGACACACAAGAAAATATCACTATGAATGAGTGCTCATAAAGAGTGTTACAGTCTCTGACTAAGAACTTTGCCAAAGCAAAAGGATATTATTATTTATTTCTTAGCAGACGCCCTTATCCATTATACATTATTTCACATTATACAGATATCACTTTATTTTACATACAATTACCCATTGTTACTAGAGCAATCTAGGAAAAGTACCTTGCTCAAGGGTACAACAGCAGTGTCCCCCACTGGGGATTGAACCCACAACCCTCCGGTCAAGAGTCCAGAGCCCTAACCACTACTCCACACTGCTGCCCAAGATAACCTTGATCTGTTTTCCCTTTTCATTAAAAAGCATTATGTAACATCTTCACAATACAGTAACATGATTAGCATGTGTCCTGAAATTCCACTCCTATCCATATACAGTGTAATGAATTGGCATCACAGCCCATTGAATTGAATGGGAAGGCAAGGGTTAGACTGCAAACCATATGGTTCAAAGATGCATTCGACCGAAGAGCAAGCTCTGTAGTCAAGAGATAAGTATGGGCCATATCAGCCACTAGGAGGAGATTCATTAGCATAGCCAAAAAATACAATCGTTTCTCTGATTGTCTATAGTATTGTCTAGTTCAGTTGTTCATAAATTGTAATGTATAAAACAAATATGTTATTGTACACAAATATATTTATTATAGCTTTGCTTGCAAAAATGCACTTTGGTTTCTGCAGACAAGATACAATACTAGTGTTGCATAAGAATTATATTGAACATCACTCAGCAAAAATTAAGTTCCATTTAAAAAAAGTTTATTGTCCTAACATCAATTTCAGGGGTCTACCCAATAACCTGAATAAGCTTTTCATAAACTCCCTAAACAGGTTACTGTCTGAGTACCTTGCACAGGTGTACTACAAAACTGGTTATTTTTTAGCAGACGAGGGCTTTCACTCTAGCACACTAAAGCACAAGGCCAGTTTATCAAAGTGCTACAGTGGCATTAACCAGAGAATTACAAAAGTCAGTAACTGACAGTCAAGAACAGAGGTAGGCAACTCCTGACCTGAAAGGCCATTGAAATTGGACAGTAAGCCACACAGAATGTTGCAAGCCATATTTGTACAGCTATTTACACCATGGCTTTTACTTTATATATTTTTTTGCAATTGGCACAGACGGCACTCTATCATGCACAAAATGTGTGTACAATAATCTGAAATAAACATGTTCCTACTGATTTCCATGAACTCAAAAATCAATAACTGGACTGCATTTCTGTGTTGTAATGTTTAATTCATGCTGTTTACAATTCAAGACACTCAATATGTCCTGGGGTTTTTTTAATTGCTGACACTGGAACACTGTGGGCTGGGATGGGATTAGTAAATGCAGGTTTGTTCCGATTTCTCATATAATGCATAAAGCTAGATCCAGATTGTAGACAGTTTTATGTAATGGTTTTCTTTGAGCTAGAGTTGTTTACCTGCTTTTCAGCAGAGGTGCAAACTTTGCACTGGGAACAAAACTTAATGGGGTGATTGACAGATCTCAATAACCCCATTCACTGTCTAATTCGCAGGCCTTCAGCCCACTTTTCACAGCCTGGTACAAAATATGTTAATGGTTTTTTTTTAAGTTAACATTATCAGTTTTTTTTTTTAATCTCTTAAGATTGAACTATCGCTATAAAATAAGGTCAATGTGACATTGACAACTTTTCTGCCATCATATCATCCTGATACCCACTGTATATAGAAAACCCAGGTTCAGTGCCAAGCCAAGCTCAGCATGTAATCAACAGACTATTGCTTCTTGTATAACATTATGACCTTGTTTTTCACACTTAACAATCTGATAAAGAGATGTCCTTAGTTTTACCTTAGAAGATCCATTGTAAAATTCTATTGCATTGCTTTTTAAATGGCATTTCTGACTACAATTGTAAATTAAGCAGGAACAGCAATCTTATGAATTAAAGCTATGCTTCCTTACACAGTAGGCTGCATCCTGGGATATTTGAATTAAAACACAATCCTTTGGAAACTATTCAAAATGTTAACATAATTATGTTTGGGGATTTTTTGCATATAGTTCTGGGGGAATACAAGCATGTCTGTATTTTAGTTTTTTCACAAAAAGTGATGTTATTCAACTACAGTATCTGACATTCCAATCCAACAAACCCCAAATTCAGTTTTGGTGGAGGTTTCATATTCAGGAACACCCATTTCATACCTCTATACCAAGAACGAAATGCATCGGAAGATGTGATCACTGCAGCAGAAAACACATTGTCAAATTATAAAGAACTTATATCATATAACAGATATAGTATGAACATGTTCCATGCCCTCATAAAAGTTTACAATGGTAATTGTGCAGATCACCGTGCTTTTCTGATGCTTTCTTTGCATTTATTATGCTTCACATGCGTTAGCCATGACTTTTACAATGCTTTAGCGCACTCATCTGTGATAAGCTATTCTTGCATGTGCTTTACCTGGCTCCCACTGTGCTCCTGCTATGACTTACAACTTTGTATTCCTCTGGAGACTTATACACACAGCAATCGATTCTGAATAAATGTAATAAAGAGTCAATTGTAGATAGTGATACTGACACTCTAATGTTCTGAGTTTTATAGATTTATAGCTTCATGGTTGTCCCTTTCAATTCAGTACAAATATGGTGCCCTTGCTTGACACTCACAACACAAAACATACTTTCCATTTTACAAAGATTCAAGGAGTCATAATTCTTGTGTTATTCAAACTCATTTAGTAACATCCAGTTTAAGAAAGATTGTCATAAAAAATACCAATAAAATAACAGATCTGAAGATTTGATGCTTTTTATACCAGGGATTGATAACATTGATGTAAAGACTGGTGTGTATGGGGGGGGGGGGGGGGGGGGGGGTTAATAAAGTAAAAAATAGTATAATTGCCTTTTGTCCTACACTTGTACTATCGCAGTATTATGCAATAAATAATATTTATTATTTTAGGTTTGTGTTTTGCTACAGATTATTATTATTTGTTTATTTAGCAGACGCCTTTATCCAAGGCAACTTACAGAGACTAGGGTATGTGAACGATGCATCATCTTCTATGAGTCTCTTACAATTACGTCTCACCCGAAAGATGGAGCACAAGGAGGTTAAGTGACTTGCTCAGGGTGAATCAATGAGGCAGTGGCTGAGGTGGGATTTGAACCAGGGACCTCCTGGTTGCAAGCCCTTTTCTTTAACCACTGGACCACACAGCCTCATTATGCAAAAGTACGGATTGTGCAAAAGTACAGATCAAATAGAACATATGCTGCCCCCAGCAGCTGTTTAAATCTGTCTTTAAATGTCCCATTTGAGAGAGTTCCAACAAGAAAGATTTTGGATTGCTTCAATCCCTAGCCTAATCTGACCAAATCCTAGCATTTATAGTTCAGTTGGGAACATGCAGATAAAGAATTGTACTCAGATGTTTGTTTGTGCATAAAGTGCAGCAATTAGTAAGAAACATAGATTAATAAAATACTACAATATTATTATCAAAATTGTATTAAGACAATTAAACAATTTGGCATTTGCTGGCATTTGAAAAACAAACGTATCAGCTCCTTAAACAGAGCAATAGTCGTATCTGTCCAAGCAAGTCCAAGCAAGGGCTGTTCGTTTTGCATGAAGTTTGGTGCTCAAGATCAACTACAGTAAGACTGCTTTACTCTTACCTTGTTGCATGGAACAAAATTTGTAAAATGTTTTTGCCACAAATAACAAAGCTTTTCATTAAAAAAAAGAAAAACTACATTTATTAGCCATTGCCAATGCATTTATTAACACACTATACTGGCTCTAGTTTATAATGGATCTAGTTGTTTTTTTATCTGGCTTCCTGCAAATCAATATAAAATCACCAAATTATGAAGTTTGCATCCTTATTTACAAAACAGATTTTATCTCATTTTTCTCAGTTTTACTCAAAAACCAAATTCAAACAAGATATTACTAAGAAAACCAGGGAAGCACACAGTTAGTCTATTTTAATCAGTTTCTATTATTTTATTTTATTTTTACAGTTGGTTTATTTGGGGAATAAACTCATATCTGTGATCAAAATTGACGTCAATGCCGATGTGAAGTCTGAGAGATTCTTTAATCTTACACACCAACACTAATCTCCTCATCAGATGTGGGTTCTTTGGTCCATTTCAAGTGTAAGTCAGTGCTGAAGACCAGGCTGTGCTTGGTGATAACAGTTAAGCTATTCACCTGTATAAAACAGCAAAGATCTTGTCAGCAAAGGTCTTGTCAGCATGGTCAGAAGCAATGAACTTTTGGTAGGTTGGGTCCCGTGAAACTCAGCTCCCAATAAGCTAGTTCTTCTGATCAATACATTTGGACACGACTGGTATTCAGCGTATTGAAGTCTCCATCCTCTGAAGCCATTATCGGATGTTTACCACTCCTTAAATAAGACACAATGGTTCATGTTTTCTTGGTTGCAGTGGTCATCTGGATAAAGATGCTCCAGATGCTGTATTATATATTTGTTCATGCATCCGCTACCACTCCCTTAATTTAATTTATTTGCAAATAGTAAAGTAAGAATTAAAAAAAAAACTTACCTTATTTAATAACTGATAAACAAGGTATATTTCCTATTAAACAAACAACACCAATGTACTTAATATTTTTTTCTGTAAATCACTCTTGTAAGAAGTGAAAAACTGAGAGACGCTACAGTTGCTGAAAGTCATTAGTAGAGGTTACTACAGTACGTCTGTGTGATTATCAGGAAGTAAAATCTTCCAAAGTATTGGTAAATCATTGAAAGCTGAATATACCACAGTTACGAACTTATTACATAACTGACTTTCTATCACTACTGTAACTACAAAAAAAATACTAATGTCAATTTGTGAAAGAGAAATAATGAATCTTGGTTATAAATCTCCCTCCCGACCTGTGAGGGCATTGTGTAAAGGGAACAGAGTGCCCCGGACTGGATGGTCTAACAATTCATTCCAGGGAAAGGGGGAAGTCGGCCATCTAGAAAGGGGGCGGTGCCACGGTACACCAAGTCATCACCAGTCATGGTACAAAAGGGGAATTGGCTAAATGATCTGTTCCTTTGTTATGGTTGCGAGCGAACCCATGAAGGAGAGTAATAAAGTAACCGTGAGTGATTAGTGTTTGTTGGTTTTGCCGTGTCTAATTGTACTCATTTGTACTTATTAGATGGCTAACACGTACCGGGAGCTGTCGCTTAAGGCCAGCACCAACCCAGGCAACACTTCACCACTGTGCGCTAATAAATTGTATTTCACCACTTGCATGTTAGCATTCACTCTGGACTTGTGATCGTGGGTGTGTCTTTGTGTGTGTTATACTGTGTTTATTATTTCAGGACTGTAACCCGTTGTTTGGAACAGTGCAGTACACATTGCTGTGTATTGCCTGGAATTATTCTTTGTGGTCGCTAGACCAGGATTACAAAATAACCGTCTGTTTGGATTGTGAACTTTGTTATCTTCAGTTTCGTAATCACATCACCTCTACATCTGCACACCGAAAACCACTTTATCACACAACTTAAAGAAAGTAGACCACTAGCCTCTTGGAGAACAGGTCCATGGTTTAAATTGTATTTAAAGCAATATATAGTACTGGACTGGTCAAAGTATGTACTGAATGTGCTGAAAACTCAATCAACTTCATCCAACAGACTGGTGCTGTCCTGCAGTGAATGAAGCAGTGTTATTGTCCCACCCTATATAATGTAGTGGTTACTTTCTGTAATTAATTAGGACCTTCCATTATTAAACAGGCTGAAGGATATTTAATGATAGTAGTAAACTGGCTTTTTATTTCATGGCATCTTATTGGCTAGTACCCTTGGCAGGGGGGTACATTACCTTTCAATAGAGGACCAGCAAATAAAAAGTACCAAAGTGCCTTTTCACCTGGACATCCTAGAACCACCTACTCATCAAGTTTTAAACCACAACATTTGTTTATGTCATTTGCCCATTATCTGAGCACAATAAGACCATCCAGGGTGGGCGGTATTGGGAAATACTGGACCTTCCAGGGGCTATAAGGCCCTCCGCCTCGCCATCGGGCCGCATTACGCCCTTGGGTATTGCCCAATACCACCCACTCTGGAGGGTCTTATTGCTTACACAGTCTGCATGCCCTGTCGATTCTAACAGTCTGTGACTTTGAACTCCATGCAAATACCATCACTATGAAGCACAGGCATGTCTGACGCAGATTGTAGTGCAGTTTAAAAGGTCTAATTAAGCTTTTATGATGAAGCCCTTCAAACTTTATACAGCTGTACTTTGGTTGTTTTGGAAAATAAAAATCAGGCTGCATTATCACAGATTCCGAAATGCCACAAAGACACACAAACTGAAATTGCTTTGATACAGGCACACTGGCAAACATCTGGGGTGACTGACCCTACAGTCCTAAAATCCTAGTGACACCATCTCAACTTCTTAATTAAGATGACTGGGACTTTTCGACCCCCACGCCAGCAGTTCACCTGGGATCTCTATACAGACTGACAAGGCTTTCCAGACTAATCTCACAAAGTTAATTGACTGATTGGGTCAGTGACAGAACAGAGAAGCTACGGGAGAGTTTTAGCTGCTTGATTAAAATACATTTTACTGCTCTAAAATAAAATAACTAGTGCTATACAAAACAGAAGTACTCTGATACTCTGAGAAGTTAAAATGTTGCAGAGAGCAATAACCGCTAAAGGTTCTATGAACAGTTTTTGCATTAAGACAAGACCATTTAATCCTGAATATGATTCTCTGGTATTTTAATTGGTGGAGCGAGGGTTTTGGTTGTTTGAAAACACAAGGTCAAAATATTTTCCGACTGGTTCACCCACAAGACTAAAGTAAACACCTGGATTTTTCACTAGAGTTGCTAAGAGATGCATATCATATTAAAAGTTATTCTTAAGTTCATAAAAAATTAATGTTTACCGAGGATAAACGATACAATTTAGTTTTTATGTTTAATAAGAAATAATGTGTTGGGAAGCGGGTTTGGGATTTGGTTGAGTCATTTGGCTTTTGGTGTGATAAAAATGTGCATTGGTTGGGCCATTTTCCCCATGTCCCCTTGTTCAGTTTTAGATGACTTGCTTGATTCACACATGTAGCATTTCCCTCGTGTCCTCATTCAATGTAAAACTATGACATTTTAACTTGGATCAGATCATTCTTTGAGCCTTGGAAGATTATCATGATTATTTGTTTTGTCCAGTGGTTAAAGAAAAGGGCTTGTAACCATGAGGTCCCCGGTTCAAATCCCACCTCAGCCACTGACTCACTGTGTGACCCTGAGCAAGTCACTTAACCTCCTTGTGCTCCATCTTTCCAGTAAGACATAATTGTAAGTGACTCTGCAGCTGATGCATAGTTCACACACCCTAGTCTGTGTAAGTTGCCTTGGATAAAGGCATCTGCTAAATAAACAAATAATAATAATAAAAAAGGGGAGCATCACATCATTAAAACAATGTGTACTTGTTTGCCCTGTATGCCATTGATTTGCAGCAAGTCATCTCAACTTTGCCTCTCTCCTTATCAGTTACTTTTGTCAGTGTGTTCAGTGCTGTGTTTACTTTTCAGTCCTGGGATACTGTTCATCATCCCTAACACTGCAGTATTCTCCCCAGTTCTCCTGTATCTCTGGAGAGAACAAGATGTCCAGGTGATTATGCACATTCAGTATTGTATACCGTGGGAAATACACAAGAAACCTGGGACGCCATTATAGTATTTAGACTGCAATTGGAGCTGATATAAAGCTGAAATACAATATGCCATGGGCTCTCAAGATACAACACACCCATGGTACTCACAAGGCAGCCCTTGAATATTAACAATGAACTAGAAGACTGCTCAATAATAATGGCTGATATGCATACTAATCTGATAGAGGGTTACAGCAGACAGAGGGTTATTTTAGATCGATTGTTTAAGTCAATTTTTAATTTTAAAATGACACACTAGTTCTGGTGTGATTCCTTGCTAACACCTCTGTGCAATACGAATACAGGTAATCATTTTTAGGGTGGCGGCATCAAGATCCGCTGCTGTTTAGATAAAATAGCCCAAAATGTCAGACCCACGTCTTGAATATGACTGCATCATCTTTGCGTTTGGTTTCTGGTTTTGTCAGGATTTTAAATGAATGATGCAAGCCGGTTTCACCTGCAGCCTCTTCTACTATTTTCTAAACAGAATTAGACATCATAAAGGACCAACAATAAATGGAATATAAAGTGCTGCACAATTAGCAGGCATTTCAATATGTTAGTTAATGCAGTACTGTACCTACCGTAAATGGCATGCAGTGGGGACGATAATGTGTACCTTTAAATGTGCGGACCCCATTTGCCAAAAGCAAAATAGCAGTGATGGGAAATCTAATTATACTATTCTCTGGCAATAAGAAGTACCAGTCTGTGTTCCAGTTAACGTCAGCGTATCTAATCTTCTTTAGTTCCTGAGGGCCTATGTGTGTTTCAAATTGAAATCTATAGGAGTGGTTTGAAACTTAGCCAACAGAAAGAAAAAAAATGAAAAGGAGTTTCCATATGGCCTCCTGCAAGTTTTTAAAAACAGTACATGGAAATTCCGTGTGAGACTGAATTCCTACAAACATCCACAGACTGAAAACAGGCACATTGTTAAGAATCTGCACGCTATTTAAGCAAAGATCCTGTTAACACTTGAAGCCAAAATTGAATTTCGTAGGCCTGGAAAAAAAAAAAAACATTGTGTGTGTGATTTGTCTCGGGTGTCTGAACTTTAAATTGTGTTGATTTAGATTTTCTCCAAAAAGATATTACTGTAAAATCCCATCCTGGTGGCAAAAGTGTAATGCAACTAGGAAATGCTAGGAAATTCACTTTCATCCATACTTACTTATAAGTCATTATAAGTCAGCTGTGTCAGAGTGCTAACCAAGGCTAGACCACTGGACTGACATAAAGGCAATCTAGTCTGTAAGGGTGCAAAAAAATGTATTTAAAGCATCGTGCCATTATGCAGTACAAATAAAATAAGATATCTAGATATCTAGATATCTAATACTTTCTTTTTTTAAATCCTCTTTCAACGTGCAGTCTTGTGTCAAGACTTTAAGCTTCTCTTTCACTAAATAGCACGTCATTCATGTCTTAAATGTGTCACAGGTCATACAAATGCTTCACCTTTTGGAAGTACAGATGGTAGGCACTGCTAGAATAATAATTGCCCCTTGAGTTTGATTAAGCTAAAGGATTTGAAGTGTTTGAATAGAATCTCATACCCCTTCCGAAAGATTTTGTAACATGAAAGGGGATGCGGTTGAGTAGCATATGGACAAAGTAACTATGTTTAGAAACCCACGGACAGGTATGAGCAGCAGGTTAGTCTGGGTTAGCTGTACATTTGTCCAAGTCAGTGTCAGGACATCTCCAGTGGTCACTGCAGTGTCAGGGTCAGATCCAAGACTTGTGGAATTTGAGCCTAACAGCATTTGGTTTCAGAGGAGATTGTATCACTGGGACTGAATTACATTTTCAGTTCAGGGAGCCACTTTGCCAAGTCAGTGTTGCCATGATGCTTAAGGTAGTTTGCCAGTAATTTAGTGCTGACAATTTTAAACAGCCATTTTCTTTAAATGTATTACAGTTAAACTGGTTTAAGGTTTTGTAAATTTGCTCTCTATCTATTTTGTAAATTTGCTATCTATCTATCTATTTTTTTTTTTAAAGAGTGATTTGTATGGTGGAATTAATTCATAATTATGTCTTGCATGAACTACACATTTTCCAGGTTACTAACTGTGTATATCCTTTTAAGTGAATGAACATTGCCTGTATCCCCTTCGGTCACAAATTTGTAATGAAATATTTAGAAATTTTAAAACTGTATGGAATTCGATAAGTTTCCCTGCCTTAACTTTTAACATATATGCATTATAAAATAGATACATAGATAGGATTGTATAGACAATTGTGCCCACGGTGACTGGAGGGGATATAGTTGATTCCCAGTGGGAGCTATAGATAAATCTCTATGGTTGAAGTAGACAAGGTTCCTTTCTCTATGTACCCTCAAAGACTCAAGGTAGCAGTGTACTGTATTGTCAAACTGTGGAGTGTTTCCAAGCCCTGTTGTTGCTTTCTTTCAACCCGTGGGAAGACTTTTTAGAGGTGACTGCAGTCTTTTATATGTTAACTGGCACATTTTACCACAGTCATATTACTTGAGACAAAAGAAAGTGTCATTTTAGACCGCTGTACTGTGTTTCACTTCCTCCTTTATTTATTTATTTAAGACTCAACGTGACTAAAAGAGTTTTCTAAGTTATTTTATTCCAGATACAGCCTTGACAGAGAAAGCTTGTTGTTTTGTTTTGTTTTTCCGCAATCCATGGATGAACTTAGAACCTAGATCCAAAATAATACTGCATCGGTGCTGCTAATTCGTCATTGTTTCAACCCTGAAACCTGTGTTTAAATTCGGGTTAGAGACTGAAATACGTGAAAAAAAATCAGTCTTTCAGAAACTGTACATGGCAAGTATTCTGCCATCTAAGCTTTGTAGTCCTTGGATGATTAATGCTGCCTGTTTAACAGTTCCAGCAGGGGAGGTGACAACTCTGTAAGGTACCTGGCTACTGGCCCTGGTGAATGAATGCTTATCTGGTGAGGTTTGTCCAAAACTTCATTTTAAAATATCCTTATTAATGCTAGCTGATTTGAAGAGTTTTTAGTTAATTATGTGGATCTTTTTTTTTTTTTTTTTAAAAGCATTCATTCATTTCAAGCCCAATAGCTAGTAATGTCGTTTTCATTAAATGATACACATGTATTTTTTACACATTACAGTTTTAAGCAGTTTTCATCACCTATAAAAGGCAGCTGGCTACATATGTATTTTAACCCACCTGAGTCAATGTTTTAAGGTGGGTAGTTTCCTTGGAATTGTGAACATTCAAGTAATCAACAGCATTGGTAACCAGTTGTACAGTCCAGGTACATCACAAGTAAGTCACAACAGTGTTGGGTTTTCTCATTTGAAGGTACAATGTTTATCATTTGAGGGAGTAATTCATCTCAAATGTGCATTTACATTTAACTGCACTTAAATTACAAATGTAAGTACATCATAAGTAATTAATGCCACAAATAAAATGTTATAGTGCCACAAACAAAAATGTTCCAAGATTATCTGGGCATTGCCTGCAGAACAAGTTACATCCATGAGACAGAACATACTGTACAGTACACTCTGAAACATAATGCCAGTCAGCTTTCCAGGAGGAGACAAGATTTAACAAAAAACAACCAAGCAAACAAAGAACCATGTGATTAGAACTGGTTGATCAGACTGACAATACATAGAGTCTGTTTAATAACCTTCTGACGTCAGCTGTGCAACACTTCCACATGTTTATTACAGAAACAATCTGCATTTCATAACAACTTCAACACAGAGGATTAAACAGGTTTATGGAAGCTGAAATGTGGTAGTGTAATCAAAAACCGCTGTCTTTTATTTACGTACTACAGAAGTAAGACCTGTAGGGCATACAGTAAAACATCATGCTTCTCGAAAAAGTGAAATGGAAAAAAGTCATATCGGATTGAATGGTTTATAAAAAATGTCAAATGGTTAAGAAATTAAATGAAAAAGAAAATGAACCAATAGTTCCACTTTACAAGGAACAGCCCCTCATGGTTTTAGACAAATGAAATCAGATAATGTACAATACAGAAGTTTAAATTCAACAGGGTCCTACCTCATCAGTGTTAGAAAGATATTTAAAAGCATTTAGATCAGCTAATTCCTCTACATCCCGAGAAATGTCTATTAATCCTATTTTGAACTCAAACATTGCTGCAGAACATCTGTAATGCTCATTCAGTAGAAGATGTGTTGAAGCTGCATAATACTGTAGTTTCAGTATTTTCATCATGAATGGTAGCAATAGAGACCTTAAAAAAACATTCTCATGGCACTTTGTAGTTCACTGCAGGCTGGAAGACAAACATTCCAGTTGCTTTGCCTGACTTGGTCCAGCTTGCATTGTGAAGAACAGCGAAGTTCATCAACCTGTCAATGTTTAAAACAGAATCCAATACAGATGGGTCAATAAGTTAAGAAAAAATGCATCATTGTGTAGAATATTTTTTGGAGCTGGAGTTTACATGAATAAGGTGCCAACCAGGAAAGGAGCTTATGCAGAAGTGTTAAACAGGCAGTTCTTGTTGCTGGGCAGTTTAGCTGGACAAACTTGTGTGTGTGGGGGGGGGGGGGAGGGTCAGTGTGTGTCAAAGCTGCACAGCTTGACAGAATAGATCTGATAATACAGCACAAAAAAAAAAAAACACAGCAGAAAGCCTTTCAGAACTGGCCAGATCTGGATCCCTCTACCTCTCCCTTCAACCTCTCCTCTCGTAAACAGCTCTGTTAGCCCTCTTTCCTCCACCCCTCTAATTTGAAACCGAACCCTGACATCTATTCACAAGAGGCTTTTCAGAGTTTTTATTCACCCCTTTAGATGAACTTGGGAGCTCTACGCTGCCAATAAAACGTCCCATTCTATAAGCTACAGAATGGTGGAAAAGGAAGGTTGTGTGTTTTTCTTCTGCAATCGTACACACTGGTTTATTGCAGTGACAGCAAGCAGCTATGACATGTGCTACTGTCCCCAGTCTGCTATCTGATTGGCTAGCTGGGTTCCATGGTTGCCAAGCAGCTTGGCAACCGATACTTTAGAAGAAGAAAAAAAGCACAGTATACACTTTGTTCCTCTGGCTTTTGAAAGCGTGGGTATTATATGATTTTATTCTAGCAACATGGGTCTCTGTCTCAGACTTGGTGTATGAAAAATGTAATTCTTACTGTACAATCCTTTGAAGGAACTGAAATGTGCACTTTGAATGGAGAATAATTGAATGCGATTGCTTTTCTTTTTGGAGAGACACAGATTCCATTCTCCTCAAGCTTCTCGGAAAGCCGGCTTGTGTTCTTCCCTTCAGTGATATTGACCACGATTGATCAGTTTGGAAGTGCACCAAATTAAAATGTATATTTCCCTGTAAGAGGCATGCTTACCAAATCTGCCCACCTGTTTAAATCCCCTTAGAAAGCATTTAATTAGAATACAAGGCATGGCCCAAATAAGTAAATACTGCATCTATTAAGAAGACATATTACAAGCGTTGAAATAACAATACTACATACTGTGTGTAACTTCAACATCTGAGATGGCTGTGTGATTTGACATGGTAGCTACAGAAATAACTACAGTGGGTTGCTAAGTAGTGTTCAATTTCAGATATAAATTATTCATAATGCAGGGGAAAGAAGAAGTTTCCAAAAAAGCAAAAAAAAACATTGAATCCCAATGCCAACAGTCAGGACTGTAGTTTCCATTCAGATTGAAAAATGAGGGTATGAGTTCCACCAGTGCGGTAAAGCCAGTTTGAATAACAGTGCATACCTTAGCTTTTTACTGAAACAGGGTCAACTGTGCATTTGAACTAATATTTCATATTTCATATTTATACAATGCAGTAAAATACAGTGAGAAGATATGTATTAATAGAAGGGGGACTACCAGGAATCCTTATTGAGATTATGCATATTGTGAATGCTAATAATGCAGATAAGGATGTATCTAATCTATTACAATAGAATGACACATTTATTGATAACACTAAATAGTAACATATCAGTGTGACAGAGAGTGAATGAATCCTAGTCAACAATCTCCCTCCTTCCCTGTGAGGACACTGTATAACCGGAACAGAGCGCCCTGTAATGGATGGTTTGGCAGTTCATTCCAGGGTCAGTCAGAAGCCGGCCATCCAGGAAGGGGGCAGGGCCACGATACCAGAAGTCGTCGCCTTAATGCAGTAGGCGATGTGTCAGTCACGGATTGGAGGAGACGTGATTGGCCACGCCACCGAAAGAGGGCGTGATGGAGGGTATTTAGGGGAAGTGGCCCCAGCAATCTGTTCCTTGGTTTATGGTTAAACTACAAGGAGCGAAAAGAGCGAGAATAGAAAGTACCGTGAGTGTTTTGTGTTTTGTGTGTTTGTCAGTCTAATTATCCGTGTTTGTTCTCACTAGATGGCTATCACAAACCGGGGGCTGTCGCTACACACCGGCACCTTTGTCCTTTCACCATACACCTGCACTAGAGCAGCCACTGTCCGGAGACGTGGCCGTGTCTGTGTTGCGCGTAATTATTCAAGTGTCTTATTATTTCGGGACTTTAACCCTCGTTTTGCACGGCGCAGTACACATTGGTGTGTAGAACGTGTACCTATTATTTAAAGTGTTGTTGACACGCAGCCTAGCATCAATAAAGAGCTATTTTTCATTGTGAACTGTGTGTGTCTATTCCGGAGCACTGCATCATCACTACACCTGCGCACTGCGACCCACTCGTCCACAGTCACATACAGTGTTTTCTGTACATAACCAATGCTGTTTCCAGTAGCAGATTAGTTGAAAGTTACAGGAGTGAAACATTAATCTCTTCAGTATATTAGTCTTTTGTTTCTTAATCTCTATTTAACTCAGTAATGTAAATGGCATTATTTGTGAATTGCTTGATTAAATTGTGAATTGCTTGATTAAATTTAATCACAGTGCTATGTTGTTCACAATCATTCGGAGTGGTTCTGTTTCTCCAATGTGGAGATGTTATCATTTTTCTTATTTTTTATCAATCAGCATGATGGCAAACATTGAAGAGTAGAGTGCATTCCAAGTGTGAACATTTTTTTTCAACAAAATATGAAAAGTCTAGACCCGTGTGTGACACCAGACCAATAAATGCCAATTTCTGAAAGCGTTAACATTTAAAATAAACAAATTCAATTGGTTGACTGGCTTACTGGTGTATTGATTTGCTGATTAAATAGCTGGTATAAAAGACACTTTCTAGGGTTAATTTTTACTCCTTTTCTGGGTGAAGAAACAGTCAATCCTCTTCAATAAACAAAAGTAGGGCTAACAGATTCACCAGAAAAGTAACAAATCATAACTTCAGACAAGCTTACGTCAGCCAGAGCATTTGCATTAAACACAGGTGAGAGATTGAAAGTCAATGCCTGGGTTTGGCTTCCCTCTGACAATGTAAGGAAACGTCAGTACGGAACACAGGAAACACTTTTACACTATCTGAAAAAAGACCAAGTATAGCACATGCAGACTCAGGAATAGCGAGTTCATCTGTGTTTTTATAAGGAACATCTGCCTAGCATGCTGTATAACATCCTGAGTCAGTGAAGGGGGAGGGTCAGGCATCTGACTTTCCCACTACAGGGATTAAATTACTTGATGTGCAAACAGATTAGGACATGGGAAAATCCAGCTGTTAACTAATATACATTCTATACCATTGTAATCAGCAATTAAAGATTACATTGTGGGACAAATTTCCATTTATTGTATTGCATAGAGAAATGCAAAAGTATATAGACTAGCAACTGCTCTCGGCTAACCTTGAGGTAAAAAAAAAAAGGGTTTATTATTATTTGTTTATTTAGCTGACGCCTTTATCCAAGGCAACTTACAGAAACTAGGGTGTGTGAACTATGCATCAGCTGCAGAGTCACTTACAATTACGTCTCACCCGAAAGACAGAACACAAGGAGGTTAAGTGACTTGCTCAGGGTCACACAATGAGTCAGTGGCTGAGGGGAGATTTGAACCAGGGATCTCCTGATTACAAGCCCTTTTCTTTAACCACTGGACCACACAGCCTCCTGTTTAAGATGCACAATGAATTTAGTAAAAAACACCATTTTAAAACAAAGTACTTTTATATTGCATCTACAGAAACAGAGGAACAATATTCTTTTTGGCAAGGACCATAAAACTGTTAACTTGATGCATAGGTCAAATTAAAATAGGGCAAAACCAAATACTATGGTGTGTAGCAACCTAAACCATTGTAATGATCAAGTAATAGAGAACATTAGAATTTTAGAGCAAAATAAAAGCAGCTACTGTTCTTTACCATGCTTTATAGGGCTTTACAATACCATGATTTCTCTATACTATAACATGGCATAGTGTATCAGTAAAGGTAAGTGAAATTTCAACATACTTTCAGAAGGCTGTGGAGTCCCTGTAATCACATTAAAAAAAGTAAAAACTGAGCTATTCAGGAAAAAATTCCAAATAGACTCCCAAAGGAAGAGGGGGTTTATCGTGTGACAAAACAAAGAAAAGGTACATAGCTTCAATGATGTGCAATTGCGATGAACACTGACATGTTATTCAACCTCTTTTGAAAAAGTCCCCGTTGCTGAAATGCCAAGCCAAAGTGTTTGCCTTTGCAACAACACAAGACCATGGCACGCTGTAACTGCATCACCCCACTCTGGCTCCAGAGGCCCGCAACAGCTAGATGGGACAATACAAATGCTGTCCACCCTGCCCGGCTAAATAAAGACTGATTATTCCCCTTCTTGGCAGAGGGACAAACCTCTCCAGTGGACAGACAGGGACTCTGTTTATCGGGACCTTGTTAGGGGGTTTTGCTTCTCAGTGTCAGCTTTGCTGCTTTTGAAACACTGTGGGAAAGTCATTAAAGTGTAAAGTTGTCCACCTTTATTAAGTATTTAAAATTGGGAAGGGGGGATGTTTTCTAATACTCAGCAATTTTTATAAATGACATATTTTTTTAAAAGCTTACAGATACAAAGCAGCAGCATGTCACATCCCCAATACACACACACTCACGCCACTCACATGGAACTCATGAGGACTTCTCATTGTGTATTATTTCTCAAAGTATCTATCCCTGTCACTGAAATTAAATCTATTAAACGACCTACAAAATAAAGTACACTATTACAGTAACTCCAATATATTTCTAACCGAACGATTTTAGGACATGAATGTGAGCTCTTATCTTGCAGGTTTATCTGAGGACCTAAACTGAAGTATGTGCAATGCAATAATGACTTCTACACGTTCTTGCAAGCCTAGACAACAGGACAGCAAATAACAAACTGATAACAATCCACCGAGATGGAGAAAAAATACAAATGTGTGCACACAGTTGTGCTGAATGCAGTCCAGACGTATTGCAGTGCATGCACAGTTTAATGGATACTCTGAAAATCAGCTGCAATCTCACTGCTACCTGATCAGGAAAAAACATATACAAAACCACAGTACTGTATTACCTGCAAGGTAATGAAACTGCTAACCAGTGTATTAATAATATATATGTGTGTACCTATTATTAGCACTAGTACCTCATTTTCTTTGCTGAAGATCTTTTGATCTTTCACTTACAACAACGTCTCACCCGAAAGACAGAGTACAAGGAGGTTAAGTGACTTGCTCAAAGTCACACAGTGAGTCAGTGAGTGAGCCCTTTTCTTTAACCACTGGAATACACACCCAGTATCATAGTGCCACTGCTTACAATGACATTTAAGCATGGCTTGGGTGCAATAGTACCCAATCTCCTTTGTGACAAGACAACGTCTTTATGACAAGAGAATATAAAACCATAAAGCACCACCTTCAAAATTTCATAACGAGGGCTTAGAACCAGAGAGGCGTAAGTGATAATTTTACAGGAGAGAAAAAATATGATTTTGATTGTTTGTTTGTGCTCAATTGCCATTTATTAATACATGCACAGTATCAATATAATTTTGAAGAAAATGAAAGAGTTTAAAATAGTTTTTAATTTGAAACTATTTTAGAAAGTAAGAATAGCACCAGAAATGTTGCTTTAAAAGTTAGATTTTCCATAATAACACACTGAAATGAATACCCATTGCAGATAAAGTGTGGGTTTCTTCACCCAGACTTGTTTTTCTTCAATTTAATATCAATTAATAAATCAATATGCATCTTTAAAATATAAATGTTCACATATACATATTTCATATATTATACTGGAAAAAACAATATTTTCTACAATTGACATGGTCTGGTTCTTATTCTGTAGTGAATTCATTGCTTGAATCCTCAATTTAACCGAGTAAAATATCCACAAAAGTTAGATATTGTTTTATACAAAGCTTTATTTTACAGCTTTTTTCAACCATTTTGACTCATCTGCTGTCACTCAGCCATCCCATAATGCAACACAGTGCCAGGAGGGTGTAAGTGTGCTAGTTACACCCTCCTGGCATTAACCTTACCTAGATTTTGCAGCTGTGTCTTTATTACTTTCTCACTTTATTCAATGCAGTTTGTGATTTCAGTGAGGTCCTTTTGGCACTAGATAGATCTCATCAAGAGCTTTAATTTGATATATAATATGCCATTTTGAAAAAGCCTGGTTGTCCCACCTTCTTCAAAATAACCAAATGTGTCCAATACAGTATAAATGAAATGTTATGTGGTGCATCTTGTGAGGTATAGAGCCCTCTGCTGTCCAAATCTATTATTGCAAACTGTTTACCAAAGACTCTACTACTGAAGCATGGCCAGGAATGTTAATATTTTTTAATGAAAGCAATATGGAATATATTAAATTCTGTATCCAGTCAACAAATATTTGCAGAGTAGTGGCCCCCAATAATCTCCAAATCTCTCAAACAGAACGAGCTTAGATGGGCTGAATGGTCTCCTTTTCGTATTTTCTAATGTAAATCTGCCACTAGCCCCCCTTTGTAATCAAAGTGTTCAACCAAACACTGTGAAGACATTATTATTACATACATTTAGAAACTATTACTTAATACTGCAGAAAAATAAATATTTGTTAGAACAAATGTTATAGACTGAATCAAAATTGTATACTATAAGGGTGTTTTGTCCCTTTGGATGCTCTTTAGCACCTTATTCAGCATATACATTCCACTATATCAAATTGATATTCTCTTTACAGTTAAAACAGCCCCACTGAGCTGGGGTACACCCTTGGCATTAGTAATAGACAAAGTACAGGAGCACTTTGTATGACTGATACAGACAGGCGTCATGGCAACAAATGAGCAAAACAATTCGATTGCACTCTGTGTTGACTATGCAAACATTTAAACACACCATTACATTTCCATTTAGCTGCAATAAGAATTGCTGCTACTTTTTTAAAAAAATCCTGTCTAATGCATATTTTGCTCTTTCTGGTAGTAATGTTATCTCTATACATTATTCTCAGTCACACAACTTCATGGGAATGAATGTTAATTATCGAATTTGGTCACAAATTAAAATAACTTGTTCTCATAGAGCACACTTGTACATTTCAGCTGCCCCTTTAAAGCCTTCACCTTAAATGTAGCCTCTGCTCTGTCCACTTTGCTTGGTGGATCAGTGTTTCTTGAGCCCCTGGGCACTCTCTTCTGAATGGTCACTCTAATCTATACATGACCTTTCCCATGCTTGCTACAGTATGTTGTTTTACTGGACTGCAATCTAGCAATAGTCTCCTTTAACATTGAGTTTTTTTTCATTTGCTTTCCTTTTATTTTGCTGCATATTGTTGTTTCTGTGTTATGTTAACTGAAAAAAGTAAATCATATATATATATATATATATATATATATATACCTGTATACATAACTGCTGGCGGTTCAGATTGATCTCAGATGGATCTTTTTCCTTCAGGTTTCACTGCTTTCCCTGACTGGCTCTTTCTAGCTGATTACACCCCCAGCTGAATACTAACAGAAATGGCTTCAGGCTTCCAAAGCCAATAGCATGAGAAAAGTAGATGTCTAGCAATCTGAGCCGGCTTATCGGCAGATAAGCTTTCTATGTACTGCATCAATGGAAAGGACACAACTTCTACGTCACACTTGAAGAGTATCAGAGCACATTATTTGATCGTGTTTGCGTTTCTTTTTTAAACACATTTTTATTTCTGATAAAGCCCTGACCTAGTTTGCTTTGCTCAGTGTTATCATTGACTCGTTGGGGTAGGAGAAGTCACAGCTGTTTGTGTTCTAACTGGATATCCATTCGGTTCTGCACTTTTCCCATTTCATAGTAACACAAATGCCTTGTTTACACAGCAAATCTATTTTTACTCAAGTGTGTCTCTCAACAGCAATGAAAGAATCCGCAGCCCATCCATTCGCAGTGGTTCCCTTCTGAGGCGGCCCAGGCTCAGTTTGTGTTGGCTTGGTTCTCTTCATATAGTTTTCTAAGCTGCAAATAAACCTAATATAAATGAAGGGGCAGTACATGCATTGGGTCAAGGATAACACATGTCATAAGACTATAGCAGTGACTCTCTACATGCATGACTGTGCAATTCAGAATACAAACCAGAACACTGTCAAACTGAACTGCTCCTATCTGGAATGTTTAACTACTTTTTGATCTGTGTGTTTGTATTTAGGCTTAGTGAGTTCTATATTTCTCACTAGATACATTATGCTGGCATTGAACCATTTTAAAATTATTTTGAGGGTTATGTAAGTTCACTAGATCATATGGTATCCTGCTGGCATCAAATCAAATTAAAACTGATCATATTGACATTATTTTGTTGTAATAATGGGGTTTGGTTTTTCCCTTCTGGCCAAAGCGTGAAAACACTCAGATAACATAGAAAGCGTCCTATTTATCTAAACCACTGCTGACCATCATCTGTTCTCTATACTCCATCAATACAGGTTCATGGAAAGTGGAGGTTGTCCAAAAATGGACCAGAGTTTTTGTAGGCATTAAATGCAAAGCAGCCACTCATTCACACTCAACATTCCCAATCACACAGCAGTAGAATAGTGGTGCCAAACAAAAGATGTAGAATGCAGATTATAGGGACCTACTTTTTCATTGTACACGTGTACTATAATTGGGCTCACTCCAAAAAAACTAAACAATAAAAATGTCAGTTAAATAGACATACTGTAGATACAATTGAGGAATTAAAAGTCTCAGAACACCTTATCAGCATTTGTGCAAGTCAAGTTCAAAAGCATACAAATGTTCTCAACTACACCTGAAATGTTCTCAACTGGCATAAATAGCAGTGTCAGATCTCCTCCTCGTTATCAGATACGTTCAAGTGAAATGTAGGCTATGTGTTATTTATTCTACAAAGAACATGATATTCCCCTTTCGAAAGTAGGTAAAAAAAAAAAAAAAATTAACTCTTTAAAGACCAGGCTTTTGTTTTTGATCCCCTCAAAATATTGCTTTCAGGGTGCTTTCATGGTACCCCTCTTTCACCACAAACCAAAAACCTGGAAAATACAGACGACCACCAAAACATTACATATGGGAAATGTATACCAGAGCCATCGCGAGGGAGAAGGAACGGCAGCTTACCAGCAAGGGGCAAGAACCTGGGTCATGACTTCAAGTCATACACCAATTCTGAAAAAACTTCCACTTATAGTGGTACAGCGACCTAGTGGAGTCTGCCCTAGCGCTCTGCAAACTACCCACAACTGCGTCTGACAGCCCTAGGGCTGTCCAGCGGTCCAGTTCAGGGGCCAGACCCATAATTGGAACCTGCCTGGTTCCGGATGCCAGAGAGTGCCTCTCGTCTGACTGAGGAGATCCAGGCAAAGCAGGATCTCCCAAGGCTGGCCTTGTATGAGCTGGCATAGGGTCGAGAACCATATTCTCCTGGGCCACCGAGGGGCCTCTAGGAGAACTGTTGCTTTCTCTAATTGGACCTTCTCCAAGAAGGCTGGGAGCAACAGTACTGGCGGGAACATGTAAAGGAGCGTCCTGGGCCACTTGTGGGCTAGGGCGTTGACGCCAAATGGACCGAGGGAGGGAATACCATAGGGGGCAATGTGTCGTCTCCGCCCAGGCAAAGAGATCGACCTGCACCTTCGCAAATCGTTCCCAAATGCGCTCCACCACCTGCGGGTGGAGTCGCCATTCTGACGGATGTGCACCCTCCCTCGACAGGAGGTCCGCTGTCCAGTTCGCCACTCCGGGAAGATGCGTCACCTGTAGGGACAGCAGGTTCCGTTGCGCCCAAGTCAGGAGCTGGAAGGCGATGCCATGCAACCCCGGGGACCGGAGGCCGCACTGGTGGTTGACATACTCCACCACTGATGTGTTGTCCGTTCGGACCCGCACATGTTTTCCATGAAACACCGTAAGAAAGTGCTGGAGAGCCAGGAAAACAGCCTGCAGCTCCAGCATATTTATGAGCAGGGCTGATACGGCTGCGGCCATCATACCCAACAGTTTTTGGAACCGCACCATGGGGACCTTCGATCCCTGTTGGAACAAGGAGAGGCAACCCTAAATAGCTGCTACTCTGTCGTCCGACAGGTATGCACGCATCGTACTGGAGAGGGAGCTGCTGAGAAAAGATAGAAAGAAAAATGCTGAATCAGGAGTCACTGATTCCGTGAAAGCGGCAAGCCAGCTTTCAGCCTGAAAGGCAAAGGAAATGCAGTAGACTCATGCTCTTTTTCAAAAAACGCTCAGATACCAACACAGAGGGTCTTACTTTACCGTCTTAAGAAGCAAAAAGAGAAATGGCTTCCGTGGAATAACGGTTTTAATCCCTTGGTAGGCGGGACCGAGGGTGTCATCCCAGGAAGGGTCCTATCGGCAGCTCTGGTATAGAGAGCTCAGAAAATACCTACCAATAGGCAGGCATATCCCATATGTAATGTTTTGGTGGTCGTCTTCGAATTGAAGGAACTGGAATTTCTTGCTGTATATTTCTTACTAGATAAATGGTGCTGATCATATTAACTTTACTTTGCTGTAATAATAGGGTTTGATTTCCCCCTTCAGGCCAAAGTTTGAAAGTGCTCCAGAATGCAGATAACATTATGTAGATCAGACCTCATCTGTTTGTGTTTTTCTAAACCACTTAATATTGTGCAAAACTAACAATCCCTTTACAATTATGTTTGTGGGTGAAACCTAGAAAGGAACATAATCCTGACAACAAAATAGATAGAGGCAGGTTTGGTTGCTAAACACTTTAATAAAGACTACCAAGCTATGTGTTTCAGGCTAACCTAACCTAGTGGAAAGGAAGGAAATCTCACCTCTTGTAAAAACAGCGCCATCTGGTGTATAAATACTGAAACTACTTTTGGCTTTTATTTCCCAGTGCAATATAGCGTACACATTTAGGCGTCTGCCAAATAAATAATAATATGTACAATACCTTTTTTTTTTTATTCCAACAACAATATACTATTGTCCATAGTATATAGTATCCAATAGTAAAATGGCAATAATACATAGAAAGCTAGGAAGGGATGAAGGCAAGCAGATGGCAGGTGTCATGGAAAGATGTTGCTGGTGCATGTGTGCTTTGTAACAGTACTATATGATTTTACTACAATTTACTTCAGCATTTAATACACAGGGTCATACTACAGAAATAAGATGCTACAATAAACTTCTGTGGTCAGCAGTCTGTATTGGATATACTGTATACTATACATCAATACAACTGCATAAGTGTTTCTGGAATGCATATAAAGTTTAATGTTTTCACTATATTGTACAAAATATAATACACTGGATGGACACTATAGCTAGTACACCTCGCTAAATGATATGTGTTTTGGTTGTAGTATAAAATATAAAAATATTGAGTCCTATTTCATAAATAATTGCTAAGAACTCGTGAACCTTTACATACATGAAACCCTTACGTTTGCACTCCTGTTGCTGAATGGGAAAGACGAAATTCGCCAACCCAAAGACGGATTTTATGGAGAATTCTGTGCAGGCATCAGTCGAGGCAGCTGTATTTCTGTTTTCCTGGTCCCTGCCAGGGTGAGGAGCTCTGTGCTGCTGTGCTGGCACTGCCAAGTGCAGCTGCTGGAGATTGAGGCATTTTCAGATTGTTAGCAATATCTCCACAATCGATTTTACAAATGTGCGCAGATTACAATGAATGCAGAGCGGTGTTAGGTTTTCTGGAGAGGTGCGAAGGTAAGTGCCATGCACGTGAAACTTAGATTTGTTTGTGTGGAATGCACGTTTCTGGAGCCTTTTCTTGTTTGGTGCTGAGGCTAGCGTGTGTGCTGTAGGAGGACAAGTACAAGAAGCAGGCTGTAATGTGGGTACCGATATATAAACAAAACTAAAGCAAGTGTGAATGGAGCACATGCAGATTGGTGAATGTACAGTTACTGTACAGAAAACAACAGGAACTTGGCATATTTGCAGTTCATAAAGTAGGCTGTGTGGTCCAGTGGTTAAAGAAAGGGGCTTGTAACCAGAGAAGGTCCTCGATTCAAATCCCACCTCAGCCATTGACTCATTGTGTGATCCTGAGCAAGTCACTTAACCTCCTTGTGCTCCGTCTTTCGGGTGAGACGCACTTGTAAGTGACTCTGCAAATGATGCATATTTCACACACCCTAGTCTCTGTAAATCGCCTTGGAATAAGGCGTCTGCTAAATAAACAAAATTCCTAACATACTGTAGTGGTGTAAAATGTATCTGTTCAAAGACATCCCACAGTGTTATTGTTGGCTATGCTTTATGTGAATATATAATTAATAATAATAATAATAATAATAATAATAATAATAATAAACATTTGTAGATGTTTTGCATACAAATTGCCTGTATTCAAATTCCCACATCTTGGTGTCCACCAGTAGGTGGTACAATATTCTGCAGGATGCTACTACCCTGTTTGAATTATTTCCACTTAATTTTATCATTATTTTTTTATCAGGAATTTGTTTGTTGGAAAATACTTATTTAAACATTTATTTAAGCATTAAGCATTATGCACCCACAGTTATCAGCTATACCTTTTATAATCCCAAGTCTTTAACTCTTCATTTGCAGGCTAAGAAAACCCCAATCATCATGAGCTAAAAGTATAGAGAGAGATTGAGATTGATTGATTGAGAGGTTTGTATGTCTTTTGACGTCATAAAACAGTATTTTGTGAAAATAAAATGTCCGACAAGGAAGGTGAAGCACTTTGTTCTGGTGGCGCTGATCTCCTGGAAAGCAGTGCCAATCATGATGGCCAGCACATCATGCAAGGTGAGCATGAAATGGAGAACCACCACCTGTACATCCATTGTGAACATGATTCCCTTGATATAAATGAGGAAAACTATACTCTGGCATGCCAGGACTGTGAACAAGAGGAGCACGAGGTGATGGCAGGGGGCTTGCTTCATAAATATTCAGACTGTGTTGGCGCTTTTCCAGAATACGCAGTTCCTAAACCAGTGGTGGAGCTCACCGCGGATCCATCTAACCACCAGGATTCCAGGATAACGAAGGGACAACAGAGCAAGGCCCTGAGCAGACAGTCTCAGATCCCCCTCATCACAGTGACCACCTTTATTTGCGGGGACTGTGGAAAAAACTTTGTAAGGAAGTCAGACTTTGTCGTGCACCGCCGCATTCACACAGGGGAGAGACCCTATGAGTGCTCATTTTGTGGGAAGGGTTTCTATCAGGCGTCCATGGTGCGCAGACACGAGCGGACTCACACAGGAGAGAAACCCTACCGCTGCTCAGAGTGTGACAAGTGCTTTGCACGCTCCACCTCCCTCCTGATACACCAGAACACGCACACCGGGGAGCGTCCCTTCGAGTGTCCCTTCTGCCAGAAGACCTTCTCGGACCCCTCCACCCTGCAGCAGCACCGCAAGGGGCACATGGGCCTGAAGCCCTTCCTGTGTGGGATCTGCGGGAAGTCGTTCAGCCAGTCCTCCAGCTACACCTTCCACAAGGCCACCCACACCAACGAGCGGCCCTTCAAGTGCTCCCAATGCGGGAAGGCCTTCATCCGCTCCACGGCGCTGCTCAAGCACCGCCAGACCCACGTGCCCAAGTCCTTCAGCTGCGAGGAGTGTGGCAAGACGTTCCCTAAGCTGTCTGGCCTCAGGTCCCATCAGAGAATGCACAAGCAAGGCAGAAAAATCGAGAAGGAGCTGCTGTCCTGCCAGGAACGGAAACTAAGCAGTTTGAACCCTCAAGATTGCTGTTTTATAAACCAGCAAGGTTCTAGCTGATCTAAAGGTGGTCAGGGATTTTTTTTAAATTACTTTTCCAAAGGTGGTCAGCTGTTGCTCCAGCTATGTTTAACTGCTCAACAGCATACCTTTAAACTGGCAAATTGAAACCACCCTGTAGGTTAGGAAAAAATTTGATAAAAATACAGAGGGTATTTAGATATATGATATCTATAGAGTGTTTTAGCAAAAACAGTGTTGGTTATTCAAAGTACACCATGCTAATTTACTGACCAGTAAAATTATGACTAATTACTACTTGCTTTGTATAATACAGTATGTATAGCACTGCAAAAAATCAATTTAACTGAATGTATGTGGATTTGTTTTAATATTGTAAAGCTAGTATTTTGTAGACACAAATGCCATTGCAGGTTCCTTCTAATGTTGACAACACTACATTGTTTCTAATATGTGTTCTCTGTTATCATGACGTTCTGGTTACTAGGTCATCGAGACGCATGAGTGGCTTCGTCTCTATACACGTACACATGCACACAAGACTCAACCCTCATTGTGCTAGTGTGGATCACAAGGGATAGAAGTGCTGCTGGCTTTGTTGACACTATTTTCAGTACTGGGTAGATAAACAGACTAGTGGCTTGCCCATATGCACTTTATAGCTGTTAAACCATATATATATATATATATATATATATATATATATATATATATATAGATAGATAGATAGATAGATAGATAGATAGATATAACTGTAGTGTACAAAAGGCACGTGAAAGAAAAGGTTTTTAAAAATGTACAGTTTAAAAGATTAAAAAAAATCTTGTTTTCAGGATGTTTCGGGCAAAATCCCTTCTTCAGCTGTTTAAAAAGAAAAGTAAACAGTGCAGTAAATTTGCTGTTATTCAAGAATTGTAGTTATACAAAAATAATTATAAAAATGTGTATTATTAATCAACAAAATGTTTGTGAAATGCATCTTTTGTATGCTTACATTGCCACGTGTATTTACCTTTGTATGTCTTTGTTTACCGTTCTGTAATCATTTTAAATTAATTTAAAAATCCATTGTTATAATATTATAGTGCATTGTTATGTTCACTTCAGGATTTGTACAGCATAATTGTTTTTTTACGTGGAAAGGAAAACACTGTTCTACATACTTAAACAACTTTAAGTTCATTAAAGTCCATATCTCACATAAAAAATATTTGTTTTGCTTTGGGGTCGTACTTGGTTTATTTTCACGATGAGCAAGAAATTAAATCTCCATGATGAATTTTAGAGCACAGTTCATTACATGATCCCCATAGGACAGGAAAGCAAAAATATTAGTGCCCACCCGCCTCCCCTACAAACTTTATTCGCAGAACATGTTTAACTCGACGTTCAAATATGAAAGTGAGAGTCCTAAAGAATACGCATATCTGAATGAGACGTAAGAGCACTAAACAACTTTTTATATTTTTTGGTCATGGCAAAACCTTTGTCATGCTCTAGAACTGTAGTGATGTAACGTCAATATTCCCAAAATCACCCGCAGAAATTTGCCTGTCTTAAAGCCTAGGTCACGGAAGCTTTCATGCAAGTAAAAGGCATTGCAATAGCCAGCTTACCCACGTTCTTGTCTCCAGTTAGCAGGGTCCTGTAACCTGTGAAACTCCTCCCACAACACATTCTGCGTTTCGGTCCTGTGGTGAAGGGAGGGCTGCAAAGCAATAACACTTTTAAATATATATATATAAAAACAGTAATTCACCGGGACGCACGGGACAAACTGTTGGGAGCATGTGGTTAATATATTTGCATTGACAAGGTAAGCGATTGCATTGTGCTGTTTGTCATCTTTAGCAAAAGTGTTGCAGCGGCCTGCTTTGGTCATTCCTCAAAACAAAAGAAACGCGGCATGTGCAGACAGGTCTGTGAAACTGGACTGTTATGAACCTGTTTCTGTGAAACTGTTTGAATTCCTTTGCAGTTTGACAACTCGCGCTGAGGTTGGTGTTAAGAGCGCGTTTACTGGATGAGCCCATTGAAAACAATGACTCACCAGTTATTATTAATATTATATTATACATGTTGGAAAGAAATGTAGCAGCAGAATTGACAACCGTGTCACGCTTTGTTATGACAGGTTGGTTGGTGAGTTTATTTGGTGACCAGTCTCCCGTTTTGGAAAATCCTTTCGAGTGGTATGGCGCTTGTTTGTATTTACAGGTGCATTCCACGATTTTAATTTATTGTTGGAAAAGTATTCAATATATAAAATAATTTGAGGTGCATTTGTTTAAAGCAATAAGGATACATGTAACCTACATGAATTACCTAAATTAACCTTTATTATGTACTGAAAATTAACAGAATGTGTCATTAAAAATGTCTCTGCATGAGTATGGAGCACTGTAAATTAAATGCATCTGCAATAATGGTGTTTTTCTTTTAAATTATTAGGTGAACACATGAAATGGTTTAATACTAAACCATGATAATATGAACCTATTAAGTAGCCAGATGAAAGTAAATAAGCATCATGGATGATCAACAGCTGGATGAACAATCTGATGAAACACCTTGCAGCAGTCATTCCTCCTCCAGCACCTCTAGGAAAAGGAAAATGACAGTTCCAAGGCAAATTAAAAACAGGAACAAAGCTGATTTAAAGCTACCTGATGATAACATTTCAGCCTGCTCTTTAGGAAAGAGTGCGGATAAAAAGCATGCAGCAGTGGACCCTCTTGGCAAAGGTGAGGCGGCGCCAAGGTCACTGTATCACAACTTTACTTTCATCAACTCTGAAGGTGTTGCAGGTAACTATGACGTTCCATCTGATGAAGACTCCAATGGATTGTCCTCTGCTAATTTTGACAGGGGACGAGTCGAGGACAGTCTAAATGGGGTGTCAAATAAAACAAGGAAGGGAAAGGACCTGGACACCATGGTTCATATGCAGCGTGATTCTGATGGTTCGTACAACCACAGCTTCACCATTGTGCACATGAAAGCCAAAGAGGAGCAGCTTGCTGATAAGGTGGAAAGCCTGTCTTTTGACTCGATAGGAAGGAGCAAGGATGAGAGTGGGGATCGAGAGAAGAAGATCAAACTAAATTCGGAGGAGCTTAAACAACAGGAGCCTACAAAACAGACAGAGACTGTCACAGCTAAAGTAATCAAGAAAAAGAAAGTGTCAGACAACACCGGCAAGGACACTGAGAACAGGCCCTACAAGTGCATGCAGTGTGGCCGAGCGTTTAAAAAGTCCAGCAACCTTCTGAGCCACATCGAAACTCACAGCGGGCTGAAGCCGTACTCGTGCGAGCTCTGCGGGAAGGCATACTCACACCAGGGCACGCTGCAGCAGCACAAGAGGCTGCACACAGGGGAGCGGCCGTACAAGTGCCCGTACTGCGACAAGACGTACATCTGGTCCTCGGACTTCCGCAAGCACGTCCGCACTCACACGGGGGAGAAGCCGTATGTGTGCGCGGCCTGCGAGAAGGCGTTCGTGCGCTCCTCGGACCTACGCAAGCACGAGCGCAACATGCACAACAACAACAAGCCCTACCCCTGCCAGGAGTGTGGCAAGACCTTCAACAAGCCACTGTCTCTGCTCCGGCACCAGCGCACCCACCTGGGGGAGAAGCCCTTCCGCTGCTCCGACTGTGGGAAGGAGTTTGCGGTGGCCAGCAGGATGGTGGAGCACCAGAGGACCCACACTGGGGAGCGGCCCTTTATCTGCCCCATCTGTGGCAAGTCCTTCACCAAGTCTTCCAACCTCTTTGAGCACCAGACCCTCCACTCGGGGCAGCGCCCTTTCAAATGCTCGGAGTGCGGGATGTCCTTCGCCCAGTCGTCCCGGCTCATCCGCCACCAGCGCATCCATACCGGGGAGCGGCCCTTCGTCTGCCCCGAGTGCGGCCAGGCCTTTGCCCGCTCCTCCACCCTCAAGCGCCACCAGCAGATCCACTCGGACGAGAAGGCCTTTCTCTGCACGCAGTGTGGCAAAGCCTTCCGCCACGCCTCCCAGCTGACCCAGCACACCCGTGTCCACACTGGGGAGAGACCGTACCAGTGCCCCCAGTGTGGGAAAGCCTTCACCCAGTCCACCCACCTCATCCGCCACCAGAACAAACACAGCCTGGAGAAGGTAGAGTCGGTGTTGGAGGAGACAGACTCGCTTTATAACTCTTCTTGCAGCCCACGGCCGGCCTCTGGAATCATTTAGAATTACATTATTATTTATTTTTTTATTTTTTTATCAGCAAAATAAAATTTAAAAAAATTGTTTAAAGGATTCAGACATTGATGGGTGGCTGCTCTGTATGTCAGGGGTGTTGAGTTCAAATGCTGTTGAGCCATTCCATTAATATCTGCATTGTGTTCCAGTTCATCTAAAACACAGGGACCCTGATCAGCACTCATCCTGGATCGCCTTACCTAAGATAACATTAGGTCGTGTGAGTCAGGGGTCGGGGAAACCAGCCGCAAGGATTTTGATGATCAGTAGTAATATTCAGGGAGGTAGGGTTCTGTATCGTAAAAGGGAAAAGCTTTTCTAAAATAAAAGATAATGACACGGATAACTACAGAAGACCTTAGTTTACCAGCGATGCCCCAAATTATGTAATTCCTATTTTATGTCATTGTAGCGTGTTGTGCACAGACCATAAATGTTCAACTGTATAATAGCTGTAAATGTACGTGCACTGGGAGACATGGCCATTCTAAGAGGTGCACACAGCCTGGTTTGAACAAAAAATTATATAATCCTAAAAGACACTATAAATGTCAACTGGTAGTTCGTTTGTGATTTTAGCAATTTTAGACAGATTTTAATCCTGACGAATGATACTGATAGCTACCCGGGTACAGGGGTTACAGGTTTAAACTGAAACCAAGTCAAATAAAAAAAATTAAAAAGAATAAATAAATAAAATTTACAGATCTGATACACTATAAATTATTTGCTGCTTTTACCTGGTGTGGCTCAAGAATACAAACTATATTCTACAGTGGCTGATGGTAAATCATTTTGCATGTGTCAGATGTGGTTTGACCACAGTGGAATTCAGAAGAATTGTTCTGTTGCATGTGAACCATTGTACCCTGACAGTATCACCGGGTAATTCACAGCAGTGCACTTTTATCTATTGTAATATCAGTTACACAGTCACAGTATTTTAATGTCAGGTGTTTCCCTTCATCCATTGTGTTTCTGTAATTCTAATTCACAGTAAAGGGACTGATGTGACATGAATGTTAAACAAATGTTGAATTTCTAAAACTAGTTTGTTAAAAAAAAAAAAAAAAAAAAAAAAAGCAGCAATTCAACTGCTAATGTAAAACAATATATAAAACCGCCTTTTTTTTTGTTGTTGGATAAAAACTTAGGCAGAGATAACGCTCGGCTTTATTAAGAGCACATTTTGAAATCCTAATTTAGGTGGCTTTTCTAAATGAGAACACTAATCACGGAATATACTTTTTGCACTTATGTATTTGTCAATGAGAGTTTGGAGAATGTTGCTTAACTAGTGAAAACGAGCATTGTGTTAATAAACTGCATACTATGTAAAATACAGTTTTACCATTTTTAATTTATAACCTCTGAGTTACAAATTCCACTGTGACCCTTAACTAAACCTTATAGAGCATGAAGCTGTGTTTAAATATTGTACAGTAGATGTACCGTATTACTGTTATCGTTTTACTGAAGATCTCAGCATTTAAAGAATTATTCTTTTTTACTTTTTATTAAATGGCACCCAATAACAAAGACTGAGGTTGTGTGTTACTGACCTGTTTTCACAAGTAATCATCTGTGATTTTATATAAATATATATATATATATATATATATATATATATATATATAATCTCAAACCTTACAAATAAAAAGCTGTCCATGTCTGTATTTTTTTTTTATTTAAAGAAAAGCAAATATATGCATTTCTTAAATGACAATATATAAAATAAAACATAGTAATAACAGCATTGGTATTGCAGATTAGTATTTAAAGAAAAGCTGTTTATCGTGGTATCAGTAACACTTTATCAATCTTTATATTATTAATCAAAACTGTGAATAATGCATATGTTCAAAGTTTGTGAATAGGCTAGAAGTGCATGGGTGAATATTGGTATGCATCGCACATGGCATTACCCCTGGTACAGGCAGCATACAAAAGATCCATGAGGAGGGGGGTGAATAAGGTATTGCAGTATACCAGTCTGGGAATGTTAATCATGTTTATGTTTATATATATATATATATATATATATATATATATATTTCAGGGATTAGGTGAGGTAGATCATGGGATTTGGGATTACAAGTGGTTTTAACTTTTAGGGTGTTTTATAATACAGTTTGAGGGTCAAGAAACACACATCTATTAGTAATATACCTTTTTTTAAACTAGCAGTAAAGTGCAAGAATTGTTCTGTTTGTCTTGAATACATTTGTAATAGGAATTGTTTATAGGGGGGGAGGGTGTAAATGGAAAAGCCTTTTTTTAAAGCATTCTGCTAAATTATTTTCATATTTTTACAGTATTAAAAAGTAGGCTGCATTGAATACCCACATATACAAATACAAAATACCCTTTTTACTTTCAGACAACTGTTTTGCAAGTTATAAAATACTTTTACCATACAATTTTATATATCTTATGCATTTGCTTGTTCTCAGACAGATGCCTACGGTCCAAAATTACCCAAAAGCTTACTATAATACTGTGATCATGATTTAATACATAATGGTACTCTGAATAGCCAAGTTGCTCCCACTGATGCTGGCTGTGCTCTGACCTGAGAAGTGTCTACATGTCTGAGAACACTATTACCGAAGATACTGGTTCTCCTGTGCTTTACCATCAGGGTCCCTAAAAAAAAAATATAAAAGGTTTCAGGTAAATACTTTGTAGTTGTTGCTTCATATTAATCAAAGCTGCTACTATACTGGTTTGAATCATGTATATCTGTATGGCAGATCTGGAATAAATGCCCATGCGTGGTTTCTGAGATACGTAGCTTCGGCAGTGCTGCAGGGGTGGCAAAGAATTGTGTTGGTGCCTTTTTGGGTCTGGTCATCTTTGGCGTGTTATTGTGGATTGCTACATTAAGCTGAGCAGGTGAACAGGGTGCTGTGCCATGCTTTGAGTTTATAATGAGTGACCACTTACCTTTGTGAGTGTGGGAGGCCCTATCCCAGGGACTGGCCTGCTGTCATGTAAAGCATTTTTTTTCCCTATGCAATAAATTGAATGTATAATTAGATAATGACTGAAACAGTACATGCCAGCTCAACATGATTTTTTTAAAACATTTTTCAGTAAGTAGAAAGTTTATCACATTTTAGCTTTATGCTGATTTGAGAATGGTTAAGATTATGCCGCCCTGCTTAATAAAACTAATGACAACTGAAACAGTTTGGGGAAACGGTCCAAAGGTTACTATTGTCATATCCCTTCAGAAATGGTATGTTTTATATTTATTTGATTTCCTTGTACCTGTGTTTTTAAACTGGAGATACACTACAGGTTTGGTATCTACTGAACTAAAGTTCCTATAGCTGTTGCATGTTGTCTTGCATATGAAATGTATTTACCAGCTTTTCTAGAAAATGGGTTCCCTCCTGCCGATAATGTGGGTGCCTGGATCATTGTGGGGGGAGGAGCAGATGTAGAGTTTGGCTGCTGGGGAAAATAGACTTTTCATCTACCATGCAATAGAGTTAGGGCTTCTATCACATTATAAAAGCATGCTTTCAATAAAAGGTTCCACAAATGTTTAGGTACAGTATCTGAGGCTTCTTATTGCCTAGTGTAGAGACTAGATAAGGCAAGCAAGGTCAGGTTTGCTGATGTAAGCCAAGCTGATAGAAAGAGATGTACCTTGACCACAGGATCAGTTTCATTCAGCTCCTCTTTGTTGCTTGCTTGATTCTGTGGATGGTTTTCAGGCTTTGACCTAAACCAACCAAACCAGCCAAAACGAGAGCCCTGAAGAGACAAGTGTTGAATCACAATACAGGCACAAGCTAGAAAACACAGAGAGCATCACAGTGTCCCGAGACGAATGGCACTGTATTGTATATCTACCCCTAATGGAAAAAACATTAAAGTACAGGATTGCTTGTTATTTTCCCAGTGGAACGACTTTCGATGCAGGTCATGCCCAGGTGTAAAAGGGGGAGTGTGTATCCTCTTTATACAGACCTTGTCAGTCTGGATCTTTGCTTGTTCTTCTTCTCCCTCCTGATCTGCAGGTTTGGGCTGGCTGAATTCAGACTGGCTTTCTTCTTCCTTGCTGGTGTAATCCCCTGGAATGGAGTTCTGATAAACCAGAAACATGAATCTCAATAGCAGCAGCGGAGCACAACCTGAGTATGTGTATGTTTTCAGGGTTACCTGACATGATATCGTACATGACTGCCACACTACTTACCATTCCATAGGCTGACTCTGTCTCCATTGGAAACCCTTCCATTCCACTGCCTGTGACAAAAAAGGGTTTTGGGAAGATAGCACTTTTAGTGGGGCACAAAAAGAAAGTATGGGATATCAGATGCTGTTGCATGCAAGTTTTAAACTATTTGCTTTTAAGCTTGTTTATAAAATATGAACTATTTATTTAACAGTGGACTGGCTTAACCCTTCACTAATAAGTGTAAAGCGACTTGTTTTACTGTGGCAAACATGTGGAATCCTTACCCTGAGCCAGGTGCTGTGGGGTGTGATCTGTGGTAAACTGGAAGGGGTAAGCCTGACCTTCAGCCTGTGGGGGCACTGCAGGTATACTCTGCCCCTGCTCTATTACTGTCTGTGGAGGGGCGGTGCTCTCCTGGGGGAGGCTGGGCTGGTACGTCTGTAGTTCGCTGGTGACAGGGAGGGGATTCGGAGGATAGAACACAGCTGGCCACTGCCCTTGCAACTCCGAGGCAACCGTGGGTAGCGGGAACTCCTCTTTATTTATAATTTGACCTGCTGTCAAGAAACATAAAAAAAAGCATGAAACATATATTGTCTCTTCACGTTCCACAAAAATAGCTTCTAATCAGCTCCGGAAACACTCAGTGTTACCTGTGGTTGGGCCATTCTCTGTGTGTTGGATGCTGGTTCTTGGAACCGGTTGTTGATATTTTTCAGTGTAGCTATCGTCTCCCATCTAAGTAAATAAAAAAACAGAATTACATTTCTAGATATGATGCATGTGTTCCAAGACAATTTACCCCCATAAATAAGTAGATGATGCAACCCAGGAATCCCTGGTACTATAAAATGCTAAAAAAAATCCAGCTGTGGCTTATCGCTTCAGGTATTGGTTGATCAAATTAACCCTGTTAGTAGCACCTTGGTAAACTGAAGCCAGCATGTTTTTACCTGTAGTTGTCTGTGTCTGACCCGCAGTTGCTTCAGCCAATCAGGCTCTATGGTTTGCTGCTCTTCTGGGCTTTCGTGAACCTGTGGATCTGATAGTTTCAGTCTCTCTGCTAGCTGTGGAGGTAGAATAACAGGTTCAGAGACTGTTCAGTGTAATGGAAAGAACAACCAAAAACTTCAGTGGAACCTTCATTTCGATTTTCCAGTGGTGCCTCTTTTTAAGACATTAGAAATCTTATTCTTTTAGACGAATGAATGACACTTTGTCAGCATCATTACTCATGCAATCAGAATACTCCAGTCCGTTTCAGTTTGGCTTACTGTACCTTGATCAGCTCTCCCAGAAGCACTTCAGAGCAGGCATCAAGCTTCAGGATGGCATTGCCAATAACCTCACAGTAATGGAATGCTTGAGAGGCGAGTCCATAGTCCAGCAAGCGGCATGCGTAAATCAATTTATAAACCTGAAGAACGGTAAAGCAAAGCTCTTCATTTAGCTTTTGTCTAACACCAAAGAGGCACGCAGGAATGGTTAAGTGTTGTTTTCATAAGCACTATAAGTGTAGATCAGCAGCTATATTTAGATCCACTGTCGTTAAATTAAATTAAATATGACTCCATTGTTCTATAGACTTGTTTAAGTGTTAACTATAACATCTTATTCTTTGCTTAGAAATACTTTGATAAGGTAATGCATATTTCTTTAAAATGATGGCATAAAAATGTACCTGGAAAGAGGGAATACAGAAAGTTGGCTTGCCCAGTTGCTGGCAGTACTCAAACACTTCGGTACGCTGGATAGCTGAAGTTCTGGCAAACTTCAAGAAGGGCAGACTGTCAAAATAAAGGTGGCTTTAAAAAAAAAATCCCTATATTTTTTTGAGCGCTTATCTGCTTAATTTTTCTCAACTGATTTTCTTTGATGAAGACCGTGTAATGCTTACCTGTGGTTGCTGCCTAATAGTACCAGCTTCTCTGATTGAACTGTGTACACACCAAAGTGAACCCGTCCCATCAAATAGCAGAAATGGGCAGCGTCTGTCAAACCCTTAGCAGCTAGGAAGGCAGGTAAAAGGTGCATTAGTAAAGTGTTGCTGTAGTGCTGTTCCAGTGAAAGTCTGCAGTAGGGTGTTTTGAGATTAACTGCCATGCGTTTCACCTGTCTGTACACTTTTTAAAAGCTGTGGATATCATACAGAGAACAAACTGTAAAAACCATTCAAAGCCTAATGAAACAATCATTCAGGTTCATCTTTTTGTCTTACCGAGCGTGTCCCCGGTGGTAATGAGAGCTTTTTGGTTTAGCCCCGGATCACCCGTCTGATTTGAGAGAATCACAGAAAGGTGGGGTCTCCAGTCTCCCCACTTCTCATCCCCACAGCACTGGGAAAACAAGCATTGAAAATATTTTTATTTGATTTATTTTAAACATATTTAATTACGTCAGTGCATATGTAAGGGGCAATGTTGTGTGCCGATACGAATTCTGTCCTGTCGGTGAGATAAGATGAGGTTAAAAGCTCTAAAACCATGAATGCAGAGGATCCTGGCACTTTTGCATTGTGGTTAGGACGCTTGCTTGCGGTGTGCAAGGTCGCTGGTTTGCACCCAGCCTCCGCCATGTTACACATACAATTTGGATCTGCAGTACAATTCCTTTTGAGATTGATGCAGTTGCAACACTGAACCACCCGGTGGCACTGTCCGCTAGGTTAAAACCACAATCAAAGAAACCACAGTAATTGTGCTAGGTACATTAGTTTATGTAAGTTCATGTATTGGTTGAATTATGTTGTTCCATTACACATGCCAGTTCAAACCACTCTGATGTTTCACCTACTGTAGCTACTGCAGGTATCCTCCCCGAGAGCAGCTGAAACAGTGTTTGCAGAGGATCGCTGACAGCCAGGCTGCCTGTGAACCTGGAGAACAGTTGAGAAATACAATCACAAACCTGTGCAGGAGAATATTTTCAGTAGCAACATCTTTTTTCTTTGACAGATGAAATATCAATATATATACATCAAATCAAGAACAACATACGTCAGTTTCTGCTGGTTGCCTTCTCAATGACCTGAAGGGACGCACTGAGACAGGGAGAATGCTTTGAACCCCCTTGGTATGAATCTCAGTGGTATGTGTCATATCACTAACATAATTTGTACTTATTTTTGCATTTTTTAGACGTGTATTCATCTGTAGCTTTTACCAACACCCACGTCAGCTTAGTCCTTCACTGACTAAAGGCTAATGAACATTATTTTATCAAGGTACAGGTTCCCTAGTTACCTGTTTAACACAGTGGTGTAGGCCCTGTTATCCATTTTACTGGCCAAAAACAAAGCATGACCCCAGAGGCCACTTCTCATCGCTGCCTCAAGAGCTTCCTGCAGGGGGGCAATTCACAATCAAGTTAAGAAACTTGCAACCGCAGCAGATAACCTTTCATCCTCAATTAACACATTAATTGGGCTTTTCAAACCCCACATGGTTAGAATCTGAACTGTTTTTCACTTAACCAAAACTACCTGGCACAAAACACTGTAAAGAACACATGGACTCAGACTGAAGAGAAATACTACATATGCTTTGCTACAATTTTACCATGGCACTTTAAACATATAGCTCTGGCCAAAAGTTTTGCATCACCTTGAATTTTAGGAGACATACTAAAAAAAAATACATTATATGAACATAATTTTGTTATTTTATTTAAGAACATGTAATCAAAGAAACTACAAAATTAAAATTGCAATAGTAATAGCCATAATAATAGTACAGTATTTCATGTTATATTTCGAAATATCACATTTGTCCATTTTCGTCGGTATACGTAAAACTACAAAGCAGTATGTAATTCTATATGTTCACATAACATTATTCAGCAGGTTTCAATCGACTTTATAAAGCAAAATGAATTAGGCAATCAGTGAGTGAAACAAGATGCTTCTTACTTTCTTTCTCCCAGCGAGCAGCAGCGTGGTGTATTTGTGCAGTGCCTGGGCAGGTGATTCCGCGCTGCGTGTGGTTTCTCCAGTCAGAAGGTCCGGCATGTCCGTGCTGTTGCCCAGTGGAGTCGTCTCTTCTGTCAGGTCTATCAGGCTCCCTGTGCCTTCCTCGCAGTGCCCCGGGTTCTTACTGTCTTTCATCAAGAGCTCGGCTATATCCGAGCCGACGATTCTCTGAAAGGGAGAACGCAGATCCCTCTTTTAACCCTTTAAAAGGCACAAGGGACACGTGTTTCCCACAAATAAAAATTATGCTAGCTTTCGTATTCGTGCAATGAAGTGTACGAAGCAGGTTGCAGATTTACTGACAGGTTGGATCGTGATACTTGAGTCACTCTTAAATGTATTTTAAGAAGAGACCATTTGAACAACCGCTCAATTCCTTGTGTACCTTAAGGGGTTAAATGGCATCAAAAATACTGTTTTCATTTTAGAGGATCTACATCGATCATCTCACTGGGGTTACACTCGTGCTCCGAAAACAGGCTTTTTTTTTATCACAATTGATTTCCTGTGACTAAAACTAAATAAATGAATTAATTTACTGTGTGCTACAGATCAGTGGTTCTCAATCTACAGGGTCACCAAAAGGATTCAGACAGGGGATAATGGCAACAGTACATTGCAATAGGTCTTTTATAGAAAGGAGATTTTGAATTTGAAATGCTTTCTGATTAAAAATACCATAATGTGTATTTTTACTGTATTATTCCCATATTGCCTGTTTATATAGTATAAAACTGAAAGTTTGTAAGCCACTGCTGTGGATAGATTCTTCTTAACACCCAGATGATGAACCTACTCCATTCTGTCTGCACAGCAGTACCAACAGGTTCCAAAGGAGGGCAGCAGAGGGCTTGTCTCTCAGGGACTCCTCTTTCCAGCAAGCGTCGGCTCTGTGCTGGGAAAATGTTATTGCATCCACCTTGTGGAGATCTTCCCTGCAAAAGACGTAAATCTTCGAGTCATCATCCACTATCTATGAATCATATATATCAGGATGACTAATGCAGAGGGACCAGAAATGTTTACTAATAGGGAACTATAAACACATTTACATTTTCAACCAGAACTTTGAACAAAAAACAATTTGAAAGTCTTTTGAGAACAGTGCTCAAAATTTAAAAAAATAATAATTTTAGAAATGGGATGCATTTTAGAATACAAATGATAAATTATGCAAATATGAAAAAATCGTGTCCTTGTAAAGATGATTTTATTTGTCAAATATTCTTACTGGCAAGTGTTTGGAAAAAACGCATCAACCAATGGATGTATCCTTGCCTGTGACTGATCTAACATTACCTTACTAAAGGACCGGGGAACGCCCTCATCTCTTCCTGTTCCTGGGTGTCAACAAGAATCACCTACAAAGACAGACACTTGCTTATAAACTAGAAAGGTGAATTGAATAACTAATTACTTTGGATTGCTTTACTACATCTTTCTAACCCAATCTCTTGGTTTAGAGGAAGATACAGTAGTTCCAAACCTACCCTCCATTCCACATGCCACATGCCACATGCCACAAAAAACACAAGAGCAAAGTACATTAATTAATATTTGTATAACTTAATTACAAAATTCGTCTCTTGATTTAAATGATATACCTATCAACAAACGGTCTTGCAATTGAGCAAAAGGGTTTGTTGAGATGCTGGCAGTGTAAGTCTTAACCATAATGAGAAACCCTACCAACCCACCCTCTCCCCCTCAAACAGCGGTGTTTAAGGTTAAAGGTTACCTCTAGGCTGTGTATCTCAATGAGCGCCGGCTCTCCTTGTGAAGGCAGGTTGGGACTCACTCGGACCAGCTGACCTCCAGGGCAGAAACTGACCCGGACATGGGGCAGAGGAAACTTGAGAGGGGCACTGAGTGCAGGGATCACTGCACTCTCTTCCAGGACATAGCAAAGATAACAAAACAGGGTTACTCTGAATGGCCTGAAACAGGTCAACACCCTTTTCTACTGTGTTGCCTTTGAAGATAATTTGGTTACATTGTCACTAGCTATTTGTAACTTCAACAATTATTTAACTACATTCTTGCACTAACATAAAAAAGTAGCAAATAGTTCTCTTTCTGTAGGTTAAACACTAATATGGTGAAGTAACAATAATATACAAATATCGATAAACTCTGCAAAGATTCATTAAACTATTCTCACATGTTTTGAATTTCTTTTAAATAATTGCTGTTTAACCTTTTTCTCTATATTTTGAATATTCCATCCAGGTGCCCTTTTAACCCTGAAATATTTCAAATTACAAATGCTGTGCGCCGTCATACATCATCTTCACCCACCTGTCTGAACAGGACTCCAGTGATTCTGTGGAGGATGGTGGCTCTGGTCAGTGGAATCAATATACTGGCTCAGCTCATAACCACTCGAGGACAGTCCAGAGGCTTTAGCATCAGCAAGGCAGCCTGACCCATACAAGGGGAGCTATAACACAGTGAACAATACAAACAGATCGATGTAATACGTTGTGCATGATTAATAAGGATCTAGTATCTTCTTTAGCAAAAAAAAAATCATTTAAATAGCATCAATTTCTCTGGAAGTACAGGACAAATCGAGAAAAAATATCATGTTATTCAGAAATAATTCACAACCGTTGAAAATGTTGTCCTTTCTTCCTTTGTCATGCATATATAATTCAGACATAGGCATGTTGCAGCATGTAGGTACAGCTCGATATTACAGGAATATTGGCTTCTGGTTAGAAATATAACCCTATATAATCTATTATAGCCTTTACCTTTTTGCAGAACTTCAAGAGCATTCAGCAGTTTTAGTATTTACCTGGTCGGCTACTTCGTTTGCAGGGCTGCCTATTATTTGCATTCTTCAAATTTCAGCAGCAGAACTTTTCGCTGCTACACATCTAGGTTATAGAACTGTTTGATAGGTGCAGCCAACAGAGGCTTTGGGCTCCCATGTATTCTATGCTATTATCTCGGAGGTAGTTCTACTCAGTGTACCTCTCCGTGATCACCTCCAGTCTCCTCTGCATGGCCTCCGCTGTGGTTTTTCTCTGAGTTGTAGTCATACTGGTAACTCCCTGCATGCTCATTATATCTGAAAAGGACATGTGTTGTAGTTTGACTGTAGATACTGCACACCTGCTTACTGGCCTCAGACAAGACAGCCTGGTCCCAGGGAAGCAAGTTCTATTGAACAGGCAGTGTTAAAAGATTGAGTGACGTATAACAGAAGAGTATCATATGAAAATTAGCAATATCTGTTGCACCCAAGGGTTATGATAGGAGCAGGAATCACTTACACCAGTACTTCCAACCCCTATAATATTCTGTTATGTTATTAACTGGACGCACTGACCTGTCTGGGTGAGGTTCACTATATATATCATGAATCCTCTCCTGTTCATATCGTCTGTCTTGGTATGGGCCTTGGTTCCAGTAATCTTGGTGGGGATTGATGGGATTCCATCGCTCAGCATCTAGACAAAATACAGCCCATTTCTGTTTTGCATAATACAATTAGCTTTTAGAAAAGATACGGAAAGCACAATGGTTTAAACATATGCATGTTTACACAAAAGCTATTAGAGCTTGTATAGAAGAAATAAAGACTGAAGCTTTGCACAGTTATAAACATAAACTTAAAGACATCAGTATCATGAGGAAGTAGTTCAGCTTGCCCTACATCAACTATATGTGCAAATAAAAATGTAGTTATACACAGGTAGTGATTTTAACTTAGATCTGATAAATATTACTACCTCTGTATTGATGCTGTCCTCTTTGATAGCCATAGTCATAGTACCCATAATCCTCTCTGGGGTCGCGGGCTGGATAGTTCTGAGAAGGATAATCGTAGCCCTGCCTAAAAGACACAAGAAACAGCAACATTTCATTCAGGTCTGTTAGGTATATTTTAAGGGCACTGAAGCGATGAGAAACTCACTGTTCTTTAAGAGAGATTTCTCAGATAAAACAAGCCTCCATAATTACACTCAATTGCATTATTTTAAGAAGTCCACCCAGGACATTTCAAAGTTTCCTTCCCTTTTATTCTCAGGGCTATCCTAATTGTGGCAATTTTTATGGCTGTGTAGAACTGTGGTATATGGAAGTGAAAAGACTGGAGGAATTGGCAGGAGCCCTCTGACCGCTGAACTATAACATTTCTAAAGATACACTGGCCATAAAACCACTAAAATAAAAAGGCTAAATGAGTACTGGTAAATGCAGGGCGTGGTCAGTGTTGTACCCAGACAGCCTGTCATGCTTCCTGCAGGTAAAGAGATGCTAGAGTGGGCGACACCAGGAACTGCAGTCCCGCCATTCATATTTGCAACAGCAGTCATTAAATGTGCCTGTCTAGTCGGGAGGAGTGAACACTAAACTTTATGATAGAGGCTGAGCAAATTCCACTACACTACTCATTACAAGTAGCACGTAAAGCAGGTAGCCTTTAGAAAAAACTCAAAATAAAGCTTAAAGCTTCTTCGCTACCCACAAACAGAACAGTGCAAGCAGGTTTCAGTGTTTTCTGTCTGATGAAGTAAATAGCACAAAAGTCTAAACTATACAAGAGGGTAGAAAGCAAGGCACCAATTATATACTAGACTAGCACTGATATGAAGTTTAACAGTATAGGGCAGTGGTTCCCAACCCTGGTCCTGGGGACCCCCAGTGTCTTCAGTTTTTCATTCCAACTGGGCTCTCAATTACTTATCTACGCTCTTATATTCAACTAATAATTAGCTTAATTTGACTTTTTTACTTAAACATTTGCAGATTTCAAGTTAGCTATAACATTTTATAAGTAGCTTAGACAAAGAGAAGGAGATGTGATACCTTTTTATTGGACTAACTAAACAATAATTAATCGTCTATGTGACTAATAAGTAACTTGAAATCTGCAGCTTTTTAAGAGCTGAGAACAATTAAAAAGATATAATTAAGCAAATCCTTAGTTCAATTAAGCGTCTAGTTAAGAAGACACAGGGGATCCACAGGACCAGGGTTGGGAACCACTGGTATAGGGGTTCTCAGAGACTGAGGTTGACTACCTGTGCATTTGCATAGACCACAGTATACATGACCAGCCATATATTCTTAAAGATAAACAACTAAGAGCCCTTAAAGTCTGCAGTTTGGCCTCCATTATGGCAGCACCCTATCACAGATGTATAAAACTGAAACAGCCCACAAAGAATGAAACGGGGGTTGTTTCTAATGAAGTATCTGAAGTTAAGAAAGTGTTCTCGACTCACCTTGAATGGGATCTTCCCAATGGCTTCTCTGTGTGGTACCCTGGTCTGGAAAGAGGAGTGCTCATGTAGGCAGGTTGGAGGTCTGGTCTGTGTGGGGGGCTGCTGACAGGGTAGCCTTCCCTGGGACCTGACTGTGCCCAGTGTCCAGCTCTGGGGTCTAGGTTTGGGTGATACATGTCACCCTGGGTTCCAGGCATCGGGGGAGGCCTGTTGTTGCTGTGGTAGCCATCCCTGGTGTTAGGCCTGTGTGGATAATCAGATTGGGAGGGGGGTCTTTGTGAGTAGTAAGACGGTGTCTGAGGCTGCCTTGGGTCATGCCACTGATAACCTCTGGAATCCATCTCGTCTCTGCTTTCTTCTGATTTAGTATTTTTCAGGTTGCATTTTTTGCTGCTGATGTTCCAAATTTAAATAGTGTGCCTGGGTGAAAACAAATCGTAAACAGATTTTGTGGAAATGAATGTATAACAATGTATTCTGTAGACAATAGGTAATATTTTGTCAAACCATTCAAATTTCAGATTCAACATAAGAACTAATTACCAGTCGCAGACTTTGGAATCAACTCCACTGTTAATTCAACAACAACGTTTCTATTTAAATGCAATAAGGAATACAGCACAGTCATAAAACACTAATGCCTACACATATTTTTGAATACTTTCCTTTCAGTTTATTTCAAAGTGAAGACTAACAAGAACACTAACTTAAATGACCAGCCGTAGTGTAAGTTTAAAAGCTTCCTCTGATACAATGAAAAAACAAATCTCTTACCCTGGCTGGCTCTGCTTCACCTCAGCAGCTACCCTTCTGACATGCTACCAAGCACCAGTACTGTACACTGTCAAAGTTCACCTGCCACATCAGCTCCCTTGAAAACACGGCACACGCTGATATTCACTTCACTGTGTCTTTCACTTCAGCTAGTAAACCAGGGTAAAGTACAGGTGCAGCTTGTTTGGATAGCGATAAGTGGCCCCACTGCTCTTAACTAATAACACTTGCAGAAATGTACTTGTTCAGCAGCTATTGTAACGATCTCGGCTCCTGCAGGCTGGGGTTTCTCACAGGCTGAGGTGGGACACAAACCCAGGACCTCCCGCACTGAAGCATAGCGCCGATACCGCTGTAGAGAAGAGCCGGCTCTCTTGCAGTGGCTGGTATCGGGCTCATGTCCTCATATTTGATTGCGTCACCTACCAACCCTGACCCCAACCCCCGTGCACGCTACAATATATTTGTATTATCACAGCTATTTTAACACAAAGCTATTGTATTACTGTTTGATTCATATATTGTACAGCATAGAACCCCCACCCCTGTTAAATATCACCTTGAACCATGCGCATGATGTAACTCCAATGTATGTACCCAAATATAAACAATAAATCTATACTTCTGGAGTGGTCAAAGTAAAAATGGTTTGGTTTGCCCTTGTAGCTGATTGAAAGACTAGTCATATATTATACATATTAAAAAAAAAAAAAATTATAAATAAATACAATATTTACAGAAGAGTATAGTTCATGTTTTTTAAACACTGTGGTCTCTCCAGTAATTCACTCACCCCAAATTTCACAGTAAATAAGGGATTTTCCACAATGCACAATTTTGTTCAATTGTTACAAGATATCACATTAGTTTTACATACAATTACATTATTTTTAAGTACCTTGCTCAAGGGTACAGCAGCAGTGTCCCCCACCTGGGATTGAACCCACGACCCTCTGGTCAAGAGTCCAGAGCCCTAATTAGTTAGAAATAATAATCATTGTATATTAAAAATAAAATAAATAAATAAATAAATTGGACAGTATGCTATATTATGGAATATTTTGTTTTATAACAACAAATGACCGATGCAAAAATTAACAGTGAAGAGCTACAATAATTTAAAAATGTATCAACGTAACATTTAACAAAATATAAAATGTTCAATATTGAGTTGCATTGCGAACCTTACAGCATCCTGCTTAAAATAGTTGGATACATTATATCTGCATTGCACTCTAAGAGAGATTGACGCTGGACCTTGGGTACCATTGGTCTCCAAGTCCATTGGTAAGGATGACAGAGAGTGTACTGACCAGGGCCAGATGTAAAGAACACATATCTAGCAATAAACATGGATTCAGAAGTAGCGCAACTGAAAAGATATGAAAAGTCAAAAGTTGTCAAAATGCCCAAATGATACCGATACAATATGCTGTTATAAAAACTACTCTGATCCGGTAGTTCGTTCTAATTATGCGCTTGTAGAAAACTCTATATTTACAAACATACTATTTTGCATATGGCTATTGCTGCGTTTTCTTTGTGTAGTTTACTTACTTCGGTATTTAAATGAGTGGAAAACTATCCGTGCAGAATCAAAGCAATGAAAATGCAATGTATCTTTCCCCGGATCCTTCTGCCACGTAGTTGCTCGGAACCATTTATCTGGAGCATCGAGTACCCAAGCGGAATAATGCAGGCGGGGTAGCTGCTGTAAAAACTCCAAGTACTTTACAGTCATGCAGGACAACCATATTGAGAAGGGAAAAATGTTAAAATCTCTAGCAAATATAAAGCATGAAGATAATAAACAGGTTTACTGTAGCGCGCGTACAAGCTGCAGCAGAACAGACTCACAGGTGAAGACAAGAATGGGTTTTGCACATACCTGATTTTTTAAATTGTAATTATCGAAACATTTGCACTGATGATAACGCGACAACATAAAGCTAAATGTTCTTTGATTTAGCAGCTAAATGTGCAGTATTAAATTAATGCGATGTCACTTCAGATCAGAAATACAAGTGTCGGTGCAGTTTGTTGTGATTGGAGAGAGCGAATAGTTTTAGTAATTAAAAATGCATGTTAAAAGTCAAAATTAAAGGGTTTTTTTCTACTCTTAGTAGACTCCCTGGAGAGAGCGCACAGCCCCCCTGTTGCTAGCGCATACAATTAAACTGGGAATCGTGGGGTCAGAATTTGTCCGGGATGTCTTTCCAGAAGATGGACGGGTACCGCTGCACGAGATGAAAGGGGGCTGGGGGGAGATTGCTGGGTGCGGTCGCTGTGAAAACCGGATCAGGGGTCATGGGGGGGGGGCTGCAAAAGACTAGTTAAACTGAAAGAGGGGTGCTAACAGCAGGAGAGTGTTTGCTGATAAGTATATACAAATAAAACAAAACATAAGCCGCGTAGATACAGAGAATAACACCTACTGTAAAATACAAACAGGCTGTCTTCAGATTTTTTAAGAAACTAAGGGGTTGATTTGATAACCCTAAACCTAGTCAGAAATTTACAGTACCAGCCAGGGAATCCACATGGATTGCATGAACCAATAATTTGAATCCTGGATTAAATAGGGATAGGAGGTTAATGCAAACCAGTGATGTGGACGCTCTAAAATGACCCAGCTGTGATTTATCTTTGCAGGGTATAGAAGCCCCTAAGCATAAAAAGAAGAGATACAATCATGACGTGAATGGCACAGATAAGTGATGTATACAAATGCCGTCTTTTTGTGCAACGTGTGTTGACTTTGAGTGTATAACTTAATGCAAAGAAGTTCTATAAGTTATTATCTAATAAAATGTGTATTTCAGAACAGGTCTGATTAATAGGACAAGGACAAGGAATACAAACTTGCTGAATGAACAACGGTGAGCTATGAGACTTACATTAAGAGCACAGTTTATATTACCACTACCACAGTTTGTACTATCAAAGGCGAATCTGTTGGAGTTGCAGTTAACTGGGGGGGGGGGGGGGGGGAGGGATGGTGGAAACAGTGTTACAGAGGTAACTTCAATCTATTGCGTCAAGTGTGTGGAAAGAAAAGCTCCCAGCTACACTGACTGCTAACTTGGGAACTAGTGCTGTGTCATATTATTTTTCTTGTTCTGAAAAATAAGGTGGTAAACTTTTATATCAATACATTCTTCCGCTACCTGTCAGACACCCTCCTGCTGATGACTGCAAGATATTTATTTTCAAAGCTAAGAACCGTTTTCTGCCAAAAAAGAGGGCTTTGTTGTGTTTTCCACAGCTTCAGTTAGCAAAGACGGACTGTCTTGAGTTGAGTTAACCGCTAAATTGTGCAACGACTCTTTTCTGCATGTCTGACGTTATTGGATCACGTGATTTCCCGCCTCTGATATCAGTACTGGAGTGGTGGTGTTCTTTGGCTCGAGTCCACTTTCAGATTGATGTCATATCCTGGGATCTTTTCAACGACCTGTATTTTTCCTTTGTGGTTCTCGTTTGTTCTATTTGCAGAGCTGTCCAAAGTCTGCACAATTAATATTGCTAAGTCATCTTGTGTAGGTACCTGGACTTTTTTTTTTTTTTTTTTAGCACATTAAGGATCTAATAATACCTTGAATGTATTCTTGTATTATATACATTAGATTTAGGTTCCAGTGCATTAGAACAACTTGAATAAATATATCCCTTGGAATATACAATAGCTTGTTCTTTGAATATAATAATAATAATAATAATAATAATAATAATAATAATAATAATAATAATAATAATAATAATAATAATAATAATAAATACAAGCCCAATGTGTTGTATAAGCAAATACTGGGTGCAACTGTAAACGGTCAATTACTTTTCAAGGGCTTTGGAATTTCATGAAACAGCCAAGCATTTTTCTTGGAGTTCACAACTGTAGTCTCTCGCGGCGGCTAAACATCTCCAAACTGCACAGCCCTTGGCATTGGGTTCGGCATCTACCCAATCAAAGGTAAACTGTAGTCTGTTGCTATGTGGTAATACAAACGTTTTAAGATAGCGTGTGATCAAATATAATACAGATAACATCTGAGAGAATATTGAAAACACAATCACAATTATTTTGAAAGAAACTTGAAACGAGTTTAATCTTGGCAAGTGTGCATATTTTAATTTCCAGTAGTAGCAAGCACCGTTCTTTTTTAAAAAATACGCTTTTAAAATGTAAAACAAGTTAATCGGCTTCTCGTCGAGTATCTCCAGTAAACTCGAAAGAGATCTGAGATAAATTACGAACTAAAACAGGAGATTAAAATTATTCTATGAAAGATTTTAACCAACGGTTGGATTCAAAAGCTGAATAAAGGGCGATACAGTAATTAATAAAAAAAAAAAATACAGAAACCGGTAATGAAACGTTTGTGTGTGAGAAAAAAAAAAAAGTTTTCTTATTTATTTTCTTGCTGCAATATCTGCGTAGCGGATTTTTATGAAATGCAGTTATTTATTTTGTATCTATGAGAACGCAATTGCTAAGGCTTCATGTCCCAAAACTGACAGTTTGGAATACCAATAAACATTTTGACAGGTAACACCCCCGCCACGCCACACGTACGCACGATTTAAGGATCTATTTTGAATTTCAAAACCAACTGATTTGTATATTGCTAGAAGTCTACGGGATGTTTTTTTCAAAGCGCTTGTTCTCTCTCTCCATAACTTCAGTAAACTGACCACTCGGTGTCGCCCTTTATCTGATTTCCGTTTTCGTACTTTTGTTTGCAAATGTTTAAGGTGTATACAATATGAATTCCTTTCAGTATTGACACATGCAAATTAAAGGGGTCAGGTTTAGGTCAATCTAATATCTTCAAGTCTTATTTGAAAAGAGGTTAACATTTTTATTTAACAACATAAGTAATTAGTTAAATTTAAGCAAATGCACCGTGCAATTTAACACAAACCTTATCACTTTTCAATGAAATACAATATTTTAATAATGTGCACCAACATTATATAATAACAGCAACAAAAAATAACCTTTTCATACGGGCATATTCAATTTCACAACCCAATAAAGCCCTCTAATGCGTCTATTATTCCATGGTCGCTAAAGGATATGTGTTTTCAAATTAAATTCTCCACCTAGCCTTGCATTTTACAGTATTTCGAGCTATCTCAATGCAAATTACAGCAAAGACTTACTGTCAATGCTACATATGGGGGGCGAGGCCAATCGCCAAGACTCCTCCCCTTGCATCGATTCCTCCAATGAGCTTGTTCTTGAGTTGTTACTACCACCCATTCCCCCAAATCACTCGAGGCTATGCACCGCCAGCTAATTAGCATGAACCAATGAACTTTCATATGCAAATAGCCGGCAATGTCCCTGACGATTGTTCGTCGTTTGCTCGAAATTTATCTGCTGAACACCGGTTTCTTCTCACGTAGACAAGAGTTGTCATTGATCTGTAAGGGTCTGAGAAAGACGCTTGTGGGAACTATAACTTACACTCATTTTCAAAAAGCCTGTCTTACTAGAAAATACTTGGATTACTTCATGTGCAATATGACTTTTGAGGAACTAAGTGGAGATCAGACTACAGAAAGGTACCTTATTTATTGTTTGTCCATTTTGTTACTAATCGTTACGCGATTGTGTTTGGGTGTATAAAGATTATTTTTCACAGTTTCCTTTAGTATTTTTTTACTCAGAGTCGATTGTCTCGTCTAATTATTTCTAAAAAGTTGTGTGGAAAGTAGTTGGACAGAGTAACCTCGTGACATCAGTCGGTAGCGTTTGCAAAAATGAAAAAACAGCTGCTATTAGAAAACTGTAAAAGGTTAATCAACAGACATATTTTAAAGGAAATATAGTTTTCAATGTATTTTCAGCTGAAATATAATATTATGATTTAACTTTACAATTAACACATTTACCACAGCAAGCTGAGTTATATATGTATGTCCTGTGAGTTTGTTCATGGTTAGCTAGCTTGGCTATTATTATTAACTCTTAGATTGTAAGCGGAAGTTTTCGTACTGGTAGTTAATCAATTATGGCATTGGTATGGGTGTAGTTTATCACAAAGAGACCAGATGTATAAACATTCCTATTTGTATTTTATTCATAGCATGGATACAGTGGGGAAAGCCCTTGAAGAAGTTATTAGCTCTGCATTACCTCAAGGATGCATAACTGTTGGCGTTTACGAGGCGGCAAAGTCACTCAACGTGTAAGTATTATATAGTGTTTTGTAAGCAAATGCATTACATTGTTGTTGTTTTTTTAACCTCTATTTAAAGAATGAATGTAGAATTTAAACGCACAACTCTTTATTTTTGCAGTGATCCAGACAATGTGGTTTTATGTTTGCTGGCTACAGACGAAGAGGATTCCCAGGACGTTGCTCTGCAAATCCATTTCACCTTAATTCAGGCATTCTGCTGTGAAAATGACATTAACATCTTAAGGGTGAACAACATGAGGTGTCTGGCAGAGCTCGTGGGTGGAGTGAAGCAAGGAGGGGAGCCCATGGACCTCCACTGTGTTTTAGTCACTGTAAGTGTCAATTCCTGCTTGGTCACAAGGCACATTTCAAAGTCAGGGTGCTAAATGTAGCAGGAGCGCTTAGGTGGTAGATATAACCAGTTCATGTTTCTTTTTCTGCTGGTATTGCCTGCTGTTATTGGAGTTAAAATTACATTTATTTTATATTTTAAAGTACGTAATATAGGAATTATGTTCTTTGCTTCTGCTTTCAGCTCATATTGGTAGTCCTACTAAACAGTCTGTGGTGTGGATGTGGTCTGAGAAGTCATTGTGTGGGATTCAGTGGCTCTGCTGGCAGAATGCTTTGTATTTCCTGCCTTGTTGCAGGCTAGATGTGCTAACAGTTGTTCCAGGAACTATGCTCAAAGGGGGGGGGAGGGAGGCTCAGGAATCTTGTGAATGTGATCTGAGTACTTGGGAGACCAGTTAGCTGAATTCCAAAGCTGAGTCCTAATATATGCAAAGTTATTTTGATTTATTTTTGTGTTCATGTATCCAATTCTTGAATGCAAAGATATCCTATAATGTGCAGTGTGTGTGAATGCAGGCTGTATCATTGTTGAGCCTATGTGCAGCTAACAGTACAGCATGCCTTGGCAGAATCAATGTGCTGGTTCAGCGTTTTAACCAACCGTTTCTTTGTTTCTTTCCAGAATCCACACGGATCTACATGGAAAGATCCAGCTCTGAGCAAAGTGAATGGATTCTGCAAAGAGAGCCGCTGTTTGGACCAGTGGGTGCCGGTGATTAACCTTCCAGAAAGATGATGCAAAGGGGAAACAAAGACTTTTTCAAGGAATCACACTGGATTTGCGTAATTCTCAGGAGAAAATCCCCCAAGCTGATGCAAAACATTTTATAAAGTGACCAGGAGGGGATGGAGTTCAGTTCAACTACAGGAATGGATGCTCTGCCCAGTGAAGAGTTGTGACCTGGCAGTTTGGGCACCGCTAGGACTGGGGGGGGGGGGAAACAAAACAAGTTCAGTTAAAACTGATTTGTACAGAGAAACAGATACAGGAAACAGAATCTTGTGGGGGGCCTAATCAGCATTTACTGGAAAGAGATTTGACATGTGTGATCTGGTAAACAGCAGGATTGATGCAGTAGCGGTGACATGTGGTTTGGGACTGATTTAAGGAGATGTGATGGAGTCAAGGATTTTTTTTATATATATATATATATTTGAGAATTTAATATTATTTAATGGGGGGGCTAAAGAATAGGAAACATGGAATTTAATGTTTTAGTTTTTTTCATTGAGAAATGTTAATATTCTGGCCTTTCTTTCAGAATGTGCTTTTGAAGTTATTTAATTTTTTATATGAATTCAAATGTATTTGTGTTTACATTTTCAAACATCATAATACCTGTAAATAACTGGCATGATTGTAACATTTGTTTTAATAAACTATTTAAACTCAATGGTTATGATGTGTGTGCATTTACTGTCCAACATTTTATCAGTATCTGAAACACACTGGTGGTTCAGAAGCGGGTACAAAGAGGCCAGTGCGGGCTTGAATGGGCACTGCATGGTGAGTGGGGTGGGTTAGGAGGAGGATAAACCACTATCCATTTGCTACACACAGGTTTTCCACAATGGCTGAGAGTATCCTGTTTGGTCAAAATCCATGCCCACCACCACTGTCTGAAAAGTGTGGGCTCCATCCTGTTTGATGGTTTTGATTATTCAGTTCACTTTTGGCCGGATACAGAATGTTTTGGGTTGTTTCCATTTGGTTAGCAAGATTATTCACTTATTACATAACTGGATTGGAACAATTTTCACTTCCTGCTGATGAATTATTTAAGAAACAGCACATCAAAATACAGGGTCACATCCAGAAACTATTAAATCCAGTGCTAGTATTACACAGGGAAGCCAATATAATATATAATCTTAGTATGATTAAGACTGTCAGCAGGTTCTTTGCCTTTAACACACAGGGCGTGACAGATTGGCTGTGATAACTTATATCACTGGAGCCAAAGAACGTGTCTCGTGTCCAGAACTAGAAGCTGAAAAGACAAGCAGGCAGGTATGCAGATTACACAACTCTTGTCATATACTAGTGATGCAGGAACTTTTGATGCAGGCATGTCACTGCTGTAACTTCTAATGCAAGCAGGGCAATCACCTTGCTAACGAACAGCAGGTCAATATCATCTTAGAAGTAGCAGATAAAATGGCATAAGAACATAAGAAAGACCCATCTTGCTCGTTTGGTTGTTAGTAGCTTATTGATTGTAGAATCTCATCAAGCAGCTTCTTGAAAGATCCCAGGGTGTCAGCTTCAACAACATTACTGGGGAGTTGGTTCCAGATCCTCACAATTCTCTGTGTAAAAAAGTGCCTCCTATTTTTTGAAAGCCCCTTTATCTCATCTCCATTTGTGACCCCTGGTCCTTGTTTCTTTTTTCAGGTTGAAAAAGTCCTTTAGGTCGACATTGTCAATACCTTTTAGAATTTTGAATGCTTGAATCAGATCGCCGCATAGTCTTCTTTGTTTAAGACTGAATAGATTCAATTATTTAAGCCTGTCTGCATACGACATGCCTTTTAAACCCAGAATAATTATGGTCGTTCTTTGCAGTCTTTTGTAGCGAGGTGACCACAACTGAACATAATATTCTAGATGAGGTCTTACTAATGCATTGTAAAGTTTTAACATTATTTCCCTTGATTTAAATTAAACACTTTTCACTATATATCCAAGCATCTTTTTTATAGCTTCCCCACATTGTCTAGATGAAGATATTTCTGAGTCAACATAAACTCCTAGGTCTTTTTCATAGATTCCTTCAGTTTCAGTATCTCCTATATTTTTATTGCCTGTGTGCAGTACCTTACACTTTTCTCTATTAAATGTCATTTGCCATGTGTCTGCCCAGGTCTGAATGCTGTCTAGATCATTTTGAATGACCTTTGCTGCTGCACCGGTGTTTGCCATTCCTCCTATTTTTGTGTCGTCAGCAAATCTAACAAGTTTGCTTACTGAACAAGAATCTAAGTCATTAATGTAGGTTTGGGTTTAGCAGAGGACCTAACACTAACCCCCGTGGTACTCCACTGGTTACCTCGCTCCATTTTGAGGTTTCTCCTGTAATCAGTACTTTCTGATTAGAAATACTGTACAATAACCAAGCATGTGACCATAGCATATCGTTTACACAAGAAACTGTTCTAAAACTAAAGTCTGAGAAAAGCGTGATGGTTCCAGAACAGTAATCTGAACTAAGCAGACACCTGCCCTTACCTTAATTAAGAAGCCACACAAGTTTAGTCAGGTTTCACTGCATTTTCAAATGTTTCCTGTAAATGAGCTTTTTGAGGTGTGGGTCCAATTAGTGAAATTATTTGCTGCACACCTTAAAAAAACGTTCAGGATGTGAGGGGTCTTCAAAATACGTTAGTCATTAAAGAATACAACACACAGTATGTCAGTTTTCAAGATTACTGGATTCATCAAAGCATTTCCTTATTCGTTTTGGAACAGTTTTTGATCTTAGAAAAAAAGGTGCAAGCATTCCGATGCAGACAAAGCTTGCCTAATTATGCCTCTCGTAAGAATCATACCCATAACACTGTAACATAGCAACCTACATGCCTGCATTACTCATGGATGAGAACAGCTTTCTGAACAATTAAAAAAAAAAAAAAATGTTTTTCATTCTTTTTTGTTAACTTACCTCTGCTAAGTCCCCTGAGGAGCACCTATTTTAGAAACAAGCTATGTCAATACCATGCAATGCTCCAACATCTCCGCAGACCTGTGTGCAAGTCCAGCATGCTTGTCTGTGCTTAGCCTTCAGTGGACAGTAGCTGACATGGCAAAATCACCCAATCCGGCACAAGTGGAACAAGACATCTTTGCAGGCAGTCTCAGAAAGAGAGGTGAGGGGTTCGATGTAGAGACTGAGCTCCCACCAGGGCAGGCTTGCTTACCTTACATGCGGCATCTTGTATTACTGCTGCTTGTGCTATCACAGTTATGTGGATACAGAGCTGATGGTCTGTGGGAGTTTCAATGTATAGGTCTGGATATCTTTAAAAGTGAATGGGATGGAAAGTGAATGGAATGAAAGAATATACAAGGGAATAAAAAGGGAATCCACAGAACCACATCTCCTAGACTCCCAACTTTATTTTAGATCTCAGAGTAAAATAAAAAATGAAAAAATAAAAACGTATATAAAATAGGAGCATTTATTATTAACCGATTCTGTTTTCAGGCATTATTGTACTGTTCAAATATTGTTGCACTGGCTCCTCCACAGCTGACCAAAGCAGTCACAAACTGGGCGCTTTGGGGCATGCTGAAGAAGCTGGCAGCTTTGTGCTCCAAGGGGTTTACCCAAGTGCTACTGAGTGTATTTCCTGTACTTCTGTTGTCTTTTTCTCCTGATCTTGTTCTGTCAGAACTTGTGAAAACATGTTTTTACTTGTACTAGCTTGAAAAAACACACCCACGTCCATTATTCTGAGAGTTTGTGTGATTCCCTAAATAGCTGCCCACCTGCTGAGAAGAAATCAGACGTCATACTGCTTCTATTTATAAACAATCTCATCAAGTAACCTGTGAGGCTAAAAAGGGGTTTTATATACTAAGCTCCAAATTGGAAATCCTATAACTTTTGGGAAAAAAAGACTGATTCACTTAGCCAAATAATGTCCTTTTTTAGGTTTTAAGTGCTGGAAGTTGAGCACTCATTGAGTTAGCACTGGTGTAATAAATGGCACTGTGACATCACTGGCAGGCGTACAATGATCAGTTAATAGAGAAACAGCTTGCTCAAATGCACGCATGCTTCTAGAATATTATATCATATTATTGAAGAGGCCATGCTTCCACACCTGGGATCTGTACTTCTTGTGCAATTAAAAAAAGAAAGAAAGAAATCAGATTTGCACAATTTTTGTGAAGGAAAAAAAAAAATCTTCATATAAAAGTATCAGTAAATTTGGTGCAGGTGAAAGGATTTCAATGAAAGTTCTTTTTGCTGGATACAAACAGTGGGGCGAATGCACTAGTGAGGTGTGGAAGAAAGGTTGGTTGATCATCTCCGGTTTGAAATATCTATGGATCGACAAAAAAAAATGCTAATGCAAGCTTTGCCCTAAAACAAACACACCTTAAAGTTCCTTCATTTTTGGCACAGAACCCTGAGGTCAAAGCTGCTTCTAGTTTCTTATTACTGTGAAGATATGCAGGATGCCCCATGTGACGTAAGTTCCATCTGCTACAGACTAATAGATACAAAGAAATAACAGATGGCTGAATCACATCAATATCATACATATTATAGTGTACCTGCATTTGGAAAGATAGCGAGGAACAAACCAGAAGGTTAATGTAACTTTACCTTGTGGTCAAGCTTAGTTGTCATCACCTGTTTTATTACATTAAAGGTATGTTGCTGACATCGTTTCCAGCAATGATGTCATTTCATGGTCAATAGCATGTAGCAGTAGTACTATAACGCTCTCATTGTCAGAGGAGCATATCATCATCATCTCCGCACTGACTTATTTCTATTTTTTTAAAAACCTGTAATTATCAGGATGTTGTGAGTCAAAGCTTGGAATCCTCGGTTTGCCAGTCACCCTGGAATGCAGCCTAGAGAGGCTTGACAGGGGGTGCCTTTTCTCAGGCACCGATGATGAGTGAAGGGGGTGATGTGAGAGACAAAAGGGTCTTGTGTGCGTGTGTGGGAATTTATCACACACCCTTCCGCAGGTGGGCTGTCAATCACAGGGGATTGTTGGAGGCGCAGGTCGTGGCTCTCCAACACTTCAGTATCCAGCAGAGCACCAGACAATAAGAGTAGGGAAGGGTCTTGCGGAGAGGACCACACCCTCACAGGCAACCCCAGACTGTGCACTTCCGAAAGGTGTCATACTGATCACCTCTACAGTAAAGGACACTCATCACATCGTCTGACAACTTTTAATGTACTTTTCTCACCGGGTTTTTAAAAATAAAGTGGTGTAATTTAAATAAAGATTTGTATTATACTCTAATAACTAGTTTATTATTACCTAAGCAAAACAATTATCTTTATATATATATAAAAAATCAGTGTTAAAACTAGAGGCTAAATCATATATTATGTTTTTGGGCTGGGAGAGAGAGCTTGACACACCAGCTTTCATAGATACAGTACCAGTTTTCCCAGGTAACTCATATGATGTATACAGTATAACATCCATAACCAAAACACTGAATCTAAATAAAAGGTAAAAACCTAAAAGAGACTAAGTCAATGTTTAAGCTGTGCCTTCATCGCTATTCTAATTACCTTGCTCTTGATTTTGCAAAAAAGAATGCCTGATGCATTTGTTCTGTTAAACCAGGCATTTGACCAAATGCCTGGGACATTAATGCAGTTGGCTGAATGACTAAACACAATCTGCAGTCATTTGGCTAAAGCTAATCTCTTGCCCTGTAAGTCATTATTGTGTTAAATCACTCTGAGAAGGGCCTGTTGAGTTATTTTGTTAAACTGCATCAGATACACACTGTGTTGTGTTCTATTTATTTAACGTAGACTATAATTTGTGTAAGATGACAAACATCGCATCTGACCTAATAAATAACAACCTTCAGCACCACACATATACTACTGTCTAGGTATTTCACCCTTTATCTCATGACTCACAACACAGTGGATCCTTTCATGATGTTCTCCAACGACTGTTTGAAAAAAAATTGCAAACATTACATCAAATTAGGTCACTGATTACTCAATGACCTCATTTTGAATTCAACCTCATTTAGATTTTAAAAAATAAACCTTGAAGCAACTCTGTAAATACCCCATTCAACAAAAATAGAAAATAGAGCCAATTATAATGTTTACTTCATCTGACACAGAACTATCAGTAAACTGGATGCAAATATCCATGGAATGCTTTGCAAGACGTCATATTTGTTTATCAGTGTTTGCTTGCTTCTTCACTGTGCTATCCAAAAATAAAATCTGCCTCTGTTATGTTGGCATCCTCTTTTTAGAATCGAGCAATAGATTCCCAGCTACTTATCCTTGCTGGGTTATTGTAATAATAATTAAAAAAAAATGTTAGAAACCCTTTAAACATGATCCAAAATTTGAATACAGTAAAGTCATTAAAAAAATGTAGTTTTAACCGAATACAGTTACAAAATATTGTACAATGTGAAACCACAATCTGCATACTGCTGTATAAATTATACTGTTTAAAAGCATTAACATTTTACTGTTGTAGTTCATGTTGTTGGTTTCTCCACTCCTGGTCTTTGTTCCAACCCTGTTGAATTGAATTAATTAAACCTGCACCCCCACCCTGAAGCAGGCCACAAATGGATCTGGGGAAACAGTATATATCAGGGGTCTCCAATCCTGGTACTGGAGTGGCCTGTGTCCCTCCAGGTGTTTGCTCCAACTGTACCTTAAATTGCTTAATTGGATCAATTAAGCGTCTAATAAGCACTTAATTGGTCAAATTAAGTAATTTAGGGTACAGTTGAAACAAACACCAGGAGGGACACCGGCCCTCCAGCACCAGGATTGGAGACCCCTGGAATACATCAATTTAATACTATAGGTGTAAATCCTGACAGACACACCAGAGCGATTGTGTTCTTTATGTAAATCTATCATATCAATGAGTTAAATCTGCAAACAGGTATGATATATTTATCATTCATAGATTGCTTGATTTTCTTAATACTGCATTGAATTGTTTGGTAGTTGTATGTTTCAAATGACATGGGCTGCTGTTTGGTTCTGTGAGAAAGCCACTCTGTTTTTCTGTGCACTAGTCCCAAAAACCCTAATGCACATAATGGCTGCACGTCCACCATGCCACATCCTGAACAGCTGAAAATCCCTGATGCCATTTCAAAACAAGAAACATGAGCACATGTGCCAGATGCTATCACTCTATATAGTGTTCACTTGGTTAAAAAACATTCACTGTACAGCAGTGAAACCTGTCAGGTGAAATACAGGTAGTAAGTATCCGGTTGACAGGTGTTGTTTTATTAAAGGCAGTGTTACTAGTAATTAAGAAATGATTCCCTGAAATTGACTGCACCATACATGAAGTAACACATTCATGTTTGTTTCATGTAAAAGTACTTTTAAACTTAAAAAAAACAAAACAGTATGACAACACAGAGGGACATATCTTTATTAATTGACTGACTTTACAGTGCTAAATAGTTCTAGGTCGGGTCTGCATAAAAGGAGCACAGAAAAAAAAAAATGTTGGTTTTGGTTGATTTTGAAATCTGTTTGAAAGCAGTCCATTCCTCTTTAATTGGTTTGTAATTATACACTGTTATTTGTTTTAGGTGAATGAATTGGGTAATCAAGTCTTACTACACTGGAAGAGTGCTGCTGAAGCTTTTATTCCAGTGTCATTTTATTGTTCTTATCAGTTGTATGGGGTCTCATTAAGAATTCCCATAAGGTCCCTCAGAAAAAAAACTCACACAATGAACTACTGAAAAGGGACATCAGGACCCTCTGGCATCGTACAATAAAAGAGGCCTTTATTCGTTTGTAAAGATCTGTGGTTAGGAACAAGGTGGAGATCAATGCAGGTGAACTGTTTGCATTCCTTAGATCATTGGTAATTTCAGTTGCAAATCAATCATGGTTGTAGGAAGAGATTGACATGTATAATGTGTGTCTCGTATCAAATCAGGATGCTCTCAAAGACCCTTTGTTATACCAAATACTGTTTCATTTGTGTGTGTAATTAAGAGATACCTTGAGGAGGTGTTTGTCTAGTATGAGAACACTAGTCTTGAAAGTGATTTGGATTTTTCATTCGTGGCCTGCACTTGAATAGAGAATGGTGTGAGTGTGTGATCTAGAGAGTGGTGCATGTGATGCTTCTGCTCAGAGTCCGACTTGAATCAGACCAGCCATTCAGTGGCAGGTTGTGATGTGTTGTGAGTGGGGGCACTTGACAGTTTTTCTCTATTTGTATCAATATATATATTTCTTAACAACAGGATCTGGAATCCCAATTAAATTGAATTTTGTATACAACTCATGGAGAAAATACCCTTAGTTATCTGCAAAGATATACTTTCCTTCTTTGTCCTAATTAGCAATCCAAGGCAGATTACAAATCAATTAAATACCAGCTGCACCCTAGTATTTAACCAAATCATTACTCTGGAATCATCAGGTATTTATGTTATAAACAAATGCCATAATCTCAGTGTAGTAAAACCTGTATTTGCTGTTGCTATGCAGAAACTCTGCTAGGGGAAGGGTTTATGGTATGGGAGTTTTTTTTGTTTTTATAAAGTCACCATTACAAAACAAAACATTTAGATTAGGCCTGCATAATGAAAAAAATGGCAATATTTTACATGCGTTTGAAAATGGGACTTATCTTTTTAGGGATAGCAAGATCTTTACAGCAAGGGTTTCTGAGAGGGGCGACACAGGCACCAAACCCAGCCCTTTCCCAATCATGACTGTCCCTAGTTTATTTTAATAGTAGATTCCAAGTTATGATTTTTATTTTCATTTAAAATACCACAATAGTAAAACAAAGACACAACTGGTATAAAATGCTGGCAATGTTTATTGAAGTGAATGTGCAGTAATTACACCCATGACGTTTAATAGTACAGTACTTTGCAAAGTACAGATTCTGGGTTTACATTATATATATATATATATATATATATATATATATATATATATATATATATATATATACACATATATATATATATACACACACATATATATATATATATATATATATATATATATATATATATATATATACACATATATATATATATACACACACATATATATATATATATATATATATATATATATATATATATATATATATATATATATATATATATATATATATATATATATATATACACTCACTATTAAATACGTTTACATGCACAGGGAATCAATCCTTTTGTAATTCTGTATTCGGACCCAAAATAAAGATGTACAGCGTTTACATACCAAACTGTCCAGTTTTGACTGATCTACCTGCACAATACATAGGAGGATAGAGGAGAATCGATTCATCCAAGAGGAAACTTAAATCTGGTTAAATTGTGCACATAAAAAGACATCACGTTGGCAAACCCCCCCCCCCCCCAAAAAAAAAACAACAAGCATACTTGATAGAAAAGCAAGGTGTTTATGTACTTTTGAATTGAAACTGTTAAACACAGCAACACGATTGTGGAAAGGGAGTCAGGGTTATCCAGCTCAAGCAAAGCAATATAAACAAGTACAGCAGAACGAAAGCAGAAGAAAAATCAATACACAATATAAGAAATCAGGCCTCCTAGCACACCGTCAGAGAACACGTTTAGAAACACACTTAGGCAGCTGGTCACACTCGGAGCAGCCATGTAGAGGTTTCCACATTTTTGGCCATCAAGCCTTCATTCCTACTTTTGCAGTACATTAATTGGCAGTTTGGCTTGTTTAGATATATTTTGAGGACTTAGAATAAAAAATGGCCCATTTTTTATTTTTGCATATCGACAAACCAACAAATAGAAAGGGGGGTGGGCTGATAATCTACTTACATTAACTGCTTCTCAATCAATCAATTTAGACACTCACTTTTTTAAGACTTGGAAATTCATTATTTGTTTCATACCACTCAAAGTAGAGAACCTTTCTAAGCATTATTGCATGATGTACACAAAGACTTTTCAGTAAAAGGGTTGCAGTCCTTTGGCTGAAGTTTTGGCCATTTAGATTTACCGGTGTTGCTTAATGACAGCTGGTTTTATACAACGTAATGCCACTGGCAGTAACGTGGCTTGACACTCCACCATTCAATAACATGTGCAGAGAGAAACAAATCTTAATGTACAGTGCCATTATAAAGTGAGCGGCCCACTGCTGATTTAAGGAATGCCATCGTTGGCAATTCTAACCATGGCATGACTCTCCCAGAGGGCAGTGCTTTTAATAGGTGGGCCAATGAGAACCATGTATCCACATTTCAAATGGTAGACATATACTAGATCCACACACTGAACACTTAAATATGGCAGCATATATTTAATAGTGTTCTGCTGCCATAGGGTTCACTGTGCTGATCTAGTGCATTTAGTAACTATTGGATCTACTGTACACACCTGCACTGTACTACTTGTTAGACACCATTGTGTGCAGTAAATTGCTACTTAAGATTCCATCACATTTCAAATGGGACATTTGCTGCCCATATTGAGCAGTGAATCTATGCAGCTCAAAGTGGCCAGATAACTTCATATAATTCAATACTTTGATAACATGTTAGCATCTAAAACAAATCCTTCCTTTTTAGTGTTATTAACCTTGATTTTCATCATCGCCAAAACCACATTTATGGCTATGGAGCAATCGCAAAAGTGGATCAGTTACAAGACATTGCTCTCCTGATTGCTCTGTGCTATTCTACCACAACAGACACACACTTTAACAAGGCCAATACTGGTTAGAGGAGTATAGCTGGCACAAAGATGCTGGTTGCACTGTGGCACATAAGCTTCACAACTATCAAAACAGATTAAAAAATATATATACCGTAGATTAATTTTCCATCATCTCAAAATGGAATACTATTGTTGAATAATTAATTACTACAACAGAAAAATCCTTCCTTTTGCTTGTTTGAAGGCATTTCCAACTTAACATGCAAGGCAATGCTGCTGCCCTTGCCATTTATTACAGTATTATGTTAGGAGAAGGCCTTCTCTTTGCTTACCTCCAAGGTAAGAGGTAGTGTGTGTATGTGAAGAAGTTCTGCCCTGTAAGTTCTTCTATTCTCTCTTGCCTACTGATGTTGTAACACACTCAGTAATATTATATTTACAGTTAGATATCTGGGTTTCCAGTTTGCATTTTAAAAACGTTGGTTCCTAAGTTATTAACCACTTGTCTTTTAAAACCAGTATTTCTATATTGGACTGTTTCGTAACTCCGATAAGTCATCAATACCAGACTAATGGAAAGCCCAACATTTTTGTGATGACTCTACATTAACAAAATAGAAGCGTTATCACCCCGGAGTCTTGTGCTAGCGGGATATCGATGACTTATCCAATTAAATCAAAACGTTAAACTTTTATGGAACTACACAATTTCTTTTTATACGGTATACGTTTATTCAGTGTCAGACAAAAAGAGCAACAGGCAACTCAAAATCTACAGTAAATATATACGAAAGAGAGATGGCTGCATTGGCATTTAGGCATTAGGAACAACATGCAAGATTAATTTGTGTCGTCATGCGGCAGTACCGTAAAATTCAAGCAATATATAACCCTTTTAATACAGGCCTAAAAAATAACCGAGCAACCTTTAACCATCCGTGAGATTAGAATCTGTGTGAAGTGGTGAACTGTGGTAAAAGTTTGTGATGCACATGAAACGTGAGCTTGGGCAAAAGGACAAAACTGATTTGCAAAACAGAAACAGTCGTCATCCTGAAGTTATGCTGACCGCTCTTTGTACATTTACTGGACATCCCAGGAAGCTTCTGAATAGATGTCACTCTATTCAGCTTACATCGTATAACACTCCTGGCTGTCCACCCAGAAAACAAAAAGGGCTACATGCAGTTACGACGTCATCCAGTACTACTGATGTCACAATAGCTGTATGCCTCAACAAAAGTGCACTTGAAAATGTGTCTGTTTTGCATTCCAGTGCCGTGTTTGGCTCCCTTTAACACACACCCCCCACCAGTCATAAGACTGTCAAAAGCATACAATCCCAGTGGTGAAAGTATAACATGCAAATATTGTGAACAATCTTATAAAAAAAAAAAAAAAACCAATGACAGAATTAGCACTTTAATACAACAGAATGTCAATATATATTTCAGGATGCAAGGTTAGGTTTTCTGAACTTTGTAGTACTCCTGTCTAAATACATTTTTTAAATGACCAATTATAAAAAGGAGCAGCTGGCAAAAAAGGAGAATCTAGTCAAAAAGAAGCACATATACAAAAAAGTACTTGTTAAAAACCTCCTTCATTGTACATAAAGGGAAATTCTGAGGCAACTTTGGTCTCAAACAGACAGAGCACGTATATGCTGCATACCACAGACCTCAAACCCTGTTATAAGCCAGTACAACATCCAGATAACTGTTGATAGAACTTTCATTACCTGGCACAAAATTATAAATAAATATATATATATATATATATATATATATATATATATATATATATATATAATTATAATTTTATATATAGTATGGTTTTGTTTTGTGCTCCCCCACCCTGCTAACGCAGATTAAAACAGAAAGAGAAAAAAAAGGACACATGAATGTTATTATTTCATCATGTAAAATTACCTTAAAACAGAGTACGTACCAGGATGCCTTAAGACTACATAAAATGAGATTATTTAAACTGTTTTTTGTCTATATAAAAAAAACCCACCACATTAAAAAGCAAAGTTCAGTTGTCCCCTACAATATAGTACAAGGCTTCTTGTCCTTGAAGGGGTTTTCCGACGCTGGGATGCCCATTAGCAGAGGGTCGTACTTGGCATGTTCCCCACAGTAGTGCATAAGGTCTGCAGATGCCTTTGAAACCTGGAGAAACCAGAAAGGCAGTATTTATCACCATTAAAACAACTGAAAAAAAAAGAACACACACCCCAACACACAACAGAAAACAAAAGTTCAAAAGTTTCTTCAGTTTCGTGCGATTGCCTGTGAATTGATGTGTTGGAAATACAGAACCCTCATTGCTGTGCAAGGTCATAGCCTTCAAAACAGCCCCAGGGTAACCTCAACAGAAGCCGAAGAGCAACACTCCAGTATTGTGTGTGGCAATTGGAGATAGGAGGATGTTTTGTTAAAAGTTAAATTAAATGGAACACAGTTTACGTATATTTGGTGGACAGTAAAAGACCACAAAACAATAGCTGAACAAAAGCAGAGGCATTGACCCTGGTGCCTGGGGTCAACTAGCCCTAAATAGATCTTTGCTTGCCCATTCTAACTTGTTTGCAAGACTTCTAAAAAGGAAAGGTGCATGCATTTCTAAAATATATTCCTGTGCAAAAACTGGGGCAGATAAGAATATGTTGTTGTTCTTTACCAAATGAGATCTATGACCTTGGAATTAAGCAATACATTGGACCACAGTTATAAATGCAGAGTGAAACTTTACCTTTATCCTCTCAATACTGGCTTCTATTCTTAACTGTTGGACTGTCCTCCTTGCTTGAGATACGTTGTTTGAACTGGACATTTTAGAAGACATTTTAATATAAAAATAGATGCCTGCAACAAACAGGAAAAAAATACACACACATAAATAAATAAATAAATAAATAAATAAAAATAAATAGTCTGCAACTTTTAAAATTAAAAAAATAAAATAAATCTAAAATAAACTAAATGTACCTTCTTACTCTTTCAAACAGTGTGGCTCTCACAGGTCCTGGTTTCTGCCTGCAAAACATTGATTGAAGGTGTAAAATCAAACAGTTTAAGATATGAATAGTGGATCCTAGTTGCAATGTTTCTAATGCAATATGAAGTATTTTGCAGACATCAGCTGCAAGTAACCACAGACAACTACCAGAGCACATGGCAGATGAAGCCTTTTTTCTAGTTTTGTTTAACCCTCTTGTTTTTTACAGCACCCTTTTACTGATGCATTGTATACATCAAATAAAAATGACACTTTTCCATTGCATGCATCTATTTTATTATATCCAAGTTTGCAATGAAATTGAGCATCAACAGGCAGTAGTCTTAACAGAGCACAAAGTATTTTATAGTCAACATTAAGCATTACACACAGCCAACATCTACTTCAGTAATTTGTACTAGTTTCGTGCACAATTTTGTTTCCACTTTTAATATATCTTTTATTGGTCACCCTTAATTAAAATTGCCACCCATGACAGAGTACTTTATTTTTACAATTATAGCCTAAGCCAGGATTAGATTTAGAAATGAGCAGATGGCACCATTTGCATTTGGGAAGTGGTTACACAATTGCAGATGCAGGACATTCTGTACTGTACCGGTGTGTAGCCTTTTTTTCTAAAGAATGGCGTAACATGTGGACTTTATGAAAAATGTAGACACAGTTGCAGTTTATCTACCAGCACATGAACTGCAGCTATAGTGCAATTAAAGCCTGACAAATTGAAAGGCAGAAGACATGCAAAAATAGTGAGATCTGCAATCTTTCATGAAAACCTGCCCATGTACTGGACACAGGTATTATCCAACATTTGCAATGATGAATAATCTCTTTAGTCAAACAAACCATTTACCACTGCTTTCTGAATGGTAAACCGTATTTTAAAATCACATTTTCTGTGTAATTGACAAACACACTGGAAAGAAACCTATGAAAGAGGTGTAATGCTATTAGCAAGGGTCTACGTGCACTAGATACAGTGTGTATTTGTATATCTGTTGCCCACTGCTGTAAGTTTATACAATTGTTACAGTTGTCTATTCAAAGTACTGTGGCTCATTTTCTTTTCATTATAATGTATGTGTGGGATGGGAAATTGAGTCACATATATGGAGTAAGGGACAAGGGTGTAACCTTGATTGACAATAGCATTATTGGACTGTAATCACTGGCACTAATGGACAGTACCCCAAGCAGGCTGACTAGGCTTGCTTAACCAGTTTAGTGGACAGTGAGATTTGGATATCATGGGAGCTCACTGCCATTATACCTAAGGGGTAAGGAGTCAGTTTGTAGGAGGCAACAGGAGCAGCAATAGTAAAGCTGCTACAATTGGCCCAATGGTAAGTGTTTGTAACCGTCTTAACTGTATTTCTCCTCCACATCTTTATTTATGTATCTCTAACTTTATTGCGGAGGAGCTCAGAGCCAAGCACCAGCAATACAAAAATCAATATGCAAAGCTCTCTAAATGTTTTACATCAAGATTTGTAGAAGCATGCAGGGAGAGTGGTTTTAAAACAGGACCAGTGTGTACTGTTAGTATTAGACAAAACTGATTTATGCTGTGGGCAAAATTAATTGCCAAAAAACATTTATATTAAAAAAAAAACAAACACACACACACAACTGTTGGTGATTAATATTTAAAAATTATTAAATACATCTGTCCGACAGTTAGCAAGTACACCAAAACCAATAGTCTGGAAATCAGTCAATGTTAATAAACTTAAAGGCATTCAACTAAGGATGCATTTCTGTACTTTTAACTTGAAAAAGACACTGTTGAAAACACATCTCTATTTGACATACCTCAATATAGCAGATCTTCTGTACTGCACCGACTGGCCAAATAATTGGATCATTGTTGCTACACAAACAACCAGTAACAACAACAACAACAACAACTCCGGTTGTGAACAGATTACCATGAACACAAATACCACAAGGTACCCGGTTTCCACCTGAACAAGGCACATGGATCTTTGCATTGTGGGCTATTAAGGCATTCTCCATTTTTTTGTCCACACTGTAAAAAAGGAAAGACCATACATGGTGCATGACTTTCAACTCTTTCCTGCATGTGCTACAACTCCCCTTTTGTACTGTTTTCCCAAAAGTGACTTGTATAGGTGTTGAACCGGACTCAGCTTACGCAAAGACCGGCAATAAAACGCTCTGCCTCGCAGTGCACAAAGGAAGTAGTATTGCACAATTAACAGCAACTGAAAATCAGCTCAAACTGGCTATACTGGAACCAACCCTGAACAAAAGTTAACAAGAACTTGTCAAATTAACACAGTTGTCTGAGATTACTCATCAGTAATGGGAAGATTAAAAAAAAGAAAAAACACCCACACACCACCACACACATATATATAAAATTGTTAGTTCGTTACAGGCACCAAGCATGTAAAGTGTATAATCTCTAATTGTATGTGCATAAGGGTACGTAGTTTGCTGTAACCCTTTGCTGGCAAAGTGCTTCTGTATCCTGAGGAAAGATGGCAGTGATTAGGGTGAACAAAGTGGCAGCAAGTTTGAGGCCACCTGGCGTTTACCTTCTTAAGGGAATAAATGTTGGCAGTATCTGTGCAGCCTAGCTCAAGACTACGCTGCTAATGGAACAGTTCACCCTTCGTAGGTGTTTGTAGCTATAGAATTAAAAGGAAGCACAGCAACACTGAACACTAAAGAGCTACTCAAAATATTACACCCGGTGAACTTTGTTAAAAGGTCATTCTGCAACACTGAGCTGTAACGAACAATGTACAGTTACAGAACTATACTAAAAGCAGGAAACAACTTACTACAAGAAGGGCTGAAAGACGGCACACCAAATTATATGGAGGTATGGTAAAAACCAAATGATCTATAAAGCGACTATTCAGTGTCTAAAGCCAGAGCAGAACAATTACAGAAAAGCTTGCAGTTCACAGAAAACACTCCAGGCAAATCAAAGAATTATAATATTGGTGTGCCAGCTTGTGTATTCAGCAGAAACACTGCAGTTTAAAACAAACAGAAGACATTCTAGTTGTGCGTGGGTAACATAAAAATCAACAAACACTGCGAGTAAAGTCATAACCAACCCAGGATCTGGATCATCCTTACATCTTCCCCTGCCTGTTGATTTCTGCAATCCTCCTAAAACAATCACATGAACTCTAATGATCTGACTGCACTGGTTTATACCTTCAGTAATGTAGTGTTTCCTAATTTCTCCTATTTATCAGGCCTGCTGTACAGCTCTGTGCCATGGACCTCTTTCTCTCCCTCTGCTACCCCCAGACTCCTGGGCCTCTGAGTCTGTCCACTTCCTCTTGAAACATCCTTTCTGTCTCCACACACACACACAAGCAGTAAAAGGGAAGCTTAAATTGTATCTAGCCAGTCTGTTGCATGAGTCACTGAACCCTTGCTAAAAACCAAGCAAAATGTATTATTCGTCTTGCAGTAATATAATGGGGAAAAATGAGTTTGGGTTTGGGGTTTTAATTTTTCACAGAACATGTATACAAAAATCAGAAGAAAAAAAAATTGTTTACTGTCTTTAGATCTGTACTTTTGAAAGGGACAGCATGGTAATTCATGTGCAGTATATAGAGCATCACCAGGATTACAAAAATCACAAAAAATTAACTTTGTCTAGTTCTCAAACATCATACTTCTTTTATAGCAGGTTTCTATATTTGAATACTTCCACACAGACTTATATATCCTGTACTGCCTGGAATTGAAACTGCAAGAAAAATAAATTCAGCCAACTAAGCATACAGCAACTTGGCAGAAGCTACAGTATGTTAAACAAGTTCATTTATTTCTGTCTGAAAACAGACAATTTTCCTGTGTTAAGAAACCATGGCTAGACATCTATAGGACACCTTTTTTCCTTATTAGTTACAGGAAGACCTGGCAGAGTGTGCTGCATCAATCAATCAATCAATCAATCATTTTCCCAGATTTATGTTGCAGGCTTCATCTCTGGTTATAAACCTCCTGGAAGGGTTCGGAAGCACATATTCCCAGGAGCTACTGATGTCATTCCCTTTATTAGAGCCCTCCCTCAAGTACGTTTTCAGCTCTTTAATGCGTGGAGGTCATATTACTTCCAGCTTCCGTTTACGCCTAAAATGACAGAAATGTAATTTATATATATATCACACACACACAATATCTGTAACTAGAGTGGCATTAGGGTGGAAATGATGAGCTTTGATTGGCACAACCCTTGGCAGGCTGCTAGCTGCTACCAGCCTTACCCACAAACTCAGTTGAAGACAATGAGGAAAAAAAAAACTGAGCTACTGCAATTCTTACCCAGAGGTAGCCAACTGTCTGACTTTTCAGTCAGCTAAACAGCTTGTTTGCAAAAGCATACACAGTATTTCTTTTCATTATAAAAACACTGAAAATTGGTGGGGCCCCAAAGGCCATTGTTGCCCGCTAGCGTAAAGCTTTCTCTTAATCTACTGGAACAAAAAAAAAATAAAAAAATAAAAAAAAACACACACACACACACAACACCACTGTCCCAGGAAGGGCAGCTTTGTAAAACAGCCAGAAGCAATACAGTGGGTTAGACCTGTATAGTAAATCACAGGTGTAGGGGCAAAGGGTTGCATCTTCTATGCTGATCATATTTCTGTTAACTGTGCTCATATTTCAGAGCAACCTCAACGAAAAATAGTGTTAACACAGAAAAAAAAAAAAAAAAAACATTGCATGAAGGATACGCTTTCAGAGACCTACAGGAAACCATAGCTCGGAGCCTTTAAAAGAGCCTTCAGGCAAGAACGTATGGTGCTGCAGCCTTGATCTGGTTTCGGATGATCAATAAAGTGCTGCTTGGACTTAAAATAGAAACAGAGTTAGCAGAATGATTTAAAGCAGAGGGCTGTGTTTTGGATAAACAAAACCGTTCTGCAACTATGATTAATACCCACATAAATGCACTGAAATATCTGTGGTTTTATTCACACTATTTATAGACCCCCCCAAACCTAACACAAGCCTCATATAAAGCTTAGAGATAGGAGGATTAGCTGTAAATAGGGAATAGTAAAAATGATGTTTGAGAATCAGTACCTGTTCAGTTTCTAAACTGCCCTAAAATTGACGAGTTTGGATTCAGTGACAAAGTGGACTTGGTGGGAATTTGCACTTTGTAATAATGTGCACAGAGACAAAAAAGGTTTAAAGCCCAACCTTCGGTGAATTAGTTTCCAAGCAAAACTGTGCAGAAGTTAAATTACTGTCGTGTACAGCTAGGAGTGTTCGGTTTAAACTTTAGCATTAAACATTTGAACCTCTAAACTTTAACCTACTGAGAATGTTTGTAACCAACCAAAAAAGCAGTGCATTTGTGTAGACGACTATTTGTCTATTATTGCAGCCGCTGTTAACGTCACTCCTGGGTCTTTTGATCTAGTGCCCCAACCACTGCCATGGTGTTCTCCTAATAACTGTGTTCCTGTAGAAGAAAACCACAGTTGGACCACCTAGCAAGCTGGGGCATATTAAACTATTGTGCTAACCTTCAGCAAATCTGAAAATACACACACACACACACACACACACACACACACACACACACACACACACAACTGCCATCAATATGTAGACCACCTTGTGCAAAAGCTTTTAAGCCAAGAAACAAACCCAGAAGATCATCTGCAAACTTGTAAATTTGATATAAAAGAAGAATCTGCTATCAAACACACTGCAGGATTCGATTTAATCTTAATTAAAATATATGTAGTTATCCCTTATATATATATATATATATATATATATATATATATATATATATATATTATACACACAGACCTATATAAAAAACACTGCCCTCCCAAAGAAATAATACCCACAGGTTGAAATCTGATTTTACATAGAAGTTTGAAAACTGAAACGTGAACAGCACTCATTTCATTTGAATCCTGACATTAAAAATGTGCCCAAACAAGTACTGCAAAATTTTACCCATGCATTGCTGACTAGGATGTGTGCAATCCTGGTTTGAGCATAAAATGTGCTGACCATGAAACGCGGTCATGCAAGTTGTGCATCTAGAAGTATAAAGCAGGTGAACTGTAAAGAAGGTAAATGATCAGATCACCCACTAAGTAGTTTCTTATCTAATGCCTTGTCTCCACTGCCTATGAATAGACACATTCACAGCTGTCTTATCTGCTCTTCAATCCTGCAGTATCACTTGCATCAGCCCTTAGCAACCTGGGGAATCTTTAACACCAGAGGGGCAAAACAAAGATGCCACTGCTCCCGACTACAAAAGGCAATTCATTAGTGAAAAGACTTCAAGACGCTGCTGTAACAATACTACAAATGTATCTGGCACCAACACCCAATGCTTTGAAAAGTCAATGCTCAAGTTTTGATTTATTAGACAATATATAAAACTCCACTTTGTTGCAAACATGCCCCCTAAAGTAGTTGGCTTTTTTTTTTTTTTAAATACACCATTGTTGTTACAAGCTGTTCCTTCAGAAAAACGAAATTAAAAAATTTCAGAAGTTTTCAAATTTGAACAATTACTTCTGTGCACATGCTTTTTCTGCTAATCAACATGTTTTGGAAAATGCACTGCATTTGCTAATTGACTATTATGCGATCATACAGAGTGATCCTCCAAATGCCAAATGGCTACCAGGACTAAACTATGGATAGTTGGGTCCAGTCTTTAACAAATGAGAAAAAAAAAAATAAATAAAAAAAAAAAAAAAATAATAATAATTAAGTGGGAACAGTTTTACAGATCACACTGAAAAAAAAAATGCCTTATAAAACTTCTAAACCAACCAGATGTCTCTAACATTAAAGTTTGACAGAAGCTTTGCCTGAAAGTACACAAGGACTGTTAATTTGCAGTGAAATCCATTAAAGAACCAATATTCTTCTTCTAAATGGTTATTACTGATGATGAAAAAGAACTAGAGGCCACTGATCTAAGACATATTTGAGCAGTCTTCCTTCCTTCCTTTCACAGTTAACAAAAGGAGCAAACGTAAACCAGTGCTGTAGGTGGAAGCTAATAAGAGCTTGATTCTCTGTGAAAAGGCATGTCTCCTCTCCTTGCTGTTAAACACGGAAGGTGGGAGGACAGGAAGGAGCAGACAAATACATTCAGTTTTTTGTCTAGACTCAACTTGTGGCAGAGTAAGTTGGTATAAATTGTTTTTGATCTTGCAGGGGCTGGCACACAATCAGATTATGACTTTTGCGTAGAAACAACAGACCAACACTCTATTCCAGTCATTTACTTCCTATGAATTTAATTAAAGTCTCCTCAAATGTCTTGGGGGGGGGGGGGGGGGGGCGGCAAGTGTGGATTTAAGGAAACTTTCAAGTGTACTGATTCGGCTGGACCTCATGCAGACACTGCACGTTTTACCTGGAGTTCAGGACTAGAAACCCAACAGTATCTGAGGGCAGTCAGTTTGACTGCCAACGTGTACATCAAAGCAAGCATAAAGCCAGATCACAAATGCCTTTTAAAGTGCCCATCTTGAGCATTTTAATGTTACCATAGCCACAGGCAGCATTTCTCTTCAATGACAATGTGGTTTCTCACTTCACATCTACCCCTCTCTCCCCAATCACACCATGTCTGCATTGAGCAGGGATAGCATAAGTAAAGGATTAGTGAGCTTCCCCACATTCCCCACTAACATGCCTCAAGACTACCCTGGTGGGCCAACCTCCTAGGGAGTGAGAGAAATTAAATTCTCCATGTCCATCAGATTACTGGCCTCACTCGAGAGCCTACCTGCAGTCTGGTATCCCCGTCCCCATAACTATTTCCAGTGTTAATTTTTCAGACACCATTCACACAGACAGCCTGTGAATTTCCTTTCTGTTCTACTTATTTGACCCATCCCCACAGTATCAAGAGCCATTTGCACCTGCACTTGTAGGATCCAGCTCTCTAAAATAATCTTGTTACCTCAAGATTCGTGTTGCATCTCTGCTTCCTCCTCCCTAGCTATTTTCACTACATGAAATGGCTCTGTTAACAGCTTCTGTCTTCTCCATGGGTATCCTATTAATGTTCAGGATCTCCCTGCCCAATTAGTTCAGTGAGAAAGCACCTCTGGGGATCTGGTTTTAAATACAAAAAAAAAAAAGAAATTCCCCTGAACAATGCTTAAAACATAATGCAAGTTTCCATTATTCTTGCTATCCCACTTTGATCTCCTACCACAATGTTCTCTACCCTTCAGCACGATTAGCCCTAACCTAGTAAACACAAGCAACACTTTCTAACATTACTGTCATATAAGCTTGTTTAACATGTATTTTTGACCCCTGGCGGATCTCAGGAGTCTAATACCCATAACAACTCCGGGGGGGGGGTTGGCAGCATGGACTATAGCTGTGTGCAAGCCTAATTTAGAACCAACTAGACAGTGATGATATACAAATTCAAAAACTCATTAACTAGAGGTCCACTGAAATTAAAGCCATTTTTCAGAGAGCATTCAAATCATGAGTGCTGTAAAGACATTGCTTTGTTTTTCATAATTGCCATTGCAATGTTGCAAATGTCAATTAATTGCCTAAGGGGAAATCTGTGAATAAGCATTCAACAACAGGGCATGAATATTTAGCAAACTGTGTTTTTTGTTTTTTTTCCCTCTCTGTTCCTGTCAGGCATTCAATTTATGCAATTCTTACTGGAATATGGATACTCTTATTGCGTGTTTAGGTAGTTCTGTGGCCATGTTAAACAGCAGTTTCTATTTCCTGTTGTGTAAGTGAGTGAACTGAACCATGACCTTGGTGTTTTCTTTACAGCTGTGTAATGGGACACTGCTGCACAGCAAGGCCTACAACGGGATCTACTCTGTGGAAAGATCTACTCTGTGGAAATCACGACAAGGGCTTGCCCAGAGTCTCTGTCTATCTCAGAGGAGACTGTTGAGCTAATTTGTTTAAACCTCCACAGGCAAAGTGGTGCCAAAAGCTGAATTCCCTCCACAGTCTGAAAAATTCCTGCAGCACAGGGCAACTGCAGCCAGATTATACAGCTATCAAGAACCCAGAGACAGAGAGAATGGTTACAAGCAGGGCTATGCTGTCTAGACTGAACTCATTTCTGAGCTATCCAACTTAACCACAAAATACATCTAATTACAAAACGTCACTTCTTGTGTTTTTCCTCCACAGCCAGTATTAACAGACTGATACAACCTTGCCATGATGAAAAGTCTCTATCCATTATAAATTATTTTCCAAGATTTGTAATGCACCCACCTCACCGTTTTGCTGTACAGTTTTCAGTGTTTCAGTTTGCATACCAAAAAGGTCCTCGCAGACATACGTTTTATAAAACTACAGTTAAACACACACACAAATATCTTGTCAGGTATGATGTGAAAAGGCTGCAAGACAAAGTATGGTGCACTCAGTTAATCTCTCTTCTCATGCAATGCATGCTTGAGTAAAACAAGCTTTAAGAGGCAAGAAAGAGGCATAACACATGCCTTCCAAAGGCCAGAAAACAGTATGTAAATTGCAGCCATATCTCCAGCAAACCATTTCATTTTTATTTTACCAGGAACGGCTGCTAGGTCAATGTCATACTGTTGTATAAAGTCAAGGCTAAAAGATACCAGCGTTTGGGAAGTAAATCACTTGTTATTCATTTATTTATGAGGCTTATAATGTTATCTTGTTACTAGCTATCTGTCTAAACACTAAAAAGCAGCTGTAGGAAGCAATCCAGGTATCCTACAGAATAAGCAGGGCTGTAATTGCATGCCAATTCATTGTTAAATCACACTAATTAATGGTTTGCCAACAGCAGGCTAAGCAGAAAGGATTAATTGGATCAATGCATCATCAAAATAATCTTGTAGAAGAGGCATCACTTTTTATTTTGCATGCTGTCTGTAAGTTACTATTATTAGTTTTGGTATAAAGACCTCAAGCTCTGGCCCCCGTACAACTGCCCTAAATGTGTTGGTCCTCGCTTGGCAGTAACCTCGGTTCTTACACCACTCAAAGGCTTTTCTATTTGATTTTATTTTTTGCCCTCCATGCTTCTATGACTGCCCTGCTCTGATATAACATAACCTTCAATACATATATCACACAGTTTAATATCCTGCTAAGAATCAAAGCATTTACACAACATCCTAGGGTTTGTATTGCATATACATGTTGTAGCCATTTTATTTTCCAAGCCTGCACTAGTTTGTGTATAGTTACAGGAAAGGATATTAGCAGCCATAAAAACTTGCACTTTTTCGTCATCATGCAATTCCATTATAACTATTGCAAATACAATACAAAGGTGGTGGAACTGCATTTTAAATCAGTGAGATTTTTTTCTATTGGATAACCTTTAACATTTGACAAATCTCGTGCAGAGTCGGTGTTCTGTTTAGCACACGCACGTCAGGGTTCCTGGAAAGTTGAAACAACTTGTTACTTGGCTGATCACCTCCACAAGAGCAAACTCACAACTCACCACAATGGGAGGTTGTGTGCACTGTATGGTCATGGGCGTTACTTCAGGGTTACCTAAACAAACAGACTGTCTTTGTGCCCGACCTGCTGCTGCTGTTTTCATAAAATGTGCATGTGTCAATTAATTGGGTATGCAACGTATTGAGGTTTTTGTTACTGATGAGCAACACAAACTGAAGCATTCTCCAAGTATAAACATCAAGGCACTTTTTTACACAGATGTGTTATTGCTTATACGCAGCAGGTTATGTATATTTTTGCTATTTGTGGTGATGGGATAGCAATGATTACGGAAGTTCACGCCAATGAAACCATTCCCATTTGTTTAGCCTCTTATCAAGTTATGACATTTTCTCCACCTAAAGTTGTATTCATACTTGCATATAGAAGACCCCGTGCACAATGATCCTTTTTACTCTTTAAAATGTAATATTTCTACAGGTTTCACTGCATGCACATTAAAAGCACAAAAAAAAAAAAAAAACCACACACAGCAATCCACTGCCAATCACGGATTCAATTAAACAAAGCTGCCGGTAGTGCACTGCTGTTTGGTATCAAAGTCTTGACTTGCATTCTTCGCTGAAGTTGTCTTTAAAGTAATTACCATCAGTCACCTTCTCCTGGGTGCATACAAGTCAATAGCACAGCAGGTAGGCCTCAGTCTTGAGCAGTGCTCCAACTGGGATAATTAAAAGACTATTTCACCTCTACCGACTCCTTCAGAAACCAGAAGGCTCCTGGTGATTGAGCCAGACCTGCACCTCCAATTCCCCCTTTTACTTCACAGGAATTTAAAGCACAGCATAGGGCTGCCAATACACTTCATAGGGGCAGCATAACCCTTGGCTCTGTAGTGCTTACAGTAAAGCTATAGTACCTCTCACAATCATACAGGATTACTGACTGGTACATATGTTTAGAAAAGTATTCGGCATTAAACATTTTCAGCATTTTTTTTTAAAACTGCACATATGGCTACTGTGAAAGTGATTTTGTTTCTCAATACAACACAAATACACGTGTAAATATAACGGAGGACTAATATATATATATATATATATATATATATATATATATATATATATATATATATATATATATATATATATATATATACACACACAAACAATTGAATTGTGTTATGGCAGTTTTCTATGCCAGTCAATGGTCATAAAGATGTGAAAGCTTTCAGCTTGAATGAC